>NC_086323.1:117582621-118182621 GCF_036172605.1 Pelobates fuscus
CTGATTTCTAGGCTCTCTCTGCCCCCCCATATGCCTCACTTCCCTGATTTCTAGGCTCTCTCTGCCCCCCATACGCCTCACTTCACAGATTTCTAGGCTCTCTCTGCCCCCCCTCCCCCCCATATGCCTCACTTCACAGATTTCTAGGCTCTCTCTGCCCCCCCTCTCCCCCCCATATGCCTCATTTCACAGATTTCTAGGATCTCTCTGCCCCCGTCTCCCTCCCCCCATATGCCTCACTTCACAGATTTCTAGGCTCTCTCTGCCCCCTTCACTTCACAGATTTCTAGTCTCTCTCTGCCCCCCTCTCCCTCCCCCCATATGCCTCACTTCACAGATTTCTAGGCTCTCTCTGCCCCCCTCACTTCACAGATTTCTAGTCTCTCTCTGCCCCCCCCCCCATATGCCTCACTTCACTGATTTCTAGGCTATCTCTGCCCCCCAAATGCCTCACTCCCCTAATCTATAGGCTATCTCCTCCCCATCCCTTACTTACCTACCGTATATACTCGAGTATAAGCCGAGTTTTTCAGCAAATTTTTTATGCTGAAAAACCCCAACTCGGCTTATACTCGAGTCAATAGTCTGTATTATGGCAATTTGCATTGCCATAATACAAACAGGGAGCTGTGGGGGCTGCAGAGATCTTACTTACCTCTCCTGCAGCTCCTGTCAGCTCTCTCCTCCTCTGTGCCGTCCGTTCAGCACCTCGGTCAGCTCCCAGTGTAAATCTCGCGAGAGCCGCGGCTCTCGCGAGACTTACAGTGTGAGCTGACAGAAGAGCTGACCGGACGGCGCGGAGGAGGAGAGAGCTGACAGGAGCTGCAGGAGAGGTAAGTAAACTCTCTGACAGCCCCCCTCTTCCCCCCACTGAACTACCAATGCCACTGGACCACCAGGGAAGGAGCCCCCCCTCCCTGGCACGCTAGCAAGCAGGGAGGGGGGACAAAAAAATGTATCATAGTAATAAAAATAAATTAATTAATAATATAACAAAAAAAATGAAAATAATAATAATACAATAATAAAAATAGTAATACAAAAAATTATATAACAAAAAATATAATAATAATATAATAATAAAAATAGTAATACAAAAAATGATATAACAAAAAAAAATTAAAATAATAATAATAAAAAATATATTAAAATGCCCACCCCCCACCAAGGCTCTGCATCACACACACGCACACTGCACTCACACACACTGCACTCATATATACACACTGCATTCACATACACACACTGCACTCATACACACTGCATTCACACACACACACACACTGCATTCACACACACACACACACTGCATTCACACACACACACACTGCATTCACACACACACACTGCACTCATACATACACTGCACACACTGCACTCATACACACACACTGCACGCATTCACACACACACACACTGCATTCATATACACACTGCATTCATATACACACACTGCATTCACACTCACACACACTGCACTCACACTGCATTCATATACACACTGCATTCATATACACACTGCATTCATATACACACACTGCATTCACACACACACACTGCACTCATATACACACTGCATTCACACACACACTGCCCTCATATACACACTACATTCACACACACACTGCACTCACACTGCATTCATATACACACTGCATTCATATTCACACACTGCACTCATACATACACTACACACACTGCACTCATACACACACACTGCACTCATACACACACACTGCACTCATACACACACACTGCACTCATACACACACTCTGCACTCATACACACACTCTGCACTCATACACACACTCTGCACCCATACACACACTCTGCACCCATACACACACTCTGCACCCATACACACACTCTGCACCCATACACACACTCTGCACCCATACACACACTCACTGCACCCATACACACACACTGCACCCATACACACTGCACTCATACGCGCACACTGCATTCTCATACGCACACACTGCATTCTCATACGCACACACTGCATTCATTATATACACACACTGTAAATAAAAATTCAATTAATATAATTTTTTTAGGATCTAATTTAATTTAGAAATTTACCAGTAGCTGCTGCATTTCCCACCCTAGTCTTATACTCGAGTCAATAAGTTTTCCCAGTTTTTGGGGTAAAATTAGGGGCCTCGGCTTATATTCGGGTCGGCTTATACTCGAGTATATACGGTAATCTGTAGGCTGTCTCTGGCTGCATGTGTTTCTCCCCTGAGGATTCAGTCAGAGAGAAGCAGGGATAGATGCAGCTTCCTGTCCCTGTCTCTCTCCATACACAGCGCCACCTGGCCGGCGCCGGTATTGCACTGTATTTTCAATTTCACACGAAAATCAGCAGAACAAGCTGAAAAATGCAGGAGGGGGGCGGACATTGCACCGAGGTCACTTTATTGAGATTAAGTTGTCTGCATGACTATGGTGTCCGTTGAAATACAGTTTGTAGTACATATTCGGCCAGCGACAAATTTCCTGTTAGGCAATTTAGTAACCTGCCTGTAGGTGTAAGGGGAGCCTATTTACTGCACTTATGTCTTTTTGGAGCTCGGGTGCAGGGCCGCATTGGGAACTAAAAGCAGCCCTGGAAAAGATTCTATAACAGCCCAAAAGAGAGTAGAACTTGAAATGGAAAACTATTGCTCCAGTGTGAAAGAAAGCACTCATAGGGCTTAAAATAAGCAAAAGAGAGGATTTATTTTAAGCAGACGTTCATTTGCATATAATCAATGTTTCAGAAAGTTAGGTAATGGGACTGAAATGGTTAATGCATGCTGTTGCAGAACTGTAAAAAAATGAAGTTATCTTGTTTATTGTGAAGTCCTATGAATGTGCTCTTCACTTTGAATATGTAAGTGTGCACCTAGCAACAAGACAGGGCCAATGCGTGCTCATTACATATATATGTTCTATATTTGTGACCTTTTTCTGTATTATGCATATATACATGTATATTAATATGTGTAAATATTATAGGCACTATTATGTATATATATATTTATATTACTAATACACACACTAATATACTTATACATACATATATATTTATTACTGTCAGAACCACATCTATTTGAGCAGGATTGCTAGCAAAATGTATATATCGGAAGAAAAAGCTATTTAATAAGAGGTCTTTCTCTCACCTGACACAGGCGAAGATGCAACCCCCCACCCCCACCCCAGTAAACAAAATGCATCTTCACCTGTGTTTCTGTTAAGCCCATTTGTGTTTTTTATCCCCTCTTTTGATTCTTATCTTTTTTAGTGTATCCTATCCCCTATATTTTCCCTGTGTGTGTCTTACAACCCTTGTATGTCTCTTACAATCTCCCCAAGCCGCTCTGTTTTTCTCTTTCTCCCCCCAAGCCCCTTTGTGTGTCTCCCCAAAGCCCCTTTGTGTGTCTCCCCCATGCCCCTTTGTGTGTCTCCCCCATGCCCCTTTGTGTGTCTCCCCCATGCCCCTTTGTGTGTCTCCCCCATGCCCCTTTGTGTGTCTCCCCCATGCCCCTTTGTGTGTCTCCCCCATGCCCCTTTGTGTGTCTCCCCCAAGCCCCTTTGTGTGTCTCCCCCAAGCCCCTTTGTGTGTCTCCCCCAAGCCCCTTTGTGTGTCTCCCCAAGCCCCTTTGTGTGTCTCCCCCAAGCCCATTTGTGTGTCTCCCCCCAAGCCCCTTTATGTGTCTCCCCCTCCTAAGCCCGTTTGTGTGTCTCCCCCTGAGCCACTTTGTTGGGGGCTTAGAGTTCTGTGTCTACTGGCACTGCACATGTAAATCCGGCCTTGCATCTGACCATGGCTTCTAGTGCTTAGTTCCTTCATGTGTGGATTTCTCCTTGAATGAAAAGTGATAATGGATATCCAGAAATCATTTTGAGAGTTGAGGTAAGAATTTGTTGCTTTCTCTTACAGGAGCAGCCACAGTTACCAGTGCATTCCTTCATCAAAGGCATGAAATTAGAGGCAGTGGATCCTACAGTACCATCATTCATTGTTCCAGCCACAGTCACCAAGGTAACCATGCCCACCAAGCTCAGGATAACTTCTGAAAGTTTGTTTGTTCTCTTTTAAGTAAACGTCCCCTCTATTAATCCTCTGTAAAGTATTCTTTAATGTTAACCCATGTGTACATGTTTAAATAACATGTTCAAAAGGTTTAAATATTCATAACACACACAGGTCTTCAACGAACAGTACTTCCTGGTTGAATTAGATGACCTTCGGCCTGAAGACTCACGAACCTGCCGGTCTATAGTGTGCCACAAGAACAGCCCCGAGATCCTCCCTGTGCGATGGAGTCAGAAAATGGGCGTGTCAGTACATCCCCCTCCTGGTAGGAGAATGGAACATGTAGTGACATTCTGTACTTGAATATTCTGTAATACTCTGCATTCCATGTAAAATATGTAAACAAGGTGAAGGATATATAACCTCATAAAGAATGCAGTTTTTATTATAGTATACTTTTTCCAGTAATCTCATGCTTAATTAAAACACTTCCTATTTTTCAATTTTACGCCTCTCCCTCCTACACATTAAGGGCTGTTAGAAGCCAGGTCATTTGAATGTCATTGATTAGACAGAGGGCTCTCTGATTAAAAATTTAGCGCTTGATTATCTTCTTGCTAAATTGGGTCATTAAAGCTTATCATGGCAAGGTATTACTCCTATTTATTTATTCATTTATTTATTTATTTATTGTACCTTCCATTCCCTAATATATTGTAATTACCATTAAAGAGCTATTTGTTCAAGTTCAAACTTTAACTCCTCTCAAAGACATGTTACAAGGAGTCGATATATATCACATATAAGGGATACAGCTGGACATCTCCATAAGAAATAAAATGCAGCAAATAGTTTTATATTGTTAGGGAAATGCCGTCTGCACTACTTATGCATGATCAAGCTCTTCAGGGTGCCTCCCCCAATATTTGAAGAAGAACCCACTCCTTACATGTTATCTACAGATTTCGTCAATTCACCAGGACTCCATGAAGTAGTAAAGTGAATTTATTAAAATATTGGTGTACAATAATAGTAAAATATAAATTCAAGTACAGATGGCGTGGGTGCATTTATTTGCGTTCCATTGATGCTCGTAGACACATTTTTATAGTTTACTATTATTGTACACCAATATTTTAATAAATTCACTTCAATACCCACCCGTAGTCCTGGTGAATTGCCAAAATCGATGTATATCACAGACTGAGAAGAGCGTGGGTTCTTTTGGCCCTCCAGAAAAATGGGGGGAGGCACATGAAGGGCTTCATTCTCATTTGTTTTGTGACCGTATAACTGGTAGCGCAGACTGTAATTTCCAAACAATATTACTCTATTTGCTGCAAGCTTTTGTTGTACATTTTCCAGCTGTATCTCTATATTGGCAGTTTAAATGGGTGCTCTCTGGGAAGGTCCCCTAGAGAAGCTGTACATTCATATTATCTACTTAAGTGTATGTATGTATTACCTACCTTAAACCCAATTTGGTGGAAGTGTGGTGTGTGTATATGTGTTAAAAGGAGTACTGTAAAGCACTGTCTATATGTTTCTTCACCAAATGAAAATACCTGTGTAATGAGAACATTAAAAAACAGTATTGTGTATAGTTGTCAGTCATCCTGGGATAAAGAGGGGCGCCATCTGGAGCTACTTCTTTTCCCTACGCCATCATAAGTGATGCGTTTGAATTTGAGATCTTGGGCAATAAGATCCATAAATGAGGCAGAAAATAAACCCAAAGGTTATTTATTGATCTTTTTAGAAATCAAGGGTTCATACAAACCTAATAGTAATTATTGAGATAATTATCTGGTCGTTGCAAAACCAAAGTTTACGATTTGAAGCAACCTATAAATAAATGGTCCAAGTGGGCTCCACCTAGTTAACACTGGATTGCTTGGTAGCAGTATGTGCCGTGATGGTTCTGTTTGAGTGGTTGACAAATGGTTGTAGAATTTCGAACCCAACAATTCTCATTGTTGGTTACAGCAAGGTTTAATCCCTTATTACTGGAATTTGTAAAGAGTTTGTTTCTATCCAGAGAGTTATTCTAGCTTGCCATCTCTGTTATTCTTTTGTAGGATATTCAGAGCAGACCTTTGACTGGGATGCCTATTTGTCGCGATATGAAGCAGTGCAGGCTCCCGAAAGCTGCTTCCCTATGGTGAGAACTCCCTTATAAAGTTTGGACTTTCTGTCCCCAGGCCACGTTACAAACCCCTACAGAGATGTTGGGGTTTTGTTTGTTTACTGATGTAAATGCATGAAGTTGCCTTTTGTTTATTGATTCCTAATTATTTTCATGTTGTATACCACTGCTCAGCTTTGTGTATATGTCCACATCTTATTACTGAAAAGTAAGGAATTTCTATTCCATCGTGTTCACTGTAGAGCATCCTAGAGGAGGAAAGATACAGATCCTCATGTAAGCATCACTTGAGCAATACTGAAAGCTACTCTATTTCAGACGAAACCTCCAATTGCAAATAAAGGAGACCAAGCTTTACTTTGTTCTCTACACAGAGACATTGCATTGTTCTTACAGTAGACTTCATAGAATTGTACAATCTGCTCTAGTAAATTCAGCATAAACCCTATTTCCCCGCTAATTCCAGAGGGGGGGAAAAAACTCTGGAAAAATAGGTCTCACACTATACTCATCACATTGGCTTTCAGATCTTGTAGTACATTCCTTTGAATATCGGCTGATTGAAAAACACACAAAACCCATGACGTATCAATCTACAGATCCTGCAGTGTACGCTACTCCCTGCAGAGGGAGACAATGTGCTATTCTTCTTCTACAGTGTCCTAGTTACCAAATTAAACCACTTAGAACTTAGAACATTATACTCCATTCATCCCAAAGTAAATTAGCAGATCCTATACTATGATTCATACAATGCAGGGTAAATTAAAGTTAACTGAAAGGTTTTACACTATACTTTCTAAATGCAGGAAGAGTGCATTATGGTTTAGTTAAGCACCTTACTTAACGGAAGGTTACTAAGCATTAATTCAATAACATTACGAAATGCGTGACCAAGTATGCAATGCGTGCCCAGGTATTTTATGTTGTTGGGGTTTTTTTGTGTGCATTTATATCTGTTCTTCCAACAGCCCCAGAATACTCATCAATTCCAAGAACACATGAAACTAGAAGCTGTCAATCCGTTCAAGCCACAGGAGATCTCTATTGCTTCTGTAACCAGAGTCCACCCCCCATATATCTGGCTGCAGTTTGACGGTATATGCATAATATTTACTTTGTAGCGCTGCCATATTAATCTGTCTTTTGTGGTTTTAGGCGTTTAGGTAATATTACTGCTTATATTTAATTTGTATTGTGTATATATATGCATACTTTTTTTTTCTTTAATTTACTATAAATTTTTAGATAGTGTAAGGATATAATCCTGCATTTTATGAGCATTGTACTACTGTGACTACATCATCCTTGTGTGCTTTTTGATTGATAGTTTAAAATGTTGTGCATTATCTCATTCTCCTCAACTAAGAGGAGCCATCTATGATGATGTTTACATTTTAGAGAACAATATAAGACACATTTTTCCTGGTGAGCTGACCAAACCAGTGATAATATAAACCAGGATACACTTTTGCTTTTAAATTGGAGAAATTCATGATTACATAAATTAAAATTAAACTAGATTGTCGCTTTGGAAAAATAGAATTACATCACGGGAACTGAGATTATTCCTCATTCCAGCTTCAGCTAAAGATATGGAATTACATGTGGTTTGGAACCACCTGTTCCTTGGAATTGATTATTCATATTATAAAAGAGAAATAGTTCTCGAAGAGCTGGATGAAGAGATTAAAGGAACACTATAGTGACACAAATACAGACTTGTATTCCAGTCAATGTAGTGTTAAAAAACAAAAAAACAGTGTAGGCCCTTGGGCCCCCCTTGGTACTCTTTAAGAAGGTGATTTGCTTCCCCTTGTTCCAGTGCCGCGGCTCCTTGGCTGAGATTATCAGATTATCCCTTTTTAATAGGAAAGCATTGGGAGGCCATTGCGCATGTGCATCAAAACGCCACGCTGTCCCAATGAACATCTCACAATATAATCATTGCATCTCTCTGGGGAACGCTAGCGCCTCCATGCATAGCTTGGAGACGCTAGTGCTGCATATTGTGCAGGAGATGTAAACTTAAAACCAAGTTGTTTCAGGAAAGGCTGGACGAATACCACTCCTATAAAGAGAAACCATATAAAGGTAAGAGAGGGGGACTTAGAGTTCAGAAACAGAAAAAGAATGAGGAGATTGAATTAAAAGAAAAAATTTATTTGACAGATTTGGTAAGGGTGAAATAACAGTACCCCAACTGGAAAATTAGTAACATGTGATTGTTTATATTGTTTATATTCACATTCTGTGTGTGTAATATATAGATTTATTAGATCTTGATCTATTAAGCACTTTCTTTCTTCTAAATCCTATTTTAGATAATAAAGCTATAACAGGGGAAGATTTTAAATTCTAGTTTTAAAACACAAGTCTACCGTAATTTGTTTTCCTGTTTCTCAAGTGGGTAATGCCATAAATACTTTTAGTACTGCAAATATTGCGGATATGGAAAATTTACCCTAAGGTAACTACAATATGAAATAAAATGTAACTTTGGGGAAATCAGAGGCTTTAAAAAGATTAAGCAATAACAATATTATAATCATTAAACCACCTGGTAAAGGAGGGGGTATGGTTATTATGACTATAGAATATTACCAGAAAAAAGCTAGATGACTTTTAGGAGACGAGGACACGTATATAAAATGGCATCTTGAAGAAGATGAAAGGACCACTATAGTCACCTAAATTACTTTAGCTAAATAAAGCAGTTTTAGTGTATAGATCATTCCCCTGCAATTTCACTGCTCAATTCACTGTCATTTAGGAGTTAAATCACTTTTTCGGTTTATGCAGCCCTAGCCACACCTCCCCTGGCTATGATTGACAGAGCCTGCATGAAATAAAAAACTGGTTTCACTTTCAAACAGATGTAATTTACCTTAAATAATTGTATCTCAATCTCTAAATTGAACTTTAATCTCATACAGGAGGCTCTTGCAGGGTCTAGCAAGCTATTAACATAGCAGGGGATAAGAACATCTTAATTAAACAGAACTTGCAATAAAGAAAGCCTAAATAGGGCTCTCTTTACAGGAAGTGTTTATGGAAGGCTGTGCAAGTCACATGCAGGGAGGTGTGACTAGGGTTCATAAACAAAGGGATTTAACTCCTAAATGGCAGAGGATTGAGCAGTGAAGGCTGCAGGGGCATGATCTATACACCAAAACTTCTTCATTAAGCTAAAGTTGTTCAGGTGACTATAGTGTCCCTTTAAGAAAGAATTGATTCAAGTATTGGATCAATGGGAAACCTGTAGGGATTTTAAATCATTAAAAATATATTTTGTTAAGGTTTTAGATCCTAAAAAAAATGTATTTTCTTTCCTTCCCAAGCTACATATGGAACTGTATAACCCACCAGGAAGATGTTTAATTACTGGGATAGATTCTATTATCTCCATTTTGTCTAAATAGATAGATGCATTTTTACAGCCATAAGTGAAAAGGGTGAAGTTCTACCTTATGGATTGTTCTGATCTTTTAAAGTGTATGCACAATGTTTTTTGTGTCACCTCTTTTTATACAATTATCAAACATAAGTTAGATTAAGAGGCCATAAGATGGATCTTACACGAAGATGATTCTCTCTGTATTATACAAATAGAATGTATGATTGATATAATTTATTTTAAAACCTCATTTTTATAAATACTTTGTATCGCTGCCACATTGAGCTGTCTTTTGTGGTTTTAAAGGACCACTATAGTGCCTGGAAAACAAATTTGGTTTATTGGCACTATATAGTCCTCAGGTGCCCCCACCCTCAGGGCCCGCCTCCCGCTGGGCTGACTTGGTTAAAACCCCTGCAGCCACTTACCTTAATCCAGCTCCGGGCTCCCTCGGCGCTGGTGACCTCTCCTCCCCCTCCGACATCACTCCCGACTGGAGCCGAATGTGCATGGGCAGCCAGAGTCGCACGCGCATTCAAACCGCCCATAGGAAAGCATTACTCACTGCTTTCCTATGGACGTTCTGCGTGCTCAATGCGATTTTCGCATTGAGCGTCGTGGAAGTGCCACTAGCGGCTGCCAGGCAGACAACCACTAGAGGCGGGATTAACTCTGTAATGTAAACCTAGCAGTTTCTCTGAAACTGCTATGTTTACAGCTGCAGGGTTAAAACCTGGGGTATCTGGCACCCTGACCACTTCATTGAGCTGAAGTGGTCTGGGTGACTATAGTGGTCCTTTAAGGGTATTTATTCAAGGCGCAGCAGCATGTATTTAATTTTTATTTTATATATTCATAATTTTTTACCTTTTTGATTTTTGGATAGTGTAATAATATAATCCTGCTTTTTATGAACATTTTATTAGTGTGAATATATCCTCCTTGTGTGTTTCTTGATTAATTGTTAAATTTAGTGCATTATAATATTTATATCACACAAAACAGTAAAAAAAAAAAAAAAGGTTCCTGTACTAAATTTAGTCTTCTCATTTAATATAATACATTACTATGTATTTTACAAACTGTTTACTTGTGGTGTAGGAAAAAACAAGAGCAGGTGATTGCGCAGATTGGATATAGCTCCACAAATTTGTAGGACGCCCCTAGGTTCTGTAAATATAGAACACCAACATAGGGTAGTATGCAAGACACATAATATTAAATTGAGAAGCTTGGAAAAACTCGCAATTTGATGAGCATTTATAAGTTTGCTCTAAACTATATAGGCAGAGTGCATCAGTCAGATGTACATAAATTAATCCCCCAGGAGGTGTTTGCAGTCCTCAGCCAGGTAGATCAGGAACCAGGTAGCCAGGTACAGGTGAAAATGAATTTATTCACAATAAAATACACTAAAAAGCACAACGCGTTTTGACCCAATATGGAGGGTCTTCCTCAGGTGCAAATACAAATTTCAAATGAAAACATCCACATTTTTATAAGGCAAACAATTAAAAATGAATTACAGGTGTATGTAAAACAATCCCTCCCCTTATTCCCATATAAGGAATATTTCCGGTCCCAATCTGTGTAATCCCGCCACCTCCAAGATGTCAGCCGTCTCCACAAGTTCCTTGAACGTCTCTGTTGACCTTCGCAAGATGGCCGCGGTACGCGGCTAGTATCAGTCCGTCACTTCCGGTTGCCAATTTGCCGATAATGTCACTTCCGGTTTCGTCATTACGGCGAGACTGTCTGGCGATCACGTATTTATGACATATTGATGTATTGATGACGTATTCATGTTCGCTCAAAGGGAGGGGGGCGGGATATACGACAGTTGTAAGTTCATAGAGCAGCCATATTTGAAGATGGAAAACTGAAGGGCAAAAATTAAAAATCATTAAATATGAGGAATAAAAAATAAAATAGGGGCGGAGCTTACCTGCCGAGCGAGCCAGACATCTTTGGCGAGAGCTCCCGCATCTGAAGCCCTGATTCTGGGCATTACGCCCGACCACCGGATCGTGCCGGCTGCGGACAACTATCCTCAAGCTCAGGAGGGGATGCGGAACCCGGGGATACCCGACTCGAGGCACCCCGCCGATAAAATACCCAAATCGCAATCCGCGGCCTACACGGGTGGGAGCCGTGGAGAGACGGCCGCTCTCCCGGTTCTCAGGCTGAAGAGTGGACAATCGCATATCACTTCCCCCCCCCATGGACCGGAGGGGGTTATCCCAGTCCCCGCCAGCAAGGGAGATCATGAGCTCAGACGACACAGCAGCTACTGGGGAACCCTTCCGCGGCATAGACACGACGAGGCCCAAAATGGCGGACGTGCCTGGCATCCTAACACGTGGCCTAAATCAACCACAACCTAGCGTTGAAGGCACCACAGCAAACTCGAATGTGGCGACACAGGCGCAACCTACTACACACAGCACCCATGCCACCCCACCCAGGCATACTCAGGAGTTCTTCACTCAGCTATGCACCAACCTTTGGATAAAACTCCGAGGCAAGGGACGGCCCTTCAGGCTGGCGGTGCAGGCGGCAGCAGCTTAGATCCGCCCGGCTACTGGGCGCCGACTAAGTGTGTACACATCGCAAGCTCCCAAAGCAACCTCCTGAGGGAGACAGAACCAGCGACCTAAGCGGCGGATAACTGCGACATGTCTTGCAGGCGTTAGCACTCACACGCCATCACATCAGAGCGAGACCGTTGAATATATGCGACCTACCCATCGCACAGTAACACCGGAGATCACAGACCAGCAAAACGCAACCCGGCAGCCAAGAACCCACACTGGGGGCCAAGAGGAGCACAGCGGAGATGACATCCCATCGAGACTCCAACCCTGCTGCTACCCACGGCTTGCATGTCGGGTATCCAGAGCCGGTATCGGCTAATCAAAGCGAACTAAACCCAAGAAGGACTATTCTCCTACAACCACGACGGAGGAGATAAGGCCTGTTTTCACCAGGCAGTCTATGACCATGAGGCAATCTTTCCCTAACTATTAGGCCTCCCCGCTCGGCCGTTACTTAAAAGTTTTGTTAATACCCATGCCTAGAATGCGTAGGACGGCTATTTTGACTGACAGGCTGTACATAGTAATGTTTTACAGGGCAAGCACTTAGAGAGAATAGCGATGTTAAGGCATATTATATATTATAGACAAGTTATTAGCACTGTTAACTTTCATGAGAAACTTCATCAGCTTAATACCCACAGCATATCGTTATTGTCCACCAGGTCAGAATTAGCTACTGCTTTGCTGCAAAACTCGCTCGCAAATTATCTACTCTAGCATAGGCGTACTAGAGATGTTAAACGTCTTTTTCTTACTCACGTAGCGCAGAATCAGTGTTTTGTTACTTTTTCTGGGCCCTACGGCAACTACCTAAAACTAACCAATGAGCTATGTTATAATTTATGTTTATGCACGCTAGGGCATAACATGCAAAGCATCGGAATATTGCACAGACATGTTGGCTTAGCCTGTGATTACTGGTTCATCTCTTATATATAATGTTATCTAAAGTTAACTCATGAGTAACTATTAATGTACAATTGTGCAAACCTCATTAAGTGCCCCCACCCTGTTTAGATGCCCTGTAGGCTCAGCTGGCCTGACGCCGGGTAGTGAGACATAACTAGCCTACTCATCTCAATATTGATCGCTTGCAATGTATGACCAACGACAGTCATAGGATCTTCAGCTAAATTGTTTCAAGCAGCATGTATAGCCAGACTGTTACTCTTACTTTGCTAAGCCTCTCATGCATATCACCTTGCTGTATTTAGTTACTCCGTCAGACTACAAAGCATATCTTTATCAATCCTTATGTATCTTCATTCACTAACACGTCTTGATTTAACCTGCATTTTACTTAAAAATTTGTGCACCGTATTTTTTTTATACAGCTATTGTGGCGTAACAGACCTAAATGTTAATTCATGCACGAACAAAAATAAAGAAGAAAAAGAAGAAAAAAAAAAAAAGACTTATTATTAGCTACAGCTTATATATAATGAACTAAAACAAAAGGACATTAATAGAGATAGAAAGATATATATATATATATATAAGCACAGGGATAATAACCTGCATAAATTAAGTGTGTGAGGCGTAAAATAGATATGTTACCAAAATATAAAATACACAAATAAAATTGTTTACAAATATTAACTTAAGACAAAGGTTAAAAATCATCGACTTCATTATTGCTATTAAAGGATAGGACCTATCTCGAAGTTGATATTTAACCCTTTAGGACATAAGGTTTGGAGTTCGAAAATCGAAACCAATTCTTTTTTTATTCAAATTAAATGTAATATTCCCTCCTCTCCAATGTGTATGAACTTGCTGTATTGCTGTATATTCTAATTCATTAGAGTTTGAGTTGTGTTTAATTAAAAAGTGATTAGATACACTATGGTTAACAAAACCATTTCTTATATTTCTCACATGTTCATACAACCTTGTCTTAAGAGGTCTGGAAGTCTTGCCTATGTATTGTAGGCCACAAGTACACTGCAATAAATATATAAAATTTTTAGACTCACATGTGATAAAAGAATTAATATTGTACCTTTTTGTTGTTATATTAGATACAAAATTATCTTTCTTTTTACTGCTTACTTTAGTATTCTTACAAGCATGGCAGTTTCCGCAGTGATAAAAACCTGGTTTTTGTCACTGCGTGGTTTAATATTACATAGTTCTTCAAGGCACGCCTTTTCAAATACTCGCATACTATGTGACTTAAGATGTTGGGGTAAAAGGTAGATTTTTTCTTGAAATTGGTATGATTTATCTTATTGTCAGAGGTATCAGGCATTTATGTCTCCTGTACATTAATTATTTCTTGATTATTAGAAAAAAAAATATTTTTCGAGGGGCAAAAAATTTTAAGCAGATTTTAACGTCTAATCATGTGGACAAACAGGAAGGAGAGAGCAATAATTTTTTAAGTAATTGGTCTAAGACAACCAAAGGTTTTTATCACTGCGGAAACTGCCATGCTTGTAAGAATACTAAAGTAAGCATTAAAAAGAGAGATAATTTTGTATCCAATATAACAAAAAAAGGTACAATATTAATTATTTTATCACATGTGAGTCTAAAAATGTTATATATTTATTGCAGTGTACTTGTGGCCTACAATATATAGGCAAGACTTTCAGACCTCTTAAGACAAGGTTGTATGAACATGTGAGAAATATAAGAAATGGTTTTGTTAACCATAGTGTATCTAATCACTTTTTAATTAAACACAACTCAAACCCTAATGAATTAGAATTTACAGCAATACATCAAGTTCATACACATTGGAGAGGAGGGAATATTACATTTAATTTGAATTAAAAAGAATTGGTTTTGATTTTGGAAACTCCAAACCTTATGTCCTAAAGGGTTAAATATCGACTTCGAGATAGGTCCTATCCTTTAATAGCAATAATGAAGTCGATGATTTTTAACCTTTGTCTTTAAGTTAATATTTGTAAACAATTTTATTTGTGTATTTTATATTTTGGTAACATATCTATTTTACGCCTCATACGCTTTTAATTTATGCAGGTTATTATCCCTGTGCTTATATATATATCTTTCTATCTCTATTAATGTCCTTTTGTTTTAGTTCATTATATATAAGCTGTAGCTAATAATAAGTCTTTATTTTATTTTTTATTCCTCATATTTAATGAACTTTTATTTTTGCCCTTCCGTTTTCCATCTTCAAATATGGCTGCTCTATGAACTTACAACCGTCGTATCTCCCGCCCCCCTCCCTTTGAGCGAACATGAATACGTCATCATGTGATCGCCAGACAGTCTCGCCGTAATAACGAAACCGGAAGTGACATTATCGGCAAATTGACAACCGGAAGTGACGGACTGATACTAGCCGCGTACCGCGGCCATCTTGCGAAGGTCAACAGAGACGTTCAAGGAACTTGTGGAGACGGCTGACATCTTGGAGGTGGCGGGATTACACAGATTGGGATTGGAAATATTCCTTATATGGGAATAAGGGGAGGGATTGTTTTACATACACCTGTAATTAATTTTTAATTGTTTGCCTTATAAAAATGTGGATGTTTTCATTTGAAATTTGTATTTGCACCTGAGGAAGACCCTCCATATTGGGTCGAAACGCGTTGTGCTTTTTAGTGTATTTTATTGTGAATAAATTCATTTTCACCTGTACCTGGCTACCTGGTTCCTGATCTACCTGGCTGAGGACTGCAAACACCTCCTGGGGGACCTAGCCTTAATTTATGCACATCTGACTGATGCACTCTGCCTACATAGTTTAGAGCAAACTTATAAATGCTCATCAAATTGTGAGTTTTTCTAAACTTCTCAATTTAATATTATGTGTCTTGCATACTACCCTATGTTGGTGTTCTATATTTACAGAACATAGGGGCATCCTACAAATTTGTGCAGCTATATCCAATCTGCGCAATCACCTGCTCTTGTTTTTTCATTTGTATATGTAAGTGTATTTAGTGACTATACACTAAGGTATTTTTTCTGCATGCTATATTATTAGCACATTCTTTAATTAGCGCCACCCCTTTTTCTTTCTATTTCTTATACTTGTGGTGTATGCTTATGCCATTTCCTTTAACAGACACTGAGATGTTGCGCTTGTCTATTCCATGATGAGCAGAAATTAATTTTACTATATTATTTTTTTTTACAAACTCCATCAAAGCAATTTGTGGCATCTTCCCACAGGCACGAAGGCATCAGTACCAGAATGCATTGTGCATGTGGAGTCCATGGAGCTCTTCCCGATGGGATGGTGTGAGAGTAATGGCCACCCTCTATGTGCCCCACCTCATACAAAAGGTAGGATCATCTTTGGCAGTACACAGTGGTAAAACTAAACCAAACCCGGTGTCCCAATAACCAACGTGTTCATACATTCTTGATTCATAAACGCTCTCTCTATGCCAGACTGGAGAGGTTACTTTACTCTGTTTGGCAGTGTAACTGGCTGCCTCTGGTTTGCATAATCTGCTCACCTACTGAATGCGCCCGATGACTGTTTTTCAGCTGCTGAACGGCAATGACTCAGATCACCATTCTCCGTGAGAATCTTTGCTTGTGGTTTTCTAATGCTAATTCTGCAGTTCAATATGGATAAAAAAAGGTCAAAGAGAAGCGTGATTTCAAATGATTTTACAATGATTCAGATAGGGCTATATACTAAACCGGGAATTGACGAGGAAATGCAAACTTAAGGCTTTTTTTCCCAACTAGTTGATTTGGGAAAACTCTAAAACTAAGCCTTTTGCTATCTTGCCTGTTAACAGTCTAGTGAATAACTCGACAAAACTGGAAAAAAGGCTGGTGTGTAGAATGTTTCCAAATTGTTTGCTTGAAATAACCCTTAAAGGGACACTGTAGGCACCCACACCACTTCAGCTCATTGAAGTGGTCTGGGTACAGTTTTCCTGTTGCCCTTAGTGCTGCAGTGTAAAACATTTTCAGAGAAATTACATTCTAGCACTAAGTCAGCCTCTAGTGGCTGATTACCTTTTGTCCGGTATCTGACGCTGGACGCCCTAACGCTCTGCATGAGGACCTCCAGCGTCAGATTTGATTTCCCAATAGGAAAGCATTGATCCAATGCTTTCCTATGGAGAGGTCTAATGTGCGCACGCGGCCATTGCCGCTCATGCACATTAGAGCCCGCTCGTCACTGGAGGTATGACCCAGCCCGAGGGCACCAGGATCAGGTAAGTAAAGGGTTTTTATATCTTTATTCACCGATGAGTGGGGAGCATGAGGGAGGAGGGAGGCAGGGGGAGCGATAGTGCCAGGAATACAGCTTTGTATTCCTGGCACTATAGTGTCCCTTTAATGCTATTTTAATACATAACAGGCTGAATGTTTCCGTCCATGAGGGGATTTGTCAGTCGGTTAGTATTTTTTTTTTTACTGTGTCTTTAATAGCTATCTATATTATATATCTATGTATTTGTCTCACAGCAAAACCACCAAAGAAACAAGTTGCCTGTCAGCCCGAGAAAGCGTAAGTATATAATAAATGACTAGAAATGTACTGCATTAACCTACTCTGTGTCAGTCGAATGCGTCAATCTGTTTCATTAAAGGGCTACTCAAACCAAAACCAGTGTTTTCAAACCTAAACAAAATAAACTCTAAAAGGCCACGTTCTCCCTGAATCCCAATCCAAAGGCAAGGAAGGTCAGGGAATATGGATTGAGGGCTGGACAGGAACAGCAGGTGGAGAAGGGCGTTCAACCATTGTCTGTCTGTGGCCAATATATTGTACTTGCTGGAATCCATTTTTGCACAGAATTGACACTGATGACACTGCTGCAGGTGGAGTTACATCTTTTCCAGCTAACAAGCTAATGTCTGTATGTGCAGCGTTCCATATAGAAAAAACACTGTGTACGTACACGCTTCAGGCACTGTAACTACTTTAAATTACTGAAGTCTTTATGGTGCTTGGACTAACTCTCTCTTTAAATGTAACCTCCTCATCAGAGAGCAGTGTGCAGCTTTTTGTGAAGGAAAGAGAAAACGTGGAAAGATGTCTTCATTAAAGGGACACTATAGTCACCTGAACAACCTTAGCTTAATGAAGCAGTTTTGGTGTATAGAACATGCCCCTGCAGCCTCACTGCTCAATCCTCTGCCATTTAGGAGTTAAATCCCTTTGTTTATGAACCCAAGTCACACCCCCCTGCATGTGACTTGCACAGCCTTCCATAAACACTTCCTGTAAAGAGAGCCTTATTTAGGCTTTCTTTATTGCAAGTTCTGTTTAATTAAGATTTTCTTATCCCCTGCTATGTTAATAGCTTGCTAGACCCTGCAAGAGCCTCCTGTATGTGATTAAAGTTCAATTTAGAGATTGAGATACAATTATTTAAGGTAAATTACATCTGTTTGAAAGTGAAACCATTTTTTTTTCATGCAGGCTCTGTCAATCATAGCCAGGGGAGGTGTGGCTAGGGCTGCATAAACAGAAACAAAGTGATTTAACTCCTAAATGACAGTGAATTGAGCAGTGAAATTGCAGGGGAATGATCTATACACTAAAACTGCTTTATGAAGCTAAAGTAATTTAGGTGACTATAGTGTTCCTTTAATTCATTGGATGTGCAGAAAACCTGTTATATAGTACATAATGTACGCTTTGTGAAATTGCCACAAATGGACAATTAAAATTCTTTAACTCTTGACCTACCCCAACTTCTCTGGCTCAGCTTTTTTTGATTATGTCTGTCTGTCTATATATCTGTCCATCCATCCTCAATATGTAAAGTCCAATGCTACTATCCAGGCCTTAAAAGTTACTTGTCACTGCAAGTCTTACTTTACTCATCAGGGTGAATTTCAATGCGCGAGTGCTAAATACTCACCAAAGGCTAGTGGAAATCTTTAGTGATGTGTGTGCGTGTGTTATTTATTTCTATTTGGCAGGGTCAGAATCCATATACAGAGGAATATACCTTATTTAGCTCACCCAAGTAGTTCATATTACATAGAGTGGGTAAAGATGTACGGATGCATTGGCTTTAGCTGCCCACAGATATTAACATGCTGGCAAAATCAGACCGTTTTTAGATTTTATGTAATCCCATTTGTTCAACTCTAATTGGATCACTTTCTTGCTGATCACAGCATATTAGAGGCATTTTGAGTGTTTGTGTCCCAGTTTCAAGCAAAAACAAAAGTACAAATCTGCCATTTCCCTTCACAGAATAATTCACCCTGGTCAGCTGTGAATTCCTTTATTTGGTTATTCTTCATCCGGTATTCCTTTAGATAAGCAATATCTAAATAGAATTAATATAGTTGGCAACTAGATGTGCACGCTTTATTTATATTTATAGCATTATTTATTTATACTTTTATTATTATTGACATTTATGTAACGCAGGGCTCGACAAATCCCAGGTCGACAAGGCGACTAGATATTTCGCCCTGGCGCCTGGGATTTTCCAGCTCTTTAATTAATATGGCCAAGGAAGCTTTGAAGGTAGCCGGCCGCCCTGAGGAATATGGAGGCGGCCGCCCTGAGTAATATGGAGGCGGCCGCCCTGAGGAACATGGAGGCGGCCGCCCTGAGGAACATGGAGGCGGCCGCCCTGAGGAACATGGAGGCGGCCGCCCTGAGGAACATGGAGGCGGCCGCCCTGAGGAACATGGAGGTAGCCGGCTGAGGCAGCATGGACATTGTAGGTGACGTGTGAGGGAGCAGTACTCTTCTTTCAGCTCCTCTCTGCTCCCTCGCGCTGTGTAATGATGCCGGGAGCAGAAATATGACATCAGTTCGGCCCGGCATCATAACCGAGAGCGCGCAGGGAGCAGAGAAGAGCTGCAAGAGGAGTACTGCTCCCTCGCACGCAGGAAGATAACAGCCCCACTGGAACCCAGGGAAAAATCCTCAAGTGGGTGTCTGAGTAAGTGTGTGTGAGTCTGTCAGTGCGTGTGTGTGTGTGTGTCTGTCAGAGTTTGTGTGTGAGCCTGTCACGTGAGTGTGTATGTGAGCCTGTCAGAGTGTGTGTGTGTGTGTGTGTGTGTGTGTGCGCGCGTGCGCGTGTTTAGGTACCTGCCCCCTCCAATCACATGAGGAAGATTTTTTTTACTCACCTCTTTTTCCATGCAGTGCTAGTTTTGCCACGGCTGGTCCCACTTCCATGCCTGAGATGATCAATCTTTATGATCTCAGTTAAACCAGTGCTTTCACTTAGGAAAGCATTGGGAGGATTTTGTGCATGCGCCGCAAATTTGCCAATCCACATTTCCTCATAGAGATGCATTAAATGAATAAAGCTCTATGTGGAACATGCAGTGCCTCCATGCAGAGCTTGGAGACACTGAACGTGGGTGCTGCACATGGTGCAGCAGTGACCCAGGACTCTCCAGTGGCCGTCTGAGCGACTGACCGCAATGTAAACACAGCCTTTTCACTGAAAATGACTGGCTCCTAACTTTTTTAGCTGGCTCCTAGATTCCAAATAAATTTGTAAATCCCTGATGTTACGTCAACGTATTCCGCTGCGCTTTTTTTTTACAATATTATAAAAGTGGGAAATTTAACAGTCAATGAGACATTTATACAATCTTACAGGAAGAATAGGTTGATGAGGACCCTATTAAAATGATCTTAGTCTAGAAAGATAAATATATATTTGCTGGGCTATTGAAGGTTGTTGAAACATTGTTTTATGACTAAGATTTTAGGATAATTTTAAAATCTTAACAGCTTCATTTATTACAGACTGATGTTTTTTTGTGTCAAAGCAAAGGTACACTAAAATTGATATTCACTAACTGGAGTAACTGCAATAAGAAAATTATTTATTCTGGCGTACTCGTGCCCCATAGGAAACTATAAAAAGCACAATGACATTAGGCATGCACTAAATGGCAGTGTATTGATGTGCGTCAGAAAAGCCATTTTAATGGTGCAGATGCTACATCTAGTGAGACAAGGTGTTCGGTCTCAGTCACCATGTGTGCTATGGCAGTAATATTAACTTTCAGTGCCTCAATGTGCTCCTATCCGCTTTTGCACTGAAAATGAAAGTAACATAACCTTATATATGCTGAGCATTTGATAACTGAAAGTCTATCAGCTCTCTCACTGAGAGCTGATCAGCTCTCTTCATAAAAAATAAATAAGTACATAAAAAAAAAAATATATATATATATATATATATATATATAGGATTCCCCTATTGTCTTAAATATAAAATAATCTATCTTTGCCATCCAGTCAAACTATTATGAGCACTATCATTGGTTGTCTTGGAAAATTAGCAGCCACAGTGCTCTGATGAGCAATTCTCCCTGTTGGGCCCCTATTATTATGCAGGGTTTAGGAGATTAGGCAGCTCTTGAGGCCTATTTAATATAGCCTCCACTCTGAATCCATGGGGTGGATATCCCTAGCATGATTGGAAGACAGCCTGTGAGCTGTGATAGTAAACATTTTTGATCTTTATCCTGACTGAGTATATGTAAATTCCAAAGTGTAACTATTACTCCACCTAGTAAATATAGCCATAAATCATGATTTAATCAGCAAATTAACCATAAATCACATATCGTCATTTTTCCATCTTATCAGCTAGCTATGGAAATGAGGCCATGTCATAAATGATATTAAGTTGTGTAATTGTAACCAAAGCCATTATGGGCCTAGCATAATTACTGTTGGTTGTTGGGAGACCTCAGCTATGATCTCACCAGTTGGATGCATAACTCACTGGCTGCACTGACAAGCCTGGATTTTCTACCATGTTAAATAAGGGGAAAAAATGTTCAGAATGCACATTTTTCAATGCATTTTAAATGATAGCAGCAAATACACAATAACTATACAAAAAATTTCACAAATCTTCCCTTGGCTCTAAAAATCTATTTTATGTTAGCTGCAAAATTGGTCTCTGCAGCTAATGAAGATCCACCAACTTTTTGCCCAGCACTTCCTTTCTTCTTTGTTCGAGCTGGCCATTGCCCAATCAAATGCTTCTCTAAGGACAAATTTCCAATCGCAACATTCTGATAGAGAGAAGTAGTTTAACTGTGATGTAAAAAAAATTAACACTATTCTGCATTTAGCCTAAAAAAAAAAGCTTGCTGGTGCACCCTACCATAATCACTAGAGTTGTTCTCACACTTGGTTTTCCTGACTTAATTTAATTCAGTGATCCTACGACATTCAGAGTGTGGTATTATGGAGTCGAACGTCTTACCGTTTACCTGAGGTTGATTTTCTTATATTTGTAGTAAAAAGCTAGATCTGCAGGAAATCTGTCTAGTATTTGGTGGCCTCTATTAAGCTCATCTTGTGGCTAATGATAACGCCTGATCCTACACCCACTTTGCTGGCAGCCTGCCATAGAATCCTGCAAAGTACAGCATCATGCTCACACACCAGTATTGTAATAGAGATCTAACTTTTTTTTTTTTTTTTTATATGGGTCCATGACCAATAAATGAAGGTATTGGATTTCTCATAGAAAAATACTCTTCCCCCCACTCAAAAAAAAGGCTTACTACTCTTTAGTATAGAACTACTTTGATACATAATAATTAGACCTTAATTACTCTGTGGCAGGAGTTCTCATTGAAAGAACATTTTATTTGTGTCATTGTGTAATAGGCTTCTACACCCGTGGTTTAAAATACATAGAACTGCTTTTAATTGTCTGCTACTTAATACCACCCCACACTGTGGCTGTAATTAACTTTGTATCGGTTATATAATGACCAATTCATTCTTCTTAAATGGTTTTTCATTGCCTCAATGAATTCTTATTGTTATTATTTACTTTGAATCCCCTTGCAAATGGCTATACTACTGCACTGAAGGTTACTTAATTTGCTGTTATTTTCGGCTCTGTCCTACTGTGATCTTTAATAGGCTCACAGCAAATCGACGGGAATCTCTTCTTCAGTGATGGGTGTAATTCATGGAAGATTATCTACTTTCATTTAAATTGACCCTTCTGCTTTACTACATATTTTATTTAAACTATGTAATACACCCTGGTGTATAATAAACACCAAAACTTAAACAGGAGAAACGTAGAGCTAAAGTAACTGTAATTAAAGGGAAACATCACTTACCAGGATTTTTTAAATTGTTTACTTATTCCCTATTTTTTTTTTATTTTTTATTATTCTTTATTTTTCGTAGTGTAGATATAAAAGGAATGAACAACGGAAAACATGTCATTGGTTCAAGCAGACATAGAGGAATAGATGCACTCTTTTTTTTTATTTTTATTTTTTTATTATTTGATATAAACAAGAACTGTATCCTTAGCCAGGAATGTGTCCTGCTTGTGAGGATTGGTTTGAGTAGCTATAGAGTGTTTTGCAAGCTAGGGGGAAAGGCTCTACTTGAATAAGCGTAGTAGAGCCTTTCTATGGTACCTATGGTAGGTTTGTGAAGGTCAAGTAGTATGGGCGACATTTTGTTATGCAGGGTTTGGAAAATTATATGTGGGGTTCTGTTGAGCCGTAGGTGGGTCAAGGAAGAGGGAGGTGTATGAGTCGGGGTAGACCCAGGTGTTGAGGTGAGTTTGCCCTTGCATTAAACGTTTTTTTGTTTTTTTTTTGGTGGGGGGGAGGGGGTTTGGTGATGTCTGAAAAATAAAATTAAATGTAGTAATCCGTTTTGCGATATGTACCTGGACTATTCCGAATCTAGATGCTTGCATCTTGTTTCTTGTTCCCCTGTCAGTTATTTTTATATGAAATATGCCCTTTCCTGTCCGAGTATCATATGAAAATAAGGTTAATCAAGCTCTGGATTTTGTATGTTTTATTCATTTGTTTAATCTCCAAAAAATAGGTTTCCCTTTAAGCTACTGCTGGAGACCTTCACCTCCTATGAGTTTTCAATTTGCAATGCATTATAATAGCTACAGCATAGCAGGTGGAGAGGAACCTATTGACTGTGCCTACTATTCTTAAACCTCTTGTATAATACTGTGGAATGCCTGCTAGTAGTAAAAAAAAGTTTACACGTGTGTTCTATTATAGAATCCAGTCATCCAAGAATGTGAATGGACTTAACAAGACAGACACCGCAACATGCAACACCAGTAAGAAATTACAATCTAGTTTTTATCTGAACACCAGTGCAAGAATAATATGTGTTCCCTTTAGCTTGTCTAATGCCCCTTTATGGAATACAATTCTGTGTTTTGTTATCTTCTGACCAATACTAATCTGTAGATGATATTGTTAGTTAATCTGTTTATTTATTCCTTGTGCGTATTGACCCCTTAGCTTCCAATGGAAAATACCTGTGCCCTAAGATCTATTTCAACCATCGGTGCTTCTCCGGACCATATCTAAACAAAGGCAGAATAGCAGAACTTCCTAAATCAGTCGGACCAGGCAGCTGTGTATTAGTCTTAAAAGAGGTGAGTATGGAACTCTGGATTCTGGCTTGGTTTAAGAGGAACTGTCAGTTTCCCAAATCCTGTTTTTCATAGCTCACTGTGCTTAATATACATATGTTAGGTGTATATTGAAATACCACCTTCTCTGTGTTTTATCTGCCCCGTCACATGATTGAAGTTTTAGGGTACAACCTTCCTTACAAGGTGTAGGTTAAAAATAGAGAAAGGGCATAACCAGGTGTATTTCCAGTCCATATCTAAATAACAAACCTGGTCTAGGAGTTAAGAAACATTCATGGCTTGCATGAACTTTGGAGTTTTCTGTGAATGTATGTATCTCCTTGGCTTGAAAAGTAATACAATTTCGCATGCCGTCCCCTAGATTTTCATTAGACTGGGAAAGCGGAACCTTTTGGGAACAAATGTGAGGTTCTATAAGCTGAAGGGTTAATAATGTCCATTGTGTTTCATGATGACAGGTCTTATCCTTGCTTATAAACGCTGCATATAAACCCAGCCGGGTGTTACGAGAACTGGAGCTTCAGGAGGAACCATTGTGGCCCCAGCATGCTGAGACAATCAAAGCCAAGTGAGTAATTGCTTTTGTTTCTGGGCATGAGATGTGCAGAAAAAAATCATAAGATATTTTCTCAAAGTGTCAAGATGGGAAAGTGGTGCAAAGTCGTTTAAATGGAATGGAATCACCAATGCAAAATCCTTTAACCATTTGTTTACATAGTTAATGACTGTCTGACTTTTAGAACTTTGTACCACTTTCCCCATCACAACATTTTGTTAAATCTTTCCCATGTATACAGCACAGGATGTCGGTTGACTTATCTAGTGCTGTAGACCATTTCTGCAAACCACAATGAGAATGAATAAAAATAAAGAAAACTACAGTATAAGTTCTCATTACAATAAATGTTTGAAGGTCAGATAATAATTACTTGCTGTCTGCTTTTGCAAGTCTTTGTCTGAATCTGGCATGGGTTGTAGTTCCTTTAAACTTGTTAGGTTAGAATAAGAAAATTACTCGTGAAAACAGGGAATTATCAAGTTAGATGATTATTGTTTTAGATTAGCAGCTGATTTTCCTCCACCATTCTGAAGGAACTCTGTGAGATTGAATGACTGCTGCACATCCAGGGGTGTATTTGCCGCGAGGCAAACAAGGCATTTGCCTTGGGCGGCATTTTCCAGGGGGCGGCAAAAAAAGCCGCCCCCAAACGCCCAGGGCAAATGCCTTGTTAGCCTTGCGGCTAACAGACATCCTGGGCTGGTGGCTGCTGGGCTGGTTGCTGGGCGGGCGGGCGGGCGGCTGGCGAGGGAGCACTTCCTCTGAGCTGTCTGCTCAGCTCCCTCGCGCGCCGCAGAGTGAGGCTGGGAGCCGGAATATGACGTCATATTCCGGCTCCGCCTCCCAGCCTCACTGTGCGGCGCGCGAGGGAGCTGAGCAGACAGCTCAGAGGAAGTGCTCCCTCGCCAGCCGCCCGCCCAGCAACCAGCCCAGCAGCCCGACCGGCAGCCCCACTAGACCCCAGGGAGAGGGAGAACCCCCCCAGCATTCCCAAAGGTAAGGAGGCTGGGGGGGTAAATTAAAAAAAAAATGAGTTAATGTGAGTGAGTGTGTCTGTTAGTGTGTGTGTGTCTGTCAGTGTGTGTGAGTGTGTCTGACTGTGTGTGTCTGTTAGTGTGTGTGTGTGTGTGTGTCTGTTAGTGTGTGTGTGTGTGTGTCTGTTAGTGTGTGTGAGTGTGTCTGTTAGTGTGTGTGTGTCTGTTAGTGAGTGTGAGAGTGTGTGTGAGTGTGTCTGACTGTGTGTGTCTGTTGGTGTGTGTTAGTGTGTGTGAGTGTGTCTGTTAATGTGTGTCTGTTAGTGAGTGTGAGTGTGTCTGTTTGTCTGTTAGAGTGTGTGTGTGTGAGAGTGTGTCTGTGTGTGAGTGTGTCTGTGTGTGAGTGTGTCTGTGTGTGAGTGTGTCTGTGTGTGAGTGTGTCTGTGTGTGAGTGTGTCTGTGTGTGAGTGTGTCTGTGTGTGAGTGTGTCTGTGTGTGAGTGTGTCTGTTAGTGAGTGTGTCTGTTAGTGAGTGTGTCTGTTAGTGAGTGTGTCTGTTAGTGAGTGTGTCTGTTAGTGAGTGTGTCTGTTAGAGTGTGTGTGTGTCTGACTGTGTGTGTCTGTTAGTGTGTGTATGTCAGTGTGTGTGAGTGTGTCTGTTAGTGAGTGTGTGAGTGTGTCTGTTAGCAGCTAACAGACACACTCACTAACAGACACTCACACACACTGACATACACACACTAACAGACACACACACTAACAGACACACACACTAACAGACACACTCACTAACAGACACACTCACTAACAGACACACTCACTAACAGACACTCACACACACTGACATACACACACTAACAGACACACACACTAACAGACACACACACTAACAGACACACTCACTAACAGACACACTCACTAACAGACACACTCACTAACAGACACACTCACACACAGACACACTCATACACTCACACACACACACTGACAGATACGCATCCATTAGCTAACAGTTAGCTAATGGATGCGTATCTGTCAGTGTGTGTGTATTTAGAAGGCGGGGGAAGGGTTGGGTGGGGGTGGCGGGGGGGGGGGGTTGGGGGTGAGGGGGGCGCCTGAGTTTTGTCCTGCCTAGGGCAGCACAAAACCAGGATACACCCCTGTGCACATCGTGACCTGTGTTACAGATTTATTATTTCTGCTCTTTGTCCAATCTGTGGAGTAAAAGTATTGCATGTTTTCACACTTTATTGGTTGGTGATTCATATTACGACAACACTTCTTCAATGATCACAGACAAGGTAAGGTGCAATCAATGTGCAAGTTAAACACATTCTTACAATTGCTGTATTGAGCAATTCGTACCTTTTACAGAAAAATGTTCTGCTACATTATATTGGCAAAGAAAAGGACCAGTAGCTATGGAAACTGTAATCGTGAGGTTTTTCGATCACTTGAGTGATGTTACACGTTGCCATTACATGTTTACTATTGTTATAACATGACATTTATTTAATGCTGTTTGTATTTTTGACTTTGGTACAACCTATTGTATTATAGCTCAAGGATGTATGTCATTTTAGTTCCAGGTTTATTTTTTATCAGTGTTTTACATGTACTGAGGCCTTTCTGTCTTTTATATTATAAGTGATTTTGTACTTACCCCTACAATTCTAAAATTCCATTGTCTTCCTATGCAATAACGCACTTTGTTCTTGCCTTCAAAGCTCTCTTCCACTACTACATCTAGACTAAAAGATGTCCTGCTTCCTGTTCTAGGTCTTCGAAATGTACTGCATCTCAACATTTGCCCAAACCCAAACTAAAGCTTAATCCTATATCGTGTGCTACAATTATAATTTATCTATATTAATAAAGAAGCTTAATTGGAAATTAAAAGCATCTCACTACATGTCAAAGATTGAAACCTGTTCCATCCGCACAAAGTGACATAATCTTGAATAAGGTCAAAGTCACTTTCATAATGTGAGATGTTAGAAGCTATTCTCCATGGCTGTATGATATAGAGGTATTTTCCTAGAAATCTTAGAACAGAAGTGTTATCTCCCTAATCAAGGCATTGGATTTTGATATATTTAGCAATGTGCACATTGTGACCTGTGTAGAAATGTGCCAGTTTTGTTTTATGAACACCTGGTGTTGTTTTGAACTTGGACACCCTTATCCTTTCACAGCAGAAGTTGGACACCAATCTTTTATCTAGACTTCCTGGTGTAGTCATGATGCCTGCTTGGCGTTTTTCAGATATAAAGGCAAAACATATCGTGCCACAGTAGAGCTGGTGAGAACGTCAGACTGTGTACCAGAGTTCTGCCGGAAAACCTGCATCAGACTGGAATGCTGTCCCAACCTGTTTGGGCCACTAATGGTGCTGGACCAGTGCTCTGAGAACTGTTCTGTGTTGACCAAGACCAAATACAGTAAGTACTGTTCATATTGTGTTTCCAGTAGCTCTCTGCCAGAAAGAGTGTTGCAGTACGTTTGTCTGTACATTAGATTGTAGGCAGAACTGTAAACGTCTCTGTAAGATGTATATTGGCATGCTATGTATTTAGCAAAGTTAGCAGTAACTGCAACAGCCAAGATCATTAATCTGGCACTGCTAAATATTTAGTTTTTATTTATTATTTTATTTTATAACTTTGTGTATTTCTCTTCATTTCCTCTTTATTGCTCTTTGGCAATCCCTACACTGTTTCGATTTTAACCATTTTTTTCTAGAGGGTAGCTTTATCTACAGATCAGTGTGGTATTTTGTGGTTGTTTTGTGGAATCATTGTGCAAATATTTTTCAGAGTCCCTCTCGGGAATATGTCCTCTTTGTCATTCAATTCATTTATAAGTGAGGTGTACATGTCTGCTTCACCACAAAGAAGACCTTACTCAAGTTCAGAACTAAGTAACTTTAAATATTGTGTACCCTTTCCATGGCACTGAGAAATGATACCTTATGGTGTACTCCAAGAAAAATTAGCCTTCTTTTTGTTTTTGTTTTTTTTCATGAGTTGTTTTTTTTTTTTTTTTATATCCACAACCATTGGAGTGATAGCATGTAGAGAATCTCAGGTCTCTATAGTGTAATCATGCATTCCAAAACAAAGAAATCGGGAGATCTCTTAATGTAGGAACATAGGGGAGACGCGCAGGTCTTGAATCTGAAGTAGCCCAGTAATCAGTATAGTAGTATAATATGTTAAACATATATCTTATACATGTAATAGTTTCCTCGGTATCCAAGGTTAGACCTTGGGGAGTGATAAAGTCAATGCACGGCTATTAGGTTGTTTCTTTTCTTTAATCCAAGAAATGCGGGTGGAATGTAAACGTATTAAACTGTCTGATAGTAAATGAAATCCAGAGGCTAAAGAAAGTAAGCAGGATTGGCACCATCTTAGTATATTTATACATGCAAAATGGGAAGACTACTATTGAGTGTTTTCCATGAATAGATTATAGGATAACCCTATATATACGAGCACTCATTTAATAAAAGCTCTGTGCGAGATTTTGGTCCACACATCAGGATGTTTCTATATCTGTGTGTATATGAATGTGATACAATATGAAAGAAGAAAAACATGTTCTCTGTTACTTAGTAACTCAGAGCTTCCTGTCGCTGGCTGTTTGTCACATTAAATAATTTATTTTTCTCTAAGAAACAGTTCTGGCAAGAGAACCCATGCAGGTACCTCCCCTCCCATAATTAAAATTCTGGTTACGGCTTGAGGTCATACATTTAGCAGTGACGATAAGAACTGGAATAGTAAATGAGGGGAGTAAAACAATCTGTAATGAAGTTGTGCGATGATATAGGGTGGTATCTGTCTGGTTACTGATAAGGTAAATGGTTTTTGTATACGTGCTTATTTATAATTGGCATCTTTTGTATTGTTGCCTTTAGCTCATTATTATGGAAAGCGGCGTGGGCGAAACCTTAGCAGTCCATCCGGCATACTGCGCAGCATCGAGGCTGCTTTAAAGAAACCTGCTAAGAAGAGAAAGAGAAGAAAACAATTCTTTGTTCACAAAAAGAAGCGTTCATCTACGTCTGTAGATAACACCCCTGCAGGGAGTCCACAGGTAGGGGACACTAGCCGAATTCTAACTTCGTGGAAATGGCTCTAGAGCCACGTATTGTTATTTTTAATTGGGGAAATTAGAGCTAAAGCCCCCTCTCATTTCTAAACCATGTATGTGCCATAAAAATATTATAGGGCATTGAAAAGTGCTAAACATTATTATTATTGCCATTTATATAGCGCCAACAGATCCCGTAGCGCATATCACCCTGTAACATGAATGTTGTGTAAGCTTGCCATCTGGCATTTGTTGGACTACAACTCTCATCACCATTAATTTACCAGCTGTTTACCCAAACCTGACCTTGAAGAAATCATAGATGTGCCTATTCTTGTTGTACCTGCATTTTTGCATTTCATTGTCTGGTTATCAGTCTGTCCTTGACTGGCTAATCACAATTGGTGACGTCCTCAGGACCACAATCTAGTTTAGGTCCATGAGTTGGTCTTGGTGCCATGTTCCTGGCTAACCCTGCAACTGAAAACATTGCTGTTCTTCAGTAACGGCAATTATTACATTGCAGTGTTAACATACCCCTAGAGGCTCTCTCCCGGACAACCACTAGAGGTACTTCTACCGCAATAGCAGAGTTAAACCCAGCTTCCTATAGGGAAACATTGGATTGGCTGAGATCATCAACACTGATGATCTCAGCCAAAGAGGTGGAGCGGAATTGTGGATACCAATACAACTATGTCTGAAAGGCCAGTAAATCTCACCTTTCAAACCTCACACGGTGGGGGGACACTAAAATAGGTAGTTTAAAACTGTAGCGCTAGAAATAAATGTTCCTTTAAAGTTATGTACAAGGTCACATAACTTGTTCCTTTAAAGTTATGTACACAGTACTGGAGACCCTATCTTCAGAAGGATATTGATACCTTAGAAAGAGTTCAAAGAAGGGCTACTAAACTGGTTCATGGATTGCAGGATAAAACTTACCAGGAAAGGTTAAAGGATCTTAACATGTATAGCTTGGAGGAAAGACGAGACAGGGGGGATATGATAGAAACATTTAAATACATAAAGGGAATCAACACAGTAAAGGAGGAGACTATATTTAAAAGAAGAAAAACTACCACAACAAGAGGACATAGTCTTAAATTAGAGGGACAAAGGTTTAAAAATAATATCAGGAAGTATTACTTTACTGAGAGGGTAGTGGATGCATGGAATAGACTTACAGCTGAAGTGGTAGTGCTTAACACAGTAAAGGAGTTTAAGCATGCGTGGGATAGGCATAAGGCTATCCTAACTATAAGATAAGGCCAGGGACTAATGAAAGTATTTAGAAAATTGGGCAGACTAGATGGGCCGAATGGTTCTTATCTGCCGTCACATTCTATGTTTCTATGTCCCTACCTTGCTTCAAAAACACATTGAGGACCATAGACTTCTTAAAGGAACACTATAGTCACCTAAGTTACTTTAGCTAAATAAAGTAGTTTTAGTGTATAGATCATTCCCCTGCAATTTCACTGCTCAATTCACTGTCATTTAGGAGTTAAATCACTTTGTTTCTGTTTATGCAGCCCTAGCCACACCTCCCCTGGCTATGATTGACAGAGCCTGCATGAAAAAAAAAACTGGTTTCACTTTCAAGCAGATGTAATTTACCTTAAATAATTGTATCTCAATCTCTAAATTGAACTTTAATCACATACAGGAGGCTCTTGCGGGGCCTAGCAAGCTATTAACATAGAGGGGGTTAAGAAAATCTTAATTAAACATAACTTGCAATAAAGAAAGCCTAAATAGGGCTCTCTTTACAGGAAGTGTTTTTGGAAGGCTGCGCAAGTCACATGCAGAGAGGTGGGACTAGGGTTCATAAACAAAGGGATTTAACTCCTAAATGGCAGAGGATTGAGCAGTGAGGCTGCAAGGGCATGTTCTATACACCAAAACTGCTTCATTAAGCTAAAGTTGTTCAGGTGACTATACTGTCCCTTTAATACTTTCCAGTCAGGATATAGAACAGAAAAAAAATTATCTGAAACAAATTTCATTAAATTCAGGAATTACATGTGATAGCTTAACTGCAAAGATGCTGCTTTTTTCTTTTCCCTTCTATCTGTCCCATTTGGCTTTATATGCCACACATTGATATAAATCCACTAATAAACCATCAAACTTTACTGTACAGGAAAATCTTTTCCTGTTTCAGGAATCCTAGTGCTTTCATAGTGTCATGCTGGAAGTTAATCAAATCCACATATTCACATTCTTATTGTCTGCTGGCCTCACATCTTCCCAAGTGCATTTTTTTTTACCATAAATCTGTGATGTCATTTCCCAGAAATGCTGTTGGCTTCAACTTTCATTTACTCTTATTTTATAAGGAAATAATATTTAGTTTCAAACTTTTTTTATTACCAAGGTTTTTTTTAATTTTCGGCAAATATAGGGATCATAAACAATACATATTAAGTTAGCCAAATATAAAATTAGACGCACGCAATATGTTTTGTTTATAGGAATATCACAGCAAAAGTCGAAAATAGAACAAAATGAAACAAATAAAACATTCCTAATAAAACAAGGTAGACCATATATCCAGCTCTAATTTATTTGAAATTGAAGCATCATAGGGGAGAGTTAACCAGGTTTGTTAATTTGTATTTTTTTCTGCCTTTTTGTTCTTTCTCCTTCTTCCATTTTTTTTTCCTCTCCTCCTCTCCCCTTTTCTTTTTCCCTTTTTTATTATAGAGGGTCGGTATGTTTATGCTAGAGGTGTTTGGCCTGCTATAACTCTAACTCTAGCAAGGTACCAGTCCATAATTTCAAGTCGATTTAATTCTGGATTGGATAGATTTATCCAAAGAACCAATATAAGGTTGCCAATTTAGAAAATAATGGCGTCAAATTGATTTTTTTTTTTTTTTTATGAGGCTTCCCTCCAATCCATATTAGATAGAAAATAAATTTTAGTGTGCATCAATGATAATGTAGGTAATGAGGGGTCAATCCAGTGATGTCATATATATACACTAGTATACGTAAGTGCTGCAGACAGGATTATATCTGTTCATTTTGGAACGTTTTGATATGTCTGCTGATATCCGCAATGTTGCTTGTGGTGGAGAAATATGAAACGGTCTATCCAGTAATCAAGTTATCTCACACAACCACAGGTCTGCTCCGTAAAGGTTTTAGCTGATTGTTTGAAGTGTGGGGCTGACGAAGCAGAACATTACCGAAGGGGCAGTGGGCGAGGGGGCCGGCGGAGGAGCCTAAGAGCCCAGAGGACTACTGTGTCATGGTTCTCATATTTTGTGGAATACCTTAGTATTTCCCCTCACTCTAGCTGTCAAGTCATCCATCAAATAAGTCTCTTTGATTCAGTTTATTACGCTTGCAGTGTGGGGTATTTCCTGTTTTAGCCATGTGTATGCTATAGCACGTTGTGCCGCCAATGTGATTTTATGTAGCAACGTTTGTTCTTTATGGGTCCACCCGTCAATTGATCTATTTAGAAGATATACCCATGGTTCTAGTTGCGGTGCTCTGGAGTCAATAGTGTTTTTATAGCCCTCCAGAATGACTTGACATGTAGGCACTCCCACCACATCTGTAGGTACGTCCTCTTCTCCCCACAGTCCCTCTAGCACACGTCCGTTGTGGATTTGTGCATTTGATATAGTTTGACCGGGGTCGCGTACCATCGGAATATCATCTTAAACTATTGTTCCTGTAGGGTGATGCATACGGATGTCGTGCTTTTGGCCTCCCAGATCTCCTGCCATTCTACTCCCTCCAGTTCCTCTTCCAAATCTTTTTTCCCACTGGTCAGTGTATGGGAGAACAGAGCATTCCCCTGTCTCAGTGCAAAAGTGGGTGTAGAGTATTGTGATCAAGCCCCTAGGGATTATGTCCGATATGCGTTCGAAGAACATCAGTGGTTGTTTCGCGGCCTCTTATGCGAGACTGTCTGGCAAAGTCTCTGACCTGCAGGTACCGGTGTAAAGTGGTGTCCTTGTTTGAGCTTGTGAAATGGAATAAGTTCCTCCTATGGTAAATCTGGTGTATCCTCTGAATTCCCGCTCCTTCTAGGTTTCTGAAATATATTTATTGATACTTAACTTAGATCTAAACAAAATTTATTTTTATAAGCATGGCCATATATTCAGTAGTGAAATTGCCTACACACCCATTATTTAATTCTTCCACTTGATGGAACAGTGAATCTTGCAGGTGTATATGGTAGCAAGAAAAAAACATCTAAAATGATATGATGTATTCAGAAAATTCACTAATTTTTTATGTTTATGTGGTGACAAATAATTTGGAGTTTTTATTGAAGGTTACTTTTAGCTAGAGAGATGAGGTCTCCATTAATATATATGTATTTATCTCTGCCTAGTTGAAGGCTAACCAAGTTGTATCTATCCAGCTGTTGTGAACTACATATCCCATGATGCTTGGCCAAACAGGTGCTTTTGTGCAGTTTCACCATAGCAAGAATTCCACCATTTGATCATCCTTTGGTTAAATGTCACTTGTATGTACTCACTGGATTCTCCTCTTATTAAAGGGAAGTGGCGACGAAGAGGAAGATGAGGGTGATGAATACTCACCCAGTGAAGAGAGTATCCAGGAACATCAAGAAGGATCTGAGATTTCAGGAAAGGGATCTGGTTCCACCTCTCCTACCCGGAGTGAAAACTCACTGTCCTCTGAAAAGAAAAGGAAACATTGGTTTTCTGATCATGACAAACGTGTCATTACCAAGGTAAATGTGGTCCTAGTGATTCCTAACTAGTCCTGGATTCCACTTCAGTATTTAGGTGATTTCCTGTTCTATTCCCGTGGAGACATTGACAAAACCTAGACTCTTGATCAAGTTAATAACAGTGCTTTTAATTTTCTGGTAAAATGGAGAATCAATTTTTTTTTTTTTAAATGGTAGTGATATATTTTATTGGCTAACAAGAGGGATATTTTGCAAGCTTTCAAGACCTTAAGATCCCTTTATCAGGCAAATGCACTGGTCACGGAAGCCGGGGGCCCATCAGTTGGTCCATGAACTGGGCCACCCAGTAGGCATGTATTATCAGGGGACCTTTAACAGCGCAACCAGGACTGGCAGTTTAGCGGTGCTGTGAGGAGGTTTGTACAGGTCATTTCCCAACAGAGCTGCATGGGAAGCGAAAAGAGGAGGCACAGAGAGCAGGGGGAGAGAGAGATCACACATGATCAAGACTCCCATCAGCTTCAGTTAGCACCTGCTGCCGCCAGTGGACCCCAAGGAAGCCCCTCTCCTGCACCCAAAGTATATGTAAAATGATCTGTATATGTTTTCATATGTATGTGTGCATATATGCCAACATTCAATTGTCAACAAAAATGCACCCCTGCAGTCAAACTCCTACACCACATACAAATGCATCCCTGTATTAAAATGGCAACAGTATATACAAACACACTGCTGCAATTAAACACTACGCACAAACACAACCCCTGTATTCAAGTGGCAATACCAGACACAAACACATGCTTGCATTCAAGCGCCAGCACTAAATACAAGACCACCCTTGCATTTAAACAACAACACTACACACAAATACAACCCTATAGTCACACAACATATATACTCAGTACAAAAACATGCTTACGTTTAAAACCTCAAACACTGCTCACAAATACAACCGTGTTTGGATGGGCAAATGGTAGATCACAGCTAGCTAAGCATTGGTGGGGGGATCTAGGATCCTCTTTACGTTAGCATAAGTTGCTAAACATACTGAACTCGAATTACTAAAACTCGTAGGTTATGGTGAAGATTGTATCGGCCATTCCCACAAAATATTCTGTAAATAGCAGGTAAAGACAACTGGTTCATGTGACCACTTGTAATCTGCTGTATTCCAAGGAGACCACCATTAAGATTTACTCGGGAGAATTAAAAAAAACATACAAACAAATACAACCTTTCCTGAAAAACCAAAACAAAAAAACAAATAAACTGTTTCTAAAGTTCTTACACAGCAGTAACTTCTTTTAGACAGTAGATGGCCACGTAACCTATCTTTTTATTGATACACATAAATAGTAACTGGTGCTTCTTTTTCTTCCAGGATATTAAAATTGAGTTAACTGAGCCATTGACACTTGACAGTAATCCACTGGACTGGAACATCACTGATGTCATGAATTATATTAAATCTACAGACTGCGCTCACCTGGCACGACTCTTCCAAGAACAGGTATGATCATTGCCTGAAATATATCAGGCTTATCACTTCCTCAAATCATTGCCAATTGTTACCATGACTCAGGTGTTCCCCAGGTTAGCATTGAGTGTACATTTTCCGGAGCACAGCATTTGAAGAATTTTTACGGGCTTATAAGATCAGTAAGCAGTCTTTTGTACTAATCTGGGCAGCAAATTGCATGGCGTGGTTATTTCCAATGGTGACTTGCAAGTGCTCATCAGGTTTCTGGGCAACAAGTAAGAATTTTTGATTTTAGTTGTTCAGAGTTACAAGCTTATGAGTCATTTTGTTTATGAGAAATTGTCATCCATATATTTTAATGCTGCGATGGGATGCGATTTCTTTAAAATAAAAAAAAAAAACCTGTACAATGGAATAATGATAGGTAGGATATTAGAAGAACAAATAAAAGACAAAGAGCAGTTGAGTCTGTTTTTTTGTTTTTTTGGGGGGGGCGGTGGGGGTGGGGGTTTGCTTGTAAGAATCAATGGAAACCCATACAATGAGAACACTTTATAGATGATAATACAGGATTGTTTAGCAAGCATCCTATCCACTAGTGGTTTAACAGCAGAGGGACAGTTTTGCAATGCATGAGAAAGGGGAGAAGGGATCCGAATTAAGGATGGCTTTTTTAGTAGAGCCTATACCAGGTTCATGCAATCATAAAGGGTCACTATAGTCACCAGAACAACTACCGCATAATGTAATTGTTCTGGTAAGTATAGACAGTCCCTGCAGGCTTTTTCATGTAAACCCTGTCTTTTCAGTAACAACGCAGTGTTTACATTGCTGCCTAAGAATACCTCTAGTGGCCCATCCTCAGAGATGTTCAGCGTCTCCACGCCCTGCATGGAGACGCTGAACGTTCCCCATAGAGATTCCCCCGTCCCACCTCCTTGATAAGATCCTCAGAATTGACCATCTCACCCAATCCCATGCTTTCCTATGGGAAAGCATTGTGATTGGCAGAGATCATCAATTCTGATAATGCCAGCCAAAGAGGCAGATCAGGGGCTGGGCCAGATGCTAGAAGCCTTGGATGGCATTGGAAAAAGGTGGGTAAATTGCCTTTCTAACCCCAGGGGTGGTTTTAGTACTATAGTATCATTAATATACGTTTGTGTTCCTGATGCTATAGTGCCGCTTTAAGCACTTCCGATGCTGTGGTTTACATTTCCCATAATGTTGGTAAAGCATCAGGGGAGATGTTCACAACAACCAGAGTGCCGAAGATTGCATTCCCATTCCATTAACCCACACTTACAATGCATTAATTGCTTAACTAATCATGGCCTACAACAGAGAAGGGAAAATCCCCAGTGTTATATTGCAAAACTGAATCTAAATAAATAGTTTACATTTGCATTGTGGATTACCAGACAAGATGATGTCTGCTTTGAACACTACCCAGTATATAGAACAGATTGTGAACATTAAGATCAGTTGATTGTAGGTGATTGAAATGAAATGATTGATTGGATTAATATACATGGGAATAGTTTGCTAATCCTAGGAGAAATGTGATTTCAGAGTCAAGACGGGATGCCTTCTTTTTGTGGCATGAATGGCAATCACTTCAAATTGAGTTTTTCCCCTTCTTTTGGATCAACCGCATGAAAATAATGTGTGGAAGGTTTTATATATGACTATTATGTAACTACCTGGGTGGAATGATGGGTTTTGCACAAATAAACCAATGAATGTGAAGACGGCAGCATTTAAAAACTAAAGAGGGGGTAGCCAGTGAGTAGCAGCTGTAGAGTTAATGTAGCATTTAAAGTACATATGCCTTTGGACAATTGGCTGATTTTAAAATTTGCATAAATACATGAATGCCATTCAATTGTCAAACTAACACTAAATGCACAGAATTAGCTTCTTTTTTTTTTTTTTTTGCTTTTTTTCTAAATTCCATTCTTCTTTTCCAGGAAATAGATGGCAAGGCTCTGCTACTGCTCACCCTACCTGCTGTTCAGGAATGCATGGAGCTCAAGCTTGCCATGGCTATAAAGCTGTGCTACCACATCGAAAGAGTTAAACTGGCATTTTACCAAAGCCTATCCAGTTAACACGGCTCAATCCTATCCTGCTACAGGGGAAATGGAAACACAGCTGACAGGACAGGCTGGCCTATACGAGGGCCCATGCAAGGTCTACTAGCCTTAAGTGATTTGCACTTTTAGAAGATTGTCGCCCTGTTTACAAATCTTTGTAGTATTTCCGTCCATGTTTTTGGAAAAGTTCAAGGGGCTTTGTACCAAGACATTTCCACATAACTTTACCTTATTATTAAACAGTTGTTAAACACCCTGTGTTTAAAAGCCGAGGGTCGTTTAATAGACTAAGCTCGAGTTCTATTCAATAAACAGTTCGAGTTGAAACTCGACTTGAAGACGTGAAGCCAAATAGCAGATTTCTGAAATAATAGCCAACTTATTTGTAACTTTGTTATTTTGGCCTCACGTTAGTTTTAACTCATCTCACCTCACTGTTTAGTGAATTGATGGATAGTTATGTCTGGTAATAATGGGCACAGAATGGCATCCTTATAACTTAGGATTTTACAAACCTCAGGCAGGGAGTCGTATTCCTGAGTTACGTTCCTGCTGATTTCTTAACTTTTTGAAGATTTTATATAGAACTTTAAGGATGTGCCTCTTCCCAAGTTTATAATAAAATAATGCTGCATCCTAAATGCTCCAAACCCTCTCAAAGTCTCTATTGGACCCTGTAATTCAATAAAAGACAACCTGCAATGGACTGGATGCTAATAACAAATTTTGCAGTTTAACAACTTTAAGCGGGCCTGGTACTATTAACATCTACTGTCACAAATTTCACGCAAAGCACTTTTTGAAATATAGTACAATTCTTTTTGTTCCCTAGTCAGAGTGTGTGCCTTTAACACACATATAAACATATTTATATTTAATAATTTTATTTTATTTACGACAGGTATACATTGTCTTGAATTTGAAAAGGCATTACAAAATTATGATATGTAATCTAGTAAATGAATTTTCTAGGATTTTTTTTTAGCATTTTAATTTACAAATTATTGCAGGCCTTTGTTCGAAAAAATGAGGAAGGAGCAAATGAGAGCATATAAAGCTATATACATTTTCGTTTGGTTTTTTTTCCTCTATTCAAAAGGCATACTGAATTTTTTTTTTATATATATATATATATATATATTCTGTAAGGTTTTTTTTTTTTTTTTTTTACTTTTCATTACCTAATAATGCCTGCCTGGTCACAAATGTTAACAACCAAACAAAACTTAATTTGAGTTTAGATCAGTTTTTTAATTTGTTTTTTTTTTAACTGGAAATGTGGAAATGCTAAGATGCATAGTTTTGGATTTAAATAGAAGACTCTTATGTTTTTATTTTTATTTTTTTTGTCAATTTACTGTTTTTTGCTGTAACAAACACATTTCTCACCATTTTTTTTTTATTATACTTTTGATTAGTGCTTTTCTCTTATTTGACTGTTGTTTTGCTGCAAGAAGCAAATCTCTCACCCATTTTCTCTAACTGATGTTGAGAAGTGTGAAGAAAATATATATATATAATTTTTTTTAATTTTTTTTTTAAAGATTAAATGAAAAAAATATTGCATTATTTATTTGAGGGTGGATTAATTACTGTCAATCATTAAGCAATCACATTTCTGCTAACATAAACAGTGCTTTAACTGCCGAATAGTCCCTTCCCTACTATAGTGGTTAAGTAGACAAACAATGTCCTTGGTTCTTTCTTCTGTTTCATTTTTGGAGGGTTTAATGTAAATACAATGTACAAAATTGACTACAAAATAGTTGCTGTGTTTTTCTTTTGATAATCAAATCAATTTCACCCCACTTTTGTGTTTTTAATAAATTTGTAATATTTTAACCTGTTGTCTGTTTGCTTTTTAAAGTAACCTTGTGATTTTTTTTCCCCACTCATTAAGAAACCTAGATTTCTAAAACAACCAGTTAGCCCAAGCAGACTATAATATTTATTCTTGATTAGTCCTCTATCTTTGTTCTTCAGGGCGGTAGTATGTCTATCTCATGTGTCTATCTATAGGACTCTAATGTCTTAGATGAAAAGCAGTCATTGCAAGTGGGAAGAGCATTGATAAAATGTAACCATACGAGTAAATACATATTGAAACCATTTACGGAATTGTGTAATATCAGATAGAAGGTTACTTAGGCATGCTAATTTCCCATCAACGACTTTGCCAACATTTGCGTGTCATGCCCATTGATGTCCGCAGTCAGAAACGTGTGAACTAACAGTCTCTACAAAACTATCCGACATAGTGTAAATTGTTTAACAGGTTTAACACAGGCAAATAAAGACACTTATTAAAATAGCAACAATTAAAAATGATTGAGGGGATTGTTATCCCAGTGACCGTATTACAGTTATGATTTACACAATCTTTACAAAAAGAGGTTGGCCATAATATGGTCCATTGCCAAGGGATTGGGAATCTCTTAATGCTTGGAATTGAATTGTGTGACCTCGTTGTTCAGGATGCACTGCTTGATATATGCACATGCAGCCTGAGTCAGCAATCACAGAATGCAGACTCCAAGGACAAAGGTAAAGCAGCAAGTACTGTACCATGCAGACAAAACATATCTACATGTATTGCCACCATTCCATTTATTACATCCAGATTTATTATAGTATGCCTGCCCCATGTTACAGCACACATCTGGATATACTGCAGTATTTTTGCTATTTAACAGGGGTGCCCAAATGGTAGGTCTCCTGATGTGGTAGAACTACAACCCCCATAATGAGTGACAGAGCATTTAGAATGACAAAGCATCATGGGAGCTGTAGTTTTAAAACATATGGGGATCTACCTTGTGGCGCCCCTGCTATATAGCATATGTGAATTGCATGGTCTGTATGTGACCATGTTATAATACACATCTGAAATGAATACAGTATCTGGTCACCTCCTGTATTACACCTCAGATTTACTGCAAAATATGTCACAGGCCATCTGACTGTTATATTACACATCTGGAATGGTCTGTCTGTTACAGTGTGACATTACACATCTGGATTGGCCTGTTACTGTGTTATAGTGCACATCTGGTAACATGCTATTAGAATATTAACCTGTAAATTATGTTTAACGGCACATTCCATATCAAATGTTTTAGAATGCTTTGTCAAGTTACCTGGGGTATGCCAGGCACCTGCAGCCACATACTGGTCATCTTCTTGCAGTAAAATCCAATTAACTCTACTAAGCTGGGGTGTGCAAGTCCCATGCTTGTTAACTGGGAATGTCAGCTGAGTGCTCTGAACTAATGAGCACGGTCCTCTATCAGCTGTGCTTAGCTACAGAGACACTGTTTCTCCTGCAGGAGAAGAGCAGATACAGCGTAAGTGCCAAGGGGACACAGATAAGTTGGCAAACTGTTCTAACTGTAATGAGCAGTAGTGGTTATAGTGGTTGGAATGTTTCTTTAAATACTTAATAAAAAAAACTTTTTTCGTGAATTCTGACGCTTCTTTTTGCACATTGCATGTTTATATTTACCATTATACAGGATAGCAGCAAGGTAAATTGCAACCTCATACATTATAGTATAGTGATTTTCGCTATATTAATGCAAGCCTCATATAGGTTAGCATAGTATCATCGGTATAAATATACACAGCTTTGTGCACAAGCGCATAATAAATCATATATAGACAGTCAGACAACAAAGCACAGATAGCATCTCTGTAAATAAAAGCTTTACATCGTACAGCACAGTTGCAATCGCCTATAGACTCCACCAGTCTTGAACATTATAGCATTATCAGTATACAGATAGTATCTTAAAGAACCTTTCAAATCCTTCGGTTACTAATTCCAAACCTCGCCTACTTCTAGTAGGTGTAGTGACCATATTTTAAGAGATCAGAATTGGAATTTTGGAAATTAGAGGCCCATTAGATTAACATCTGTGGTGGAAACAAATTACAGAATGGGTTATTAAGGGATAATATTCGCAAACCCATTTTAACAAAAATGCCATTAGTAGGAATAAACACGGTTTTGACAGATCATGTCAAACTGACCTAATTGCATGAATTGAAGAAGTCGGTAGAAGTGTAGCTCAGGGTGGTTGTAACCTACTTGCATTTTGCTAAATCACTTAATACAATATATAGTATGTATGGGTGCCCTGAAAAGGTAAGTGTTAAATTGTAGTGAAACAAACCACAAAAGTGCAAAATCTTGAGAAAGACTTGGTCATGGTGTTGCTAAAGCTTTATATTAGTTTCAAGTTATAATTAGTTTCCTTAAAGGAACACTATAGTCACCTAAATCACTTTAGCTAAATAAAGCAGTTTTAGTGTATAGATCATTCCCCTGCAATTTCACTGCTCAATTCACTGCCATCTAGGAGTTAAATCACTTTGTTTCTGTTTATGCAGCCCTAGCCACACCTCCCCTGGCTATGATTGACAGAGCCTGCATGGAAAAAAAACTGGTTTCACTTTCAAACAGATGTAATTTACCTTAAATAATTGTATCTCAATCTCTAAATTGAACTTTAATCGCATACAGGAGGCTCTTGCAGGGTCTAGCAAGCTATTAACATAGCAGGGGATAAGAAGATCTTAATTAAACAGAACTTGCAATAAAGAAAGCCTAAATAGGGCTCTCTTTACAGGAAGTGTTTATGGAAGGCTGTGCAAGTCACATGCAGGGAGGTGTGACTAGGGTTCATAAACAAAGGGATTTAACTCCTAAATGGCAGAGGATTGAGCAGTGAGGCTGCAGGGGCATGTTCTATACACCAAAACTGCCTCATTAAGCTAAAGTTGTTCAGGTGACTATAGTGTCCCTTTAATTGCTTTATTATGTCTGTTAGAATTGGAAACTAATAAAAATATTTTAAAAATCTACATGTGGCTTGATAACAAACTTTGAATCACATGAAAAATCTGTGAAGACTATTACCAAGTCTAATTTGCAAATAAGGTATATGCCACATCCATAATTAAAAAACAAAACAAAAAACTGCGTGGAAGACACAAATTCCTTTCAGATTTTGGCACATATTCTACACTGGGGATATTTTCACCTCTTCCCCAGAAGGTTTTATTCAATATTCCACTAGACACACAGTCCATGACTTGCATGACAGCATTCTAAGCATGTCTGGGGCTGTTCTAAACCAGAAGGAAATCTCTGGGGTTATATGTAATAGCACTACATTCAGTTTTTAAGCAGTTTTTCCTATTTGCACCTATTATTTTTCCTTATCTAAACCAAGCTTTGTTTTATTGAACCTCTTCTGTCATTCTACTTTCCCAAGCTATTTTACATTCTTTTTGCTTGGTTTACAAATCTGTTGCTTCCTATGTGTAAATTAAAAAAATATTGTGGGGGGCGTGGCCTAACCACCGAAGCGGACAGTCGCACGGCCTTTGAGCTCCTGCTAAACGGAGAAAAATAACTCAAAATCTAGAGGTGACCCGCAAACGAAAGGCACCTTTAAGTTGCTCTACACTTACCAATGGGTAAGAAAACGAAAAAACTGAAGCCGGACCGACCCCAGCAGGGGAGAAGCATAGGGGACCTATGGCGGCAGGCACATGGCGCCCAGGAGTCTGCAATGGCGGCTCTCCACGGAGGCTGCTCCGACTTATCCGATGGAATGTCGGAGGAAGGAGACGAAGACCAAATGCTTGCAATGGCGCGGCAGCCGGCACCACGAGCAGCACCTCCGCAAGGATCACCAGATACCGCCCCGGTAACCTTAACGGCTATCCGGGAGATCATGGCGGATCTCCACACTAAAATCTCGGCGGACATGGCCTTGATCCGTGAGGACCTCCGGGGCCTGACAGGCCGCCTCGGGGAGATAGAGCACAAGACACAAGCCCACTCACAACAAATCACTGTCCTGACAGGGCAGGTAGAGGAGCTCATGAAACAGGGCGCAACTTACGAGAGCAAGTTCGACACCCTAGAGGATAAGAGGAGACAGAGGAATATAAAACTAAGGGGAGTCGGAGAGACAGTGCCACCGGAAGAACTCCCACACCTCGCAAGGCGTCTCCTGACAGCCATACTTCCACCAAAGCAGGCTAAATCAATATCTCTGGAAGGCACTTTCCGCCTGCAGAAGCCTATTAAGGCCCCAGCCGCAGCCGCCGGGGACATCGTGATGCAGTTCCAGAACCTCAGGGACAAGGCGGCAGTGATGGCGGCAGTCAGGGGACAAACTCCCTATAACTTCGAGGGCATGTCATTAACCTTCTTTGCGGACCTGTCAGGGGGAACCCTTGCTTGGCGACGGTCGCTCCGACCACTTACCTCCCTTCTACGCACGAAGACCATCAGTTACAGATGGAGCCAGTCTCGATCCCTACAGATCCCACGCGGAGACACAGCCATCACCATACGAGACCTAACGGATGCATCAAGCCACCTGCAAGCACTGGGACTCTCACCGGACTCGCTGAGCCCAACTAACCCTCACGGATGGGACCCAGGGGCTACCCGCATCTTTGTGCCCAGAGACAAAGCGTTAAACGCTAGAGCAGGGCCCACATCTTGAATGCCTTGGGAGACGTGACCACATGCCTCGACTTCGCTGCTGACATTTGCCGCAGGATACGGGACAGTGACTGAACCTGCCATACTTTTTCGGGCTGCAAGTACGGCCAGATGTATATCACCCGCTCAAGTACTCTATTGATTAATGTTTTCGTTCCCTGACATGTGCTCCCTTCTCTGCCAGGGAGATCCAAGGTTGCGGGGCCCTCTCGGGCAGTGAAGGGGTTTAAAAATCACCCGTACCAGATGAAAATGTGTTGCTGGACATAGTTAGTTTTACACGAGGGATACTAGGGGTGAAACAGCATCCCGTAAGAATCATGGTATCACTAGTTGAAGCAGGTGTAGCACCTCTCCTTCATGGAGTTAACTTGAGATTTAAGAGAAGGGGAACCACCCTAAACGCCTTGTTAACTTGTACCTTGAGATGGCGGGGGAGGTACATCTTATGTCGCTCACTTAGTGAAAAGGAAGGGAACTAGTGTAAGGCTCCCGTATACTCTGGCCTTTAACGACACAACACACGAAGTGGCATACAACCACACCCAATAATGTCTCCCATGCCTTCACAGTTAAATCCCTAATACTTCCTCCGACATACCCTATAGACCCCGATGGTCCTCCTAATCACTCCATGAGATCCACATTTAGCCACTCGGTCTACATCTCATGGCTTCTTACAAGCTCATCTTATTCCCATCTCCTTACATGTTTCATCCCACGAAACACTTACCACGGCCTCATATTACAAGGGGCTGTCGCTTCTGGGCGATACTGTTTCCACTTAGTTTGGGCCAGTGGGAGTTTTATACGAAGGTTATCGGTTGCTCTCTCGCATATCGAGAAAGGGTTCATACTTCTGTATATATCTTATATTTGTACTTTTGTTGTTTATGATCAGGTAAACCTCCTGCCACATCCCTGCTGGGGCTGTACTCTTCCCGCACTCCCAATGTGGATCTGCAGTGCTCTTAATCGTTGCCATACTGGGTGAAGCAATATACCGAATGGGGCACCTTGAACCTTTCGTCTCGCCCAATGTTGTTTACGGCAGATAGGTAGCTGGGGCGATAGCCCTATCCTTTAATTCAGAACGCATACAACAGTTTCAAGTAACCTCGCCACATCACCTGCCCTATGCAAACTGCATTTAACTATACCTAACTAGTTCTAAATTTCAGACCCTCACACCTACCCTAATGCAATATTTAGGCCGATAGGCGGCATCGCGCCAAGCATTTATGACGGAATGTGAATACAATGATATGGTTGTTTGACCGCTCCACTTAGCCATTAGCCATACACCACACGAGAGCACTGCAATACACTGCTCCATGAGGCGTTTAAAGCACAGCCCGAATATACGTGTATGAATGTCCTGTTAAAGCTCAGAACGTTTCATTTTTAGAAGCTGTCTTTAATATATAACTGTTGACAAATTTTGTTATTTTGCAATTTTAACAATCCGAGTTACCACTATATATCCGTAGAACCATGACCTTGTTCTGCATCTTTGCTCATTGTACGATGTCTTTCCCAAGAGTCCCTTACAATAAAAATAAAATGTGCATTGTATTTCTAGGTTATGCCACACAGCAATGTTGCTTACTGCTGTATAGCGGGTGCCTGCCGTTGGGGCAAGGCACACGCAAATGTTTGTTAAATCATCTTGATTTCTAACTAAAAGAAGAATCTGCATAGTTGTAGACATGTCAAAATTGTTAACGTTTGCCATCCCCAGACCTGCAATGCCATTGACATAACTTAACAATTAATATAAACTTAACTGTCACTAACTAGACAATTCATAGGCTTGTATAGCATAGTGTGTCTACATCTATCTACTATTGTCATAATGCCAGATACTTGCATGTTTGTTTTATTAAAAAAAAAAAAAAAAAAAAGTGCTGTTTCATCTGCCACAATTTAACTTGTTATAATGCTATGAAAAGCCTGCAGCTGCTATCGTGGCCCTGCACGCCTGTTGTTATTTCATGCACAATGAAAATAAAGAATTAAAAAAAAAAAAAAAAAAAATATTGTGAAAGTGCGCCTTTTCTTGATGACAAATGTATTCACCACTTTCAGATTGCCAGGTTTTCTGAGACTGGTACACCACATTAATGCAAAAAACAAACAGAGAACCAAGTAGAATCAATCGACTACAAGTAAACCCAGTGGAGAGCTAATATATTTATACACCTTTACCCTTCTAAACAAGAGGAAGAGTGCAAATGAGAGAGCTATGTCTAAAACAAATAAAATAGCAGAGTATGGTGCAGTATATCTAAATTTGGGTCGTTATATGTAATTATGAAACGCACTCACATAAGATAGAGCCCTACAAGGATAGGCTCAACTCTCATCAGCAAAGGTATATTAGGTCCCTTCTTGTTCTCGAACCAGAGATTCTCAGAAAGGGAGAAAGGAAAACAAGCAAATGCTTCTAGTGTGATACAATAAATCAAAGTGCAAATTTAAGGTGCAAATGAAAATGACTGCTCACCTTGTAGAGAGACAATTATACTAGACTCTCAGTATACTTGTGTATTTGCCTTTAACGAGGGGGAAACCCTTCTCTCCAACACAAGCTTGAATCCACCGGAGACACTTTATTAAGTAAACAAACCAATATAAAATAAAACAACCAAGTACCAGTTAACCCCTTAAGGACTGAGCCAAATGTACACGTTGTGAAAAAACTAAACGTAAACAAAACCTGGCATTTGCGCTATATGCCTGTCAAACCGTAATTCACCTCTTTCATATTAAATGCACCCCCCTTATTATATATCATTTTATTCAGGGGAAACATGGCTTTCATTAAATATCAAATATTTAGCTATGAAACATAATTTAATATGAAAATAATGGGAGAAAATAAAATATTTTTTAATTTTTTTAGTTCTACGTGACATTTTAACTGTCAATGTCATAATACTGTTTGCTTTAACTGCAATAAAATACACATATTTGTATTCAGCAAAGTCTCACGTGTAAAACAGTACCCCCTATGTACAGGTTTTATGGTGTTTTGGGAAGTTACAGGGTAAAATATAGCGTGTTACATTTGAAATTGAAATTCCCAAGATTGGTTACGTTGCCTTTGAGACTGTATAGTAGCCCAGGAATAAAATTTACACCCATAATGGCATACCATTTTCAATAGTAGACAACCCAAGGTATTGCAAATGGGGTATGTCCAGTCTTTTTTAGTAGCCATTTGGTCACAAACACTGGCCAAAGTTAGCGTTAGTATTTGTTTGTGTGTGAAAAATGCAAAAAACTTTGGCCAATTTTGGCCAGTGTTCGTGACTAAGTGGCTACTAAAAAAGACTGGACATACCCCGTTTGCAATACCTTGGGTTGTCTACTATTGCAAATGGTATGCCATCATAGGGGTAATTTTCATTCTTGGGCTACCATAGGGTCTCAAAGGCAACGTAACCAATCTGGCGAATTTTAATGTGAAAAAAATGAAACACAAGCCTTATATTTGACGCTGTAACTTTTGATAAAAACATAAAACCTGTACATGAGGGGTATGGTTGTACTCGGGAGACTTCGCTGAACACAAATATTTGTGTTTCAAAACAGTAAAAAGTATCGCAGCAATAATATCGTCCGTGTAAGTGCTGTTTGTGCGTGAAAAATGCAAAAAACATCACTTTTACTGGCGATATCATCGTTGTAATACATTTTACTGTTTTGAAACACTAATATTTGTGTTCAGCAAAGTCTCCCGAGTAGAACAGTACCACCCATGTACAGGTTTTATGGTGTATTGGAAAGTTATAGGGTTAAATATAGTGCTAGCAAATTAAATTCCCTTTACTTTCGGCATGGGTTGTCAGGCAGGTCCCGCTAATTGTAATTAATTAAGGTACCTAATTATGTAAAAATATTACATAAATATATGTGTAGAATTAATATATGTATATATATATATATGTATGTGTATATATATATGTATATATAATAAACAATACACAAGATCCAGCGCACTCTCCTATCTACTAAATAGCAACTTCAATGTTGACAGATTTTATTAGTTTTTAAAACTGTGTATATATATATATATATATATATATATAATTTTTTAAAAATATTTTTATTTATATATAGGTATATATATAGTGATATATACGGTACGTATATATTTATGTATATAGATATATATATTATTTCGTTCTACGTGTATTTTGATAGAAATATATATTTATAATAATATCACAATACAGTTAGAACGAAATAACACACATCTATATATTTTTTAATTATTTATTTTTAATTATTTTTTTTTCGTATTTACATATTTTTTATATTATATATAAATATATATATAACAATAATTATATATATATATATTTAATCAGTATCAGTCTACGTGTAATTTGATATTAATATATTTATATATAATTATATATATATTAATAGTAAAATACACCTAGACAGTGTATGTGTGTGTATGTATATGTGTATATATTATATATATATATATATATATATATATATATATATATATATACATATACTTAGTATATACTAAGTATATTATTTTATTTTTTTTACATTGATTAATTTATCTTATTTCCAGCCAGCAGGGGGACTAACTGCAGACCCCCTAACAGCAGTCCCTCTGCTGGCAATGCCTGAGCCAGCTAACTCGGCCATGTGATTGTAAGGTCCTCGCAAGGACCTCATTCTCACATGGCTGGAGGGGCTGCTGGAGGACGGACGTGCCGCGGGGGGCATAATAGTATGCCCTCCAGTATTAAAGGGTTAAAAAAATGTCCACAAGTGCTCCTAATATTTCACCTGTTACAAAGGCTTTATCAATCCTGCTTCCGGGTGTGTTTCTTGTTTATATCCATAGCTCATGTCTGATCGCTCGCCGAGCTTGCTAAGCAACCAAATGCAAGTGCAGCATGGGAGGCGTGTGTACATACCGCTGTGGCTCGTTTTTCTGTCGCATCACTTCTGGTACACGAAGAGGAGGGAAGATGCCTGCATTTTTACTGGTGAGACTTGGCAGATTCAGAAGTGACGTGGCGGCTACTCCGTTGCGTTACCACTAGAAACATCCTAATGCCCACAATTGAGGGAGTAGTTATGGAAGACTCAGAGGTGACGTTGCAGTTTGTCCATAAATTACGTCACTTCTATTTAGGCATAATGAGAAAATGAGCCGTAGCTGTATGTACACACACCTCCCATGCAGCACTCGCAATTGGTTGCTCAGCAAGCACAGGTACCAATCTGATATGGGCTATGGATATAAACCGAAACACACCAGGAAGCAGGAATCCTGATTGAGAAAGCCCTTGTAACAGGCGAAACACATCTCAGACAGTCATGAGCACTTGTGGACATTATACACTGCTCAAAAAAATAAAGGAAACACTTAAACGACACAATGTAACTCCAAGACAATCACACTTCTGTGAAATCAAATTGTCCACTTAGGAAGCAACACTGAGTGACAATCAATTTCACATGCTGTTGTGCAAATGGGATAGACAACAGATGGAAATTATAGGCAATTAGCAAGACACCCCCATTAAAGGAGTGGTTCTGCAGGTGGTGACCACAGACCCCTTCTCAGTTCCTAGGCTTCCTGGCTGATGTTTTGGTCACTTTTGAAAGCTGGCGGTGCTTCCACTCTAGTGGTAGCATGAGACGGAGTCTACAACCCACACAAGTGGCTCAGGTAGTGCAGCTCATCCAGGATGGCAGATCAATGCGAGCTGTGGCAAAAAGGTTTGCTGTGCCTGTCAGCGTAGTGTCCAGAGCATGGAGGCGCTACCAGGAAACAGGCCAGTACATCAGGAGACGTGGAGGAGGCCGTAGGAGGGCAACAACCCAGCAGCAGGACCGCTACCTCCGCCTTTATGCAAGGAGGAACAGGAGGAGCACTGCCAGAGCCCTGTAAAATTAAATCCAGCAGGCCACAAATGTGCATGTGTTTGCTCAAACGGTCAGAAACAGACTCCATGAGGGTGGTATGAGGGCCTGACGTCCACAGGTGGGGGTTGTGCTTTCAGCCCAACACCATGCAGGACATTTGGCATTTGCCAGAGAACACCAAGATTGGCATTTCTTTGGGGGGCCGCACAGCCCTCCCTGTGCTCGCCAGAGGTAGCCTGACTGCCATTAGGTACCGAGATAAGATCCTCGGACCCCTTGTGAGACCATATGCTGGTGCGGTTGGCCATGGGTTCCTCCTAATGCAAGACAATGCTAGACCTCATGTGGCTGGAGTGTGTCAGCAGTTCCTGCAAGACGAAGGCATTGATGCTATGGACTGGCCCGCCTGTTCCCCAGACCTGAATCCAATTGAGCACATCTGGGACATCATGTCTTGCTCCATCCACAAACGTCACGTTGCACCACAGACTTTCCAGGAGTTGGCAGATGCTTTAGTCCAGGTCTGGGAGGAGATCCCTCAGGAGACCAACCGCCACCTCATCGGGAGCATGCACAGGCATTGTAGGGAGGTCATACAGGTACGTGGAGGCCATACACACTACTGAGCCTCATTTTGACTTGTTTTAAGGACATTACATTAAAGTTCGATCAGCCTGTAGTGTGTTTTTCCACTTTAATTTTGAGTGTGACTCCAAATCCAGACCTCCATGGGTTGAAAAATTTGATTTCCGTTTTTTAATTTTTGTGTGATTTTGTTGTCAGCACATTCAACTATGTAAAGAACAAAGTATTTCAGAAGAATATTTAATTCATTCAGATCTAGGATGTGTTATTTTTGTGTTCCCTTTATTTTGTTGAGCAGTTTAAAAAACAAACAAAGTTTAAAACCAGCCGAGTATCAGTTAATACAAAGTATCTTAGCCTTTATACATATCTAGTGGATTCCTGCTTCTGCTTGAAAGAATGATTGTGCCCCCTTTTAACGCACCACTTGGTTTACTTGTAGTGGATTGGTTCCACTTTTGCATGTTTGTGTGTCAAGTTTTGGTACTTGCACGTGTATTGTAGCTGCTAATTTCTTTATTAACCATTGGTGTTATATTACTACATAAACACCGTTACTGCATAGTGCACCTTTATTTAAGCCACATTTATGTTCTTCTATTCATGGAAAAAACATTTTTTTTTTTACTTTTTGGTAGACGTTATAGCCAAATTTCATCTCCCAAGGGAATTTTAATGGTTGCAGTCCGTAGTTGGAAATCCAATAATCAGCACATCACAGCAACAAGCAAGGTTTATTGACCAACACGCATAGCACCAAAGTAGTAAAGTTGCAAATCAATTCTGAGATTATTGGTATAGCATATCAGATTACATAGGTATTTTACCATTTGGCATTACATCACATTATACAGAATCAGCAAATATCTTGGACATTTGTCAAAAAAATACTCATCATCACAAGGCAGACATTACACTTAACTTGTTTTTAATAAAATAAGGAAGCTTTTTATTTAAATACAGGCTTAAGCCGCATTTTGCATTGTTTTTTTTTTTTTGTTCCCCAAAACATTTACCAAAAGTGAAACATCTGTTAGTAGTGAATTTAGGTACAAGGTCATTTGTGCAAACAAGTTAGTACTGAGATAGATTTTAATACTGTCTTTATATAGGTTATTATTTAAGCAGCTTTTACCAGTAAACAAGAAAATGGATTCTGAGGGTTGCAGGTTGGTTATATGATTTTATCCTATCAGTATGTATACCCCCTTTTATTGGGTTTATGTCTAAAAACAGCTTGTAAAAAGATGCAGTTCTGTCTGAAACGTTTGCAGGCCATCGCCTTCTAACCTAGTTCCAACTTTCTGTGGTTGTTCAATCACAGATTTCCCAATGCAACTCATTGAGAAGTCTTTGCAAGGCAGGTGCTCTGGGCAATTGCTGCCTTTTGAGTCTAGCTCCATTTAGCTGAACAACACAGGACGTAGCAGGATCAATTGTTTGACAGCTACGGGGTGTAACAAGGAAGAAAGGGAACGTTTTTTATATATATATATATTTTTTTTTTTTTTACATACTTTCAGACTTCAGTCATATTCCCCATGCCCCACTCAATGTCCCTATCCCCCATGTTCACACTACAGCACCTATGCCTTATGTACACAGACATTACAAACCCCTAAAGGCCCAACACGCACACAGTACAGCCCCTATCTCGCATGCGCACACACAATTCAGTCCCTATCCTCTCCACACACACTACACCGCAACCAGCCCCATTCCCACACGCAACCCTACAACAAGTAGCATCTGCACCATCCTGAAAAATGTGTGTGTGTGAAAAATGTTCACAGTGCCCTTCCCTGGTCACATCTCCTCATCCATGTATAGTGTTTTTATAGGGGCATTCCGATTGACCGGGTATCCTGCATTTTAGAGTGTAGCACCTATGCACCTAGCAAAGAAAATATTTTTTTTAAAAAAAATTTGAGGAATAAAATTCCACAGTCAGAGGATGAAATTATTATTAAAGAACCAAAAAACAAATATGCATTCCCCCTTTCCTGTTGTTACCTCGCAGAGAGGGGGCATTCTGATCTGTGGTGGTCCAGTGTGCTGGGAATCTGGTCTGCTGCACATATACCTCTGTGTGTGATATTTGTTATGGGTTTATTGATTGTGTGTGATATATGGGTCTATTGACTGTGTGTGATATTTGTGATGGCTATTTAATTCGGATTTTTTTTTTTTTAAATGCATTTAGGCCCATGTTTGAATGCAGGTGTGTATTTTTGCAGTTTCAGATGCACACAGTTATACACATATACTGTCAATTACAGCCACATGCACACAGTCACACACACTTACAGGCAAGCATATACAGGGAGTGCAGAATTATTAGGCAAGTTGTATTTTTGAGGATTAATTTTATTATTGAACAACAACCATGTTCTCAATGAACCCAAAAAACTCATTAATATCAAAGTTTTTGGAAGGAGTTTTTAGTTTGTTTTTAGTTATAGCTATTTTAGGGGGATATCTGTGTGTGCAGGTGACTATTAATGTGCATAATTATTAGGCAACTTAACAAAAAACAAATATATACCCATTTCAATTATTTATTTTTACCAGTGAAACCAATAGAACACCTCAACATTCACAAATATACATTTCTGACATTCAAAAACATAACAAAAACAAATCAGTGACCAATATAGCCACCTTTCTTTGCAAGGACACTCAAAAGCCTGCCATCCATGGATTCTGTCAGTGTTTTGATCTGTTCACCATCAACATTGCCTGCAGCAGCAACCATAGCCTCCCAGACACTGTTCAGAGAGGTGTACTGTTTTCCCTCCTTGTAAATCTCACATTTGATGATGGACCACACGTTCTCAATGGGGTTCCGATCAGGTGAACAAGGAGGCCATGTTGTGGTGGAATCTCGATAAAAATTAATTTAGTAGGCCGAGATTACCACGTGGCATGTGTACGTGCATATGCTGACGTATCGATCAGTTGGTTGCACGAGGCAAGATACGATCAGTAGTGTACGGAGCATGTGCAAGAATACAGGATGTAGTATTCCCCTCCTCCATTGTGCTGGACAGGCCATGCGGTCAAGCAGGAAGTTAATTCTTATTTGTATTGATTGGTCAAGAGAATGTGCGGGTGGAGCTTAATATGGGAGGAGTTATGTGCCTATATAAGGAGCCTGCACTATTGTCCGGGGCTCAGAACTTGCTGTATTTTGGTGACATTAGTCCCTCTGAGTCCCGATCGGTGATCCAATAAAGAATCTCTTCCTTCCTGAAGAAACCTGTGTCCATCTCTCTGTGCTTGGCTTCCGTCAGTTTCTCCGGTATCATTTGGTGCATTGGCCGGGAAGCTCATCGTTCAACGGTAGCTGAGAGGCAGAGGCGTGAGACGGTCTATCTTTGCCCACGTTCTCTACGGCTGCACCCCTGAACTTCTGCGTGGACCTCCCTTCGTCTCGGCGCCACTGGTCTGTTGTCCAGGAGATCATCGGCCTCTACGTAAGAAGTGCTGGGGTGTCCCCGTCGATGAGTGTGAACTCAGGTTCAGGAACGAGGAGGTAAGACAACTGCTGTTTTAGACGGCAGACCCACTAGGGGTATACCGATTGTGCGGTAGGCCCATAAGGGGTTATTTGTGTATGGAATCTGCCCCCTCTGTCGGAGGGAAGGAGCGAAGGCGCACCGCTCGATCGAACGCTCTTTAGTCAGACCGTTTGATTTTGTAAGTCAGGCGGGGTTCTGGTGTAAATAGCCCTAGCTGGACACCGGTGTCTTGTCTAGACTAGCGTTCTAGGGTGTATATTTTGTTCGCTAGGTCGGAGGGACCGGGAGACTAAGCGGCGTCTGTGTAAATTCGGTTCGCTAGCTCTCAACCTATCTTGGCTAAGTGGGAAGGCGTGTAAATTTGGAACCCACTAGATTTTTGATAGTAATCGACTAAGAGGCGTCTGTGTAAATTCGGTCCTCTAGCTCGCTATATGTGGTGCTTGGGCAGTGTGGCTAACCAAAACGGATGTAGATAGTTTTAGGTAGTCTATTCAAGGTACTGGCCAATAGTTTAGTTGGGAATTGTAAATGTGTTAAAGATTGTTTAGTAAAGTGTATATCTTGTTAGATAGCGCGAGCTCAGCCGTCTAGCGAGAGTGTTAATAGTGTGTTGCTGTATCATAGTGCACGGTACCATAACCCTGTATATTTACTGACACTGTATATAAGTACTAATCACTGTCGTCTATTGCACGTTTAACACCATAACCACTAATAATTGTATTGTGACCTTAAATTGTGCTTTGACCTATGCTAACCGTACTGTAACCGCTATTTGTAAAAGACGATGTTACTGGGGTGTGTTATAGACGGGTAATTCATATATAGAGAATTATAGCGTGGGTGACTGTATAGTTTCGCCAAAGGGCATAATATTGATTATCTAGTGACTGGTGTAACAGCTGTGTGTGTACGGGAATTCCCTGAGTGTTTATTGTGTTATTGTGTACGTTTCACTTGGTAACCGTACCACGTGGTGCTGTTGCCAGAGGAAACGGGTGTGACTGTTGAATAGTACGCGTGTATAGTATTCGTTGTCAACGACGTTCCATTGATAAGTATGGGCGCGTCGGAGTCAACGATTCCGGATCCCTTAGGTTGTATGGTGAAGAATTTAAAAAAGGGATTCAAAACATGTGATTTTGGGGTTAAAATGTCTCCTGTACGTTTGGTCACTTTGTGTACTAGGGAGTGGCCTACTTTGGTTGCGGCATGGCCGCCACGTGGCAGTTTGGATCCAACTCTGGTACAGCGCTTACACGTGGCTGTATCAGGTAGGCCTGAACTTTACGGGCAGTTTCCTTATATTGATTGTTGGAGACAGGCCGTAAATGACTCGCCAAAATGGATTCAGACATGCCACGAGGAGCAATGTCGCCTCATGGTGGCTAGGACTTGTTTGTCCACTAGGACTGGTGTTAGGCCCATTTTGGACACGCCCCCTGAGTCCGAGATCCCTTTGCCGCCCCCTTACTTTCCTTTAAGAGGAAGTGACGCGAATGCAGGAAGTCCTGCACCCCTTCCCCCATTGCCCCCATCCACTTCCGCTTCCTCCTCCAGTACAGAATCCACCCCCTCTCGTACTAAATCTCCCCTTCCGGAACCAGAACCAACCCCCATTAGATCTGAATATCCTGATTTGGCGCCACTTCAGACTTCCGGTCAAGCTTCTTCTAGCTCGGCTCGAAGTGTTTTATTTACTAATTTTTCCCAAAACCAAGCTCCCACATCTTCATGCTTTATTACCCCCCGACCGGAACCTCTAACTGACGCCCCTCTACGTAGCCCCATACTAACCCGACAACTGACCGGTACCCAACAATTAAAACATTATCAGATGCCTCTTCGTCTGAATCCCAGGTCAGCCTATATCGATGCCGCAGGTCAAATGGCACATGCTGACCCAGTCTTCGTATATGTCCCGTTCACGACTACCGATCTCTTGAATTGGAAGACTCACAACTCCTCGTACACTGAGAAACCACAAGCTATGACTGATCTGTTCACCTCGATAGTTCAGACACATAACCCGACATGGGCTGATTGCCAGCAGTTATTAATGACTTTGTTTAACAATGAGGAAAGGACAAGGATTAATCAAGCGGCCATTAAAGCGCTAGAGGATAGAGCCCGTGCTTTGAATCAAGCCAATCCAGCAGCATGGGCCGCAACACATTATCCTAACACCGATCCCGACTGGAATGTAAATGGTGCTGATATGGTTCAACTCAGAGCCTATAGAGACGCTATAATTGCTGGCATGAAAGCCGGAGGAAAGAAAGCCATTAATATGTCGAAGACAGTTGAGGTGATTCAGAAAAGTGATGAAGCGCCCAGTGTCTTTTATGACCGATTATTGGAGGCATACCGTTTGTATACCCCCTTTAATCCGGAAGACGCAGATAATTCCAGAATGGTGAACTCCGCCTTTGTCAGCCAAGCTTACGGAGATATTAAGCGCAAGCTACAGAAGTTAGAAGGGTTTGTAGGTATGTCTATCACCCAACTAATGGAGGTAGCGAATAAAGTGTATATGAACAGGGAAACAGAAAGTAAGAAAGAGGAAGAGCGCAAGATGCGTAGAAAGGCAGATATGCTAGCGGTAGCGATCGCAGGCGTAGATAGACGGGGCCCAGATAGAGGCGATAGTAAGTGGAATGAGGAACCTCTAAGTAGAAATCAGTGCGCATACTGTAGGGAAGAAGGGCATTGGAGAAATGAGTGTCCGCGAAGAGAACAGTATGAGAGAGACAGACCTAGGACAGGTTATGGAAACTTTAGAGGCAGAGCGAGAGGTAGAGGAGGCCCCGGATGGAGTAATGGTATTAGAGGGAGCAATGGGAACAGAGGAAGTGTTAGGGAAGATAGGTATTTTCCAGCAGCGCAAAGGTCCCGCGATAGAGAAGGTAGGGACTTTGTAGAATTGGCTGACACGGTTATGGAGGACTATTGATACCGACCGGGCTCCATCCCCCTTGGTCGAGCGGAGCCTATGGTCGATGTATCAATAGGGGGAAAAAGGAGTGCGTTCATGATCGACACTGGTGCTGAACATTCAGTGGTGACTAATCTAGTTGCTCCTCCATCTGGAAGGACTATTACTGTAATAGGAGCAACTGGAAGAAGTGCTGAAAAAACGGTTCTTAAAAGTCGACTCTGTACATTGGGAGGCCACGTAGTAAAACATCAATTCCTTTATATGCCTGAATGTCCAGTCCAATTGCTGGGACGTGATATGCTATCTAAGTTACAAGCGCAGATTACGTTCCTACCAAATGGAACAACATCCTTAAAGTTTAATGGACCTTCAGGTATTATGACATTATCCGTACCAAAGGAAGAAGAGTGGCGACTTTATACAGCATTGACTAGCCAAAACCCTAGGAGTGATGAGTCCTTATTCAACATACCAGGAGTTTGGGCAGAGAACAACCCACCAGGACTGGCCCGCAATATTCCACCTATTAAAATCGAACTAAAACTTGGGGTTTATCCAGTGAGCCTAAGACAATATCACATCCCGCAGAAGGCTAAGAAGAACATCCAATCTTATCTGGATAAGTTCATACGGTATGGTATCCTAAAATTCTGTACTTCCCCCTGGAACACCCCATTGCTGCCTGTTCAAAAGCCCTGTACAGATGAGTATCGACCTGTGCAGGACTTGAGAGCAGTCAATGATGCGGTTGTTAGTATACATCCAGTTGTACCCAATCCATATAACCTGCTTGCTTTAATTCCGGGCGGGGCTACTTACTTTACAGTCTTAGATCTCAAAGATGCCTTCTTTTGCCTCCGAATTGCCGCAGAAAGTCAATGTATCTTCGCTTTCCAATGGGAAAACGCTGTAACGGGCTCAAAACGCCAAATGACCTGGACAAGACTGCCCCACGGGTTTAAAAATTCACCTACCCTATTTGGTTCAGCTCTAAGTCAAGATCTACTGGATTTCGAGTCCATCCCAGGAGAGTGTGTATTGTTACAATATGTAGATGACTTGTTGATAGCAGCAGTTACAAAGGAAATATGTCAGCAAGCAACGCACGATCTACTACACATTCTCTGGAAGGCAGGATACAAGGTGTCTAGAAAGAAGGCTCAGTTGTGTTTGCCAACTGTCAAATATCTGGGATTCCATATCTCTGAAGGTCAAAGAATTATGGGGCCAGAGAGAAAAGAAGCTGTGTGCCAAATACCGATACCCAAGAATAGAAGACAAGTGCGAGAATTCTTGGGGGCAGCAGGCTTCTGTAGGATATGGATTCCCAGCTACGCGATACTGGCAAAACCTCTGTATGCAGCTATCAAAGGTACAGAGCACGGCCCCTTCTTATGGACTCAAGAACAGCAAACGGCATTTGAAGATGTGAAGAAGGCTTTGATGAGTGCCCCAGCATTAGGTCTACCTGATCACACATGACCATTCTACCTGTATGTACATGAGCAAAGAAGAATGGCTGTGGGAGTATTGACACAGTACTTGGGATCATGGCAAAGACCTGTTGCCTACATGTCTAAGCAACTGGATGCAGTGGCCAGCGGACTTCCACCTTGTCTAAGAGCCGTAGCTGCAGCCGCCCTGCTAGTAGCTGAAGCCGATAAACTCACTCTGGGTCAAGAACTTTATGTACGAGTCCCACATGCAGTACAGACGTTGTTGGATTACAAAGGAAATCATTGGTTTAGTAACAGCCGTATGACCAAGTATCAAGCAATGTTGTGTGAAAACCCAAGAGTGCATTTAGAGACTGTAAACACCTTAAATCCAGCTACCCTTTTGCCACACCCTACTGAAAGTCAACATGATTGTTTGGAAGTAATGGATGAAGTATTTTCAAGTAGACCAGATCTTCGTGATTTTCCCATCCAGAACCCCGATGTTCAATATTACACCGACGGCAGTAGTTATGTGAAAGAAGGGATCCGCTATGCAGGATATGCAGTAACAACAATTGACAAGGTGATAGAAGCTCGGCCACTGGCGAAAGGAACATCAGCACAAAAGGCAGAATTGATAGCACTGACACGAGCGTTACAATTGGCTGAAGGTTTAAGAGTGAACATCTACACGGACTCCAAATATGCGTTTTTAACCACTCATGCCCACGGAGCTTTGTATAAAGAAAGAGGACTATTGAATTCAGAAGGCAAAGAAATCAAATATGCAGCTGAAATCCTACAACTATTGGAAGCAGTGTGGGAGCCGAAAGAAGTCGGTATTATTCATTGTCGAGCGCATCTGAGAGGAGATGGTGATGTAACCAAAGGAAATCGGATGGCAGACAGTACAGCTAAGCGTGCCGCTGAATCGGGAAGACAGGAGTATGTGGGGCATATAGCTGCTCTTATACCAACTCCACTGTCTCAATGGACTCCAGTTTATACAGCTCAAGAAGAGGAGTGGTTAAAGACTGAACCTGGAAAGTATTTGGAGAACAAATGGTATCAGTTAGAAGATGGAAGAATAGTCATTCCAGCATCACTAGCGGTAGAAATTGTCCAAAATTATCACAACGGGACACATTCTGGGAGAGACAGCACAGAGGAATCTCTCAGAAAACATTTCTACATACCAAGATTGTCCAACTTGACTCAGGCCATTGTACGAAGATGTGTAACGTGTGCTAAAAATAATGCAAGGCAAGGACCAGTAAAGCCACCAGGAGTCCAGTTTATGGGGGGACTCCCCATGTCCGATTTACAAATAGACTATACAGTGATGCCTAAATCGGGTGGACATCGTTACCTGCTGGTAATTGTGTGCACCTATTCAGGCTGGGTAGAAGCATGTCCTACTCGTACAGAGAAAGCAGGAGAAGTTGTGAGATTCCTGCTACGAGAAATAATACCCCGATATGGACTACCCTGCTCTATAGGATCGGACAATGGTCCAGCTTTTGTTCATCAGTGCCTACAACAACTGACTCATATGCTTGGTATAAAGTGGAGGCTTCATACGGCATATAGACCCCAGAGTTCTGGTAAGGTAGAGAGAATGAATAGAACTATTAAAAATCAGTTGGCTAAAATGTGTCAGGAAACCCAACTTAAGTGGAACGTTCTCTTACCCATAGCTCTATTGCGAATCCGCAGTACCCCTACCAGAAGGATGGGCCTCTCTCCTTTTGAAATTATGTATGGGCGACCACCTCCCGTACTTGGTAACTTAAGGGGGGATTTGAGTCAGTTGGGAGAAGGAATTACCCGGCAGCAGGTTGTAGAGTTGGGTAAGACTATGGAGGAGGTACAGAAATGGGTACAAGATAGATTACCTGTGAATATTTATCCCCCAGTTCATAGTTACCACCCAGGAGACCAAGTGTGGATTAAAGAGTGGAATAATGTACCGTTAGGGCCCAAGTGGAGAGGTCCTTATGTTGTTCTTTTGTCTACCCCTACAGCGATAAAAGTAGCCGAAGTGACTCAGTGGATACATCACTCCAGGGTTAAACCAGCAGCAGTCGATTCTTGGCAAGTTACAGCAGATCCAGAGAATCCCTGCAAGATCCGGTTAAAACGCACGACTCAGTCGGAGTGACGAGGAACTTTGTGGATTACAAAATTTTATTTGTTTCAGAGATTTGGTACGTGAGTGAGAAGGCCATAATAAAGCCTGTCCGCCCACCGACGTATAGTGTATAAGCCAGGAAAGTCTCGAAGGGACTCCTGTGAAGACGAGCAGAACTCCATTCCCTGCAGCCCTTACATCCTGGAAGCTGAGGTGCCTTCGCACGGACGAAGACTGAGGATGACGACGAAAGATGTGTTCTTGATAATGTTTATTTATGTGTATTTTTATATTCAGGAAGGTAGAGGTACCGACACTCCTAGCTGTGAGGTATGCATTAAGACTACAAGAACAGGTAACCATATATCCCATACCCTAATTTGGCATTCACAATACGAGTGTAAAGGAGATGTATCAAGATGTAGATACCTAAATATAGAATATAGTGTGTGCCATTTAGGAGTAGGAGAACCTAAGTGCTTCAGTCCAGAGTATCAACCTCGTACAATTTGGTTGACTCTCAGGAATGGAGATCCTCAGGGGACCCTAATTAACAAGACAGTATTAGAATCCGTACATTCTTCGGGTGTTCTGCTATTTGATGCGTGTAAGGCGATATCAAGTGGTAGAAAGCCGTGGAATGTATGTGGGGATCTTAGATGGGAGAGGACGTATGGGTCTAACGATAAATATATTTGTCCCAGTAGTAAAAATAAATATGTGAGTCCTAGATGCCCAAATAGAGATTATAACTTTTGCCCATATTGGTCTTGTGTGGGGTGGGCAACTTGGGGACAGACAGTAGACAAGGACATGATAGTGACTAAGTTGCCTACCAGACCATATTGTAAGTCTATGGAATGCAATCCAGTCCATATACTTATAAATAACCCCGACAAGTTCTTAGATACATATGGTAATTTATTTGGGTTTCAAATATATGGGACGGGTTTAGATCCTGGGACAGTATTGTTTATAGGGATAGAGACTGATACGGTATCCTCCCAAACTCATCAAGTATACCATTCCTTTTATGAAGAGATGAGTATAGATAATAAGATCCCCCATAATGCTAAAAACCTGTTCATTGATTTAGCCGAAAGTATTGCCGGTAGTCTTAATGTTACCAACTGCTATGTGTGTGGAGGTACTAACATGGGAGACCAATGGCCTTGGGAAGCAAAGGAGGTAATGTCCGGTTCTGAGGCAGTTGACCAATTAATATCTACACAAGCCGATTATCATATGAGTGTTAGAGGTAAATCTGAGTGGAGATTAAAGACCTCCATCATAGGTTATGTTTGCATAGCAAGGAAAGGAATGATGTATAATACTTCTGTAGGAGAATTAACTTGTCTAGGGCAAAAAGCTTATGATGATGATACAAAGAATACAACTTGGTGGTCGGCTTCAAATGTCTCAGAACCATCTAACCCGTTTGCTAGATACGCCAATTTAAAGGATGTGTGGTTTGATCTATCCATCACATCTACCTGGAGAGCCCCAGCAAATTTGTACTGGATCTGTGGTAAGAAAGCCTATTCGGAGTTGCCACAGGACTGGGAAGGGGCATGTGTGTTGGGTATGCTCAAACCATCCTTCTTCTTGTTACCTATTGAAACAGGTGAGACTTTAGGTGTTAAAGTGTATGATGTGAATCATAGGAAGAAAAGGGGACCCATAGAAATAGGCGCCTGGGAAGATAATGAATGGCCTCCCCAGCGTATTATAGATTATTATGGGCCAGCCACGTGGGCAGAAGATGGTACCTTTGGTTATAGAACCCCTATTTATATGCTTAACCGTATTATACGATTACAGGCGGTGGTTGAGATTATTACTAACGAGACATCACAAGCGCTCAATCTTCTAGCGAAGCATAATACCAGGATGAGGACAGCAGTCTACCAAAATAGATTAGCCTTGGATTACCTTTTGGCAGTAGAGGGAGGTGTATGTGGGAAGTTTAACCTGAGCAATTGCTGTCTTCAAATAGATGACGAAGGACAAGCAATAGCTGAGCTTACTAGCCATATGGTTAAACTAGCGCATGTGCCTACTCAGGTATGGAAAGGGTACAATCCAAGTAGTTGGTTTGGTAGCTGGTATGAGTGGTTTGGAGGGCTTAAGGCAGTGGTAGGTGGAGTCCTACTGATTTTAATGTTGTGTCTACTCCTGCCGTGTCTTATACCCTTAGTAGTTAGGTCTGTGCAAAGCCTGATAGAAAATATAGCAGAGAGGAAGGCTGCTGCACAGATAATGGCAATATATAAATATAAGGCTCTAGATCAGGGAGAACCAATGCAGGAAGATGAGTGTTGAAGATTCACATCATAAGATAAGTCTGGTCTGGTTCAAGGTAACCTGCGGTGTATGCAAACTAAGGTTAAGTGATGCCTCAAGTAATTGTGAAATATCAAGAGGCATCAAAGGGGGGAATGTGGTGGAATCTCGATAAAAATAAATTTAGTAGGCCGAGATTACCACGTGGCATGTGTACGTGCATATGCTGACGTATCGATCAGTTGGTTGCACGAGGCAAGATACGATCAGTAGTGTACGGAGCATGTGCAAGAATACAGGATGTAGTATTCCCCTCCTCCATTCTGCTGGACAGGCCATGCGGTCAAGCAGGAAGTTAATTCTTATTTGTATTGATTGGTCAAGAGAATGTGTGGGTGGAGCTTAATATGGGAGGAGTTATGTGCCTATATAAGGAGCCTGCACTATTGTCCGGGGCTCAGAACTTGCTGTATTTTGGTGACATTAGTCCCTCTGAGTCCCGATCGGTGATCCAATAAAGAATCTCTTCCTTCCTGAAGAAACCTGTGTCCATCTCTCTGTGCTTGGCTTCCGTCAGTTTCTCCGGTATCAATGTCATTAGATTTTCTTCTTTTATACCCTTTCTTGCCAGCCACGCTGTGGAGTACTTGGACGCGTGTGATGGAGCATTGTCCTGCATGAAAATCGTGTTTTTCTTGAAGGATGCAGACTTCTTCCTGTACCACTGCTTGAAGAAGGTGTCTTTCAGAAACTGGCAGTAGGACTGGGAGTTGAGCTTGACTCCATCCTCAACCTGAAAAGGCCCCACAAGCTCATTTTTGATGATACCAGCCCAAACCAGTACTCCACCTCCACCTTGCTGGCGTCTGAGTCAGACTGGAGCTCTCTGCCCTTTACCAATCCAGCCACGGGCCCATCCACCTGGCCCATCAAGACTCACTCTCATTTCATCAGTCCATAAAACCTTAGAAAAATCAGTCTTGAGATATTTCTTGGCCCAGTCTTGACGTTTCAGCTTGTGTGTCTTGTTCAGTGGTGGTCGTCTTTCAGCCTTTCTTACCTTGGCCATGTCTCTGAGTATTGCACACCTTGTGCTTTTGGGCACTCCAGTGATGTTGCAGCTCTGAAATATGGCCAAACTGGTGGCAAGTGGCATCTTGGCAGCTGCACGCTTGACTTTTCTCAGTTCATGGGCAGTTATTTTGGTTTCTCCACACGCTTCTTGCGACCCTGTTGACTATTTTGAATGAAACGCTTGATTGTTCGATGATCATGCTTCAGAAGCTTTGCAATTTTAAGAGTGCTGCATCCCTCTGCAAGATATCTCACTATTTTTGACTTTTCTGAGCCTGTCAATTCCTTCTTTTGACCCATTTTGCCAAAGGAAAGGAAGTTGCCTAATAATTATGCACACCTGATATAGGGTGTTGATGTCATTAGACCACACCCCTTCTCATTACAGAGATGCACATCACCTAATATGCTTAATTGGTAGTAGGCTTTCGAGCCTATACAGCTTGGAGTAAGACAACATGCATAAAGAGGATGATGTGGTCAAAATACTCATTTGCCTAATAATTCTGCACTCCCTGTAGTCACAGGCAGACAGTGATACCCACACACGCACAGCCACTCAGTTACAGTCACAGAAACACATACAGTCACAGGCAGACAATCAAACACACCCTCAATCACAGGCAGAGAGTCATACACGCGGTGACAGTCACACACAGAAAGGTACCTATTTCCATTATGGGCACTGGGGGAGGGAGCAGGGGCACTGCAGTCCCTGGTGACCAGTTGTTGGGTAAGCAGTGTTTAGCGGCAACCATGCAGCGTGTTCAGTCTGTGTTTAGCACTGCCCTGGTGCCCATTTAGCCCTATCCTGCCATGTGTTTAGCACCTCCCCATGTTTAGCTCCACCGTCACCCCCCATATTTGGGGCCGGTTTTCGAAATTCTGCCACTGCATTGCCGGCCCCTGCATATGCTGGCTATGACGGCTGACCAGCGCCCCTTCTGCCATGGCACCTTGTGCTGCCGCACAGCTTGCACACCCCTAAGGCTGGCCTTGTCCAGGAGTGGAGCTGTTGAGTCATTTTAGATTAATTATTATAAAAAAAAAAAATTGCTGCAACTAAAATATAATTTAGAGCAAGAACAATGTATCTTATTTACACATGCTGATATCTGCTCTGCTGTAATTTAACCCCTTAAGAACCAAACTTCTGGAATAAAAGGGAATCATTACGTCACACATGTCATGTGTCCTTCAGGGGTTAAAGACTCTCCTGGGAGCATTATTATTCGGTTATACACTCAGACACACCAAGGATATGGAACTCCTAGAAAAAGGGGACATGGGGCTAGAAAACAGAGGGATTTGGACCCCAAAACAGGGACTTTCTCTCCTAAATAGGAGCAGTTGATAGCTAGGTATAGCCTGCCCCACACAATAGTAAGAGGCAGTCAGTGTAAGTCAGTTTAATAGCGCTCTCCCTGTAATGCTGGATATACAGCATGGATCTCAACCCCCCCGGCTGTCTGACGTGTCACATGTTCGCCGCCCATTTTCAGGCACCAGCGTGACGTCACGGCCCGAACCTTCCCGGCTACCGTCCGCCTGGTTGCCGCGGTGACCGGCTTTGGGCTGGCTCGGGGCCCAGTGACCGGGTCTCTGAGCCATGGGGCCCAGCACCGTGAACAGGAGCCTGAGCTCCGGCTCTCCCCCGCCTGCCTCCGGCCGCTCCTCTCCCGGCTGCGGGAATGGGGCCATGATGGAGAGCTTCGGCATCTTCCTGCAGGGCCTGCTGGCTGTCATGGCTTTCAGCATCCTAATGTGTGAGTACACCGTGCTGCACATACATCGTATACACCCAATGGGGGGGAGCTCACCGATCACATACACATAGTGCTGGACGGCACAGGAAAAGGGCTGCCCGTGGTATGTAGCATTCATATGCTTTATGGGGGACCGAATTCGTCTGTAATATAAAGTCACCCAGACACGCACCATCTGAATGCTGCATACTACGGGCAGCATGGCATGTAGTGATAGGTGTGTAGGGAAGCATGATGGAGCTGACACCCCAGTATAAACATAGACTGGGGGGGGGGGGGGGGGTAGAGAGTCTGAAAATATCTTAACAATACTGATACCTGGCATATGACTAATTACTGAGAGAACAGAGTGTTCTAAGAGTTGCCAGGTGTTCTATGTGAAATGTTTGCGGGGGGAAATATGTATTTGAGCTGCATGTTGGGCTGCTACAACCTGGGGGCAAAATGCCAAGTGGGCTATAGAAATCTACTGAGTTATTTACTAAATTCTGAATTTATTTCTAAATTGTAAAACTTGGGGTAATATAAGGGAAGATGAGGCTATAGTTTAATATTTGTATTTTTTTTTTCTTTTCAAATTCGCTTTGCAGTTTGGATTTTAAATTGCTACAGTTATGTATTTACTGAATAAGCCTTAATGTGTAATATCAAGTGTCTTTCAAAACTGCAGATATGTTCGTAAAACGTTTGCATAGACTCAACTGATGATGGGTGCAGGAAAATTATTTTACGAAGGCAAAATCCGTTGTGTGTGTGCATATGCATATATTTATAAAATCTGTGTTTAATTCTTTTTGTAGCTTTTGATTAGATATTGCACTGCTGTGTGTAAAATTCTGTTTTGAAGGATCCTCTATGTCTTCCAAATTTTTTAGGATTGTTTACAAAATAAAATCCATCATCCTTACTTATAGATGTGCCTTAGAATGTTTAGATCATGGATATACAGTACAGTAAATATTATTTGTACTTCTTTTTTATGTGTTTCAATGGAAAGAGGCAAGTAAGATTATTACAGTTGGGTAAAGATATTGGCAGTCAAATGCAATGCTACTGATTGTTGACTTTTATGTAGCTTGCACACTTAAGCAATTTATTTTATTAATGTGCTACAGACCAAAAGCCGCTTAACCCCCAGGAAGTGCCTCTAGTGCCAGTCTTAGTCAAGCAAGGAAATTATTGCAGTTTCTCTAAAACTGCATTGGTTTACATTGCAGGACTAAGAGGGACAGGGACATTGCACCTAGACAGCTTCAATGAGCTGAAGTAGTCTGGGTGCCTATAGTGTTTTTTTTTTTTTTTTTTATTATTATTATTAAATAAGAACATAAAGGTTCTCTTGCTGAGATCCAAAAGAGGATGTTGAATTTCTACTGCATTAGGCACAAATGCGCCTGTACATTTTGAAACCCTTTAGAGATTAAATTTTTTCACATGGCCGCTCCTGCCATTTTTTTCTTGACTAGTACCTTTTGCTGGAATGCAGTGGTTCGATTTGTTAGGTGTTAATGTTTGTATTTGAGCTAAAATATTTTTCTCACAAGTTGCCCTTGTATAGAAGCAGCTGGTGTTTGCTTGTTAGGTAAGGCGCAGCAGCTCTTTGCTGAGTTGTCACAGCTGGATGGAAACTCCAAGGTTTCCCGAGTCATCTTTCATTCTGAGTGACCATAGCCATTAACTCTGAGTATTTATGCAATGTAAATGATGTCAAAATATTGGCTTGTTTAGGAATTTGATGCAGGTTGGTGAGGGAAGTGCACATGTCATTTTAATATTATTCCTAAGGTAATTTAATTATTTAGGACATAGAAATTTGAGCTGCTGCCTGTGCCACACAAGTTATTTGTTATGGTAATATAACCTTTCTTGTTCCTAATGGATCACTGCTGTATCTTCAGATACAGCACATATTCTTAAAGTACATTTTACTTTACTTCTTCAGTGTTCTCTTATACAAGCTAATATGTGTGTAGTACCTCATTAAAATTTGGTTATATAAGCATACATTGACTTCCTGAATGATCAATGTATTTTAGGGCTGCTTCAGGCTCTACATCCTCTCTTCCAACATTCCATCCCTAATTCTTGGAGACTTCAATATTCCCATTAACCCACCTTTAACCCCAGCAGCCTCTAAACTACTTTCAATTACTTCCTCCCTTGGACTATTGCAGTGGGCTAATTCTCCCACTCATGTAGCTGGCAATACCCTCGACCTTATTTTCTCCTATTCATGTACATTATCTATTATCTGCAATACTCCATTTCCTCTCTCTGATCACCACCTCTTATCGTTTGCTCTCAATTAACCCCTCACCCAAAAACCTCAGCCTAACCCCCCTCAGCTCAGGAGGAACCTTAACTCTATTGACCTCCAGCAGCTGTCGGCTGACATTGATTCACAACTGCTATCCATCCCTTCCCTCTCCTGTCCCTCACTGGCCATCTCCACATATAACACTACCCTCACATCTGCCTTGAACACTGCAGCCCCACTCCAAACATGCACCACGAGGAGAACACGACCCCAACCTTGGCATAATAAATCAACACGCTATCTGCAGAGTTGCTCCCGCTGTGCTGAACGCTCCTGGAGGAAGTCCCGCACCCAGGCAGACTATCTTCATTATAGATTCATGTTGCTTTCGTACAGCGCAGCCCTTGCCCTCGCCAAACAGTCCTACTTTTCCTCTCTCATTAGTTCATGCTCCCGCAATCCCAGACGTCTCTTTGACACTTTTAATTCCCTTCTCCGCCCTGCTGTGGCCACCCCCCAAACTAACCTTACAGCTGATAGCTTTGCATATTACTTTACTGACAAGATTGCACAGCTAAGGAAACAATTCTCCCCTCCTTGCCGTTCTCTTTCTCAACCACACATAAATCATGCTTTCCCTACCCTTCAGACTTTCTCCCCAGCTACTGAACAAGAGGTGGCTGCACTTCTCCATTCCTCTCGCCCCACCACTTGCCCACTTGATCCTGTCCCATCTCACCTCATCAGATCTCTCTCCCCTTGTCTTGTGCCTATCCTAACACACATCTTTAACTGCTCTCTCTCTTCTGGCACTGTTCCTGCTGACCTTAAACATGCCACTGTAATACCTATCCTGAAAAAACCATCTCTTGACCCGTCCTCCCCCTTGAACTATCGTCCCATATCCCTGCTCCCTTACTCATCAAAGCTTTTGGAAAGACTTGTCTTTACCCGTGTGTCTCACTTCCTTAATTCCAACTCTCTCCTTGACCCTCTTCAGTCTGGCTTCCGCCCTCTCCACTCTACTGAGACCGCTCTTATCAAAGTGACTAATGACCTAATCTCCGCTAAATCCAAAGGTCACTACTCCATATTAATTCTCCTTGACCTCTCTGCTGCCTTTGACACAGTTGATCATTCTCTCCTCCTTCAAACTCTTCAATCACTCGGTCTCTGTGACTCTGTCCTCTCTTGGTTTTCCTCCTATCGCTCCCAACGCTCATTTAGTGTCTCCTTTTCCAAGGATACCTCCTCCCCTCGCCCTGTCTCGGTTGGAGTTCCCCAAGGCTCTGTCCTTGGTCCCCTTCTATTTTCTCTTTATACTGCCTCTCTTGGAAAACTTATTGCCTCTTTTGGATTCAACTACCACCTGTACGCTGATGACACTCAGATATACCTCTCCTCACCGGACCTCTCCCCGGCCGTCCTGCAACGTGTCACTGCTTGCCTCTCTTCCATCTCTGACTGGATGTCGTCACGCTTTCTCAAACTTAACCTCTCTAAAACTGAACTCCTTGTCTTTCCTCCTCCTAATACTGATCCTCCTCTCTCACTCTCCCTTCAAGTCAGTGATATCCACATAAGTCCATCCCTACAAGCGCGCTGTCTTGGCGTCATATTTGACTCTGGTCTCACCTTTGAGTCTCACATCCAGTTTGTTGCCAAGTCCTGTAGGTTCCAACTCAAAAACATAGCCCGCATCCGCCCCTTTCTTACGCAAGATGCTACCAAGGAGCTTGTCCATGCTCTAGTAATTTCCCGCATGGATTACTGTAACCCTCTCCTGATTGGTCTCCCCAAAAGCCGTACTGCCCCGCTACAGTCTGTAATGAATGCTGCAGCTAGACTGATTTTCCTATCCAGTCGGTCCTCTCACACCTCGCCCCTCTGCCAGTCCTTACATTGGCTCCCTGTATCCTATAGGAGTCAATTCAAAGTGCTAACCCATACATTTAAAGCACTGAACAATTCCAACCCCTCTTATATCTCTTCACTGATCCAGAGGTATGCCCCTCCTCGTACCCTCCGCTCTGCCCGCGACCACCTCCTGACCACTGCTCGCACCCGTACGGCCAACTCACGCTTGCAGGACTTCTCACGGGCGGCTCCTCTCCTATGGAATAACTTGCCTACTGCCATCAGACTCTCCCCTAGTCTTCAATCATTTAAGAAGGGCCTTAAATCCCATCTCTTCAGGAAAGCGTATGGCCTCCCAGAGTAATCTCTCCCTTACATACCTGTCTCTTGCTCTCCTATGGGATAGTGCTTTGCTCTCTCCTCCAGCTCTGCTTCACTCCTACTTGATATTTCCTATCCTAATGTTTCTAATACCCCACCTCCTATAGACTGTAAGCTCATTTGAGCAGGGTCCTCTTCAACCTATTATTCCTGTAAGTTTTCTTGTAATTGTCTTATTTATTGTTGCATCCCCCCCTCTCAAAATATTGTAAAGCGCTACGGAATCTGTTGGCGCTATATAAATGGCAATAATAATAATAATAATAATAATACATAACATTTCGGGAACTCACTGTAAGTGTGCACGTAAGCCTGTTGTGTGCACTGAACGGTAAAACCAAACAATGAAGAAGAAGAAAAAACACTGAGGTTTACTTCTAGTTTCCTCTGCAAAGAATAAAACCTGTTCTATATTAAGCTATTGGCAAATAGTTTACAGCAGTGTGCTTTGACTGAACCAGCCTGATTAAAGTGAGTTAAAGTCAGCATCAGCCACTTTGTTTTTTTTTAAGCCTTGCCGTTATTTTATTTTTAAAGGAACTCTGTAGTCACCGGAACAACTACAGCTTATTGTATTTGTTCTGGTAAGTATAACCATTCCCTGCTTTTTGCAATAAACACTGTTTTCAGAGAAAATGCAATGTTTACATTACAGCCTAGGAACACCTCCACTGGCGGACACTCAGATGGCTATTAGAGGTGCTTCCTGGGTCAGTGCTGCACTGCCAATCAGTGTCTCCACCCTCTGCATGGAGACGCTAAACTTTCCTCATAGAGATGCATTGATTCAAGGAGATGCTGATTGACCAGGGCTGTGTTTGGCTTGTGCTGGCTCTGACCCCGATCTGCATCCTTGACAGTCTCAGCTAATACAGTGTGAAATCATCATGATTAGATCAGTCCACCACTTCTGATGATGTCAGCCAAGCAAAACAGGCAGATCAGGAACAGAGCAGGCAGCAGCAGACTGCAAAAAAGGTAAGCTTTTGCTATATTTAGGGGTGCAGGGGGGGGGGGGGGCTAGATGGTGTTCTTAACACTATACTTTCATTGGTAGATGAAACCTGTTCACTGGGGCCAGTTCCTACATGATGTATTGGATAGTTTGTGTTGCTGCCTTGCTGTCACAAAGAGAAGGACCTGGTTCCTTTGCTTGGGCTGTACCTGGTTTGGAGCTGTTATTTTGTCATTGTCTTGGTTTTCCAATAGTCTGCGTGGGCTTTTGCTCTTCTTCATAGCCTTGTATCCCGTATGCTGCATTCTTGTTAAAACATTAGAATGGATTGCTTCTTACCAAGTGGGAGGCATTTTGAAAACTTCTGCTTCCCATGTTGTTGTACCTTTCTCAACCTTCATTGCTACCGATTTATTGGTTTGGCAATTGCATATGCTATATATTGTGTCTCTTGTAACATCCCCTTTCCCCTCCAAAAGAGCATTTTATAAAGATAAAATCTTTATGAAATGCTCATAAAGACAGTTTAAATTTCCCTGAAATTCCAAAGCGGTCAAAAGATACAAGCTAAGTAGGGACTACTTTGTCTTAAGTATTTTCCTAAAGTTGACAAAAAGGCGAAACTAATTCGGTTAAGCACCCAGTCATCCCTGGTTATGGCCAAGGAGAAATAGCTTTGTCTATGGAGACTCCCGCGGTCTAGTGGAATCCCCTGTAGACATCATGGACACAACAACTGGCACAAGTTGGCAGCAGCCATGAGGGACAGGTTCAGGTAGCCAAATAAACCTTCTCCCGCACCCCTGAGCCACCACAAGCCAAGCAGCAATGTCACCACCGGGGCTTTAGCAAAATATGCAAAGACCCTAGAAGGTGTCAAGCTACACTTCTACACTTTCTAGTCCATGCTCTTCCTGTCATACTTATTTGTTGCATTGACATAACTCATGATAACTGTGTAATAAACTATGTTCTCTGCTTCCTTTCTGTGTGTCAGAATAGGTAAGGGCAAGTTTAAATATTTATTTCAAGGGACATCACTTGACAATTATTTTTAAAAAATCAGCAAGCAAACCCTTTTAAACAAATCTACAAACCAAAATAAAGCAAAAAAGGCTTTCAAAAGTGTATAATAAACATTGATAAATTTACTATAAACTTGGTCAGATTACCTTGTTGGCCACACCTCTCATCTAGGGAAGTTTTTTTCAGCCTCTCGCCCCAGCTCCATTTAAGACCACTTAAGACCAGTCCACTAATGACAGAAACAGGCCATCCTTGAGAGAGAGAGAGAGAAACCCAACACATGCTTGGTCTGTATAATCACACTGATCAGACTCCCTTTCTGTTCCCCAGTCAGATGCTGCAATAAGAACAGCTCTTCCAACTGTACATGTGTAAATCTGTTGGGCATGTACTTTTAAAGCATTCCTACTGATAGGATATTAATTGGTTATAAATCAGTGTCCATCATGGAGTGGGTTTGGAAAGCATAGGAAAAAAAGAAGCCGGTATATATGGAAAAGCCATCTACCTGCTTTTTTTCAACCTGTAGAGTGAGGCAATTGTCTCATTCAAAGTTATAGATTTTGAATGAGACAGTTTTCTCAGTGATGCATGTCCCTTTAAGAAATTAGAGTGAAGTGTTTATCAAAGTATGCCCTCCAGCATAGGTATACTGTTATTGGAAAGAAATCTATATCATATTTAAATTATTTTCACTGCTATTCTGATATGTCATCCTGATAGTGACAGATTTAATCAGCATGGTGTTTATGCGAATTTCCTTAAAAGTTTTTTTTTAGAAATCTGTGCAGATTTTACTTTCCATTATGTTACTTTCTTACAGGGTTATACACTAAAGTGAGAATTCAAAATTAATTTCAGACTATACAAGTTACTCCAAGCACCAAGATCTTTTCATTCATTCAAAGTGGTCTACCTGGAGTCTTTTATGTGCAGTGTTTTCCTTTGAAATGCTGCACATACAGAGATTAACCCCTTTGCGGCCAGAGGTGTTACTCCTTCGGCGTAAGTCATCAGGCTGGCCAATGTCATTTATGCCCAATTTTGGCGTCTGATGCTAGCATGCTGAGGCCAGACGGCCAATGGCAGTCTGCTCACCTCTTTAGTGCTGCCCCTGTCATCTCCACAGTCTATCCTCCCTGACATCCCCCCAACCAGCAAGGGGGAATTACGTCGGCTAATTAGGATCAGGCTGCGGGGCAAAGGAAATGAGGTAAGGTTTTAAAGGAACACTATACAAAACACAGCTTTGCGCCAATCAGCATGCATTGAATAAGTGCATCTCTATGGTAAACGTCAGTGTCTCCATGCAGAGGGTGGAAATGCTGAATGCTATGACTAGAAAGCACCCCTAGTGGCCGTCTGAATGACTGCCACTACAGGTGTTACTAGGCACCAATAGAAACGCTGACAAGGCAATGATTACAGTGCTAAGACTGGAGGGACAAAGCTTTAGTGACTCCGGTGACGATATTGTCAATTTTTAAGTCTTTTTTTCTCGTGTTCTTTTTTTGCATTTGGTCATGGGCGTAGAAGCACAAAAGGGGTTTCTACTACTACTACTACTACTACTACTACTACAGAATTTCAAATTTAAGGCCAAAATAGCTGAACTGGTAATGTGGCTGAATTAGATAATTTTTCCATTTCAGCTATTTGGGCCTTAAATCTGAAATTCAATTTGAATTCTCACTTTAGTGAAAAACCCAGTTAGTATTATTTATACAATAAGTGTTGTGTGTTGTGAAATTAATGTTTATGAATATATATTTCTGTTAGTTTCATAGTTATTGTGTGTTGTTATTGTAAATTGATATCGGACTGGTAGTGGAAGGAAAATTGCTGTAACACAAAAGAACAAGTAGCAGTGTAATCACAGTAGATTAGATAAAGGTTGTTAAATAGTACTTGTGGCCACTATTATGGTTATTACTTGTTAAAGGAATATACCAAGTTTTAAAAAAAAAAATACACTTTTTTAAAAATGAATTAGAACAAATCATAATAATGCACTTAAAGCTTTATGGTTTCATAATATAATTTATGACCAATATTAATGTAGTTATCATGTGTTTGAAGAATGATATATTGCTGCGGTATGGGTGATGTTTGATGCCTTATGGTATATATTTTGTTTTGGTAATGTACCGGTGATTTATTGCTACTATCAAAATGTAGCATTGCATATTGTTTTTTGTATGCCAGCTAGTATCATGAGCTCTGGACTCTCCATGTCAGACCTGTTCTAATTTGAAAGGCTTGCTTGAAAACGTTTAATTAATGTCAAATTATAGAGCACAGAAAACCAAATTGCAACATTAGTTAAATTGGAAAGAATCTATAACCTGTAACAACATGACTATTTAAGACCACGTGTTGGTATTTGGCTTTCATTTCACTGCTGTTAGCGGTTTGATAAATAACCCTCAGTTCTCTCTCTTTTACTATTCACGATTTACTATCCAGTATCTGTAAAAATGGTAGATATGAACAGTGTGTTGGAACGCTAAATTCAGGGTCTTACCTTCGTGTTTATGGGGAGCAGCAGGAGAGCATTAAAATGATGCATGCACTGGGTTCTCCACCACTTTTAATTCTGATGTTGTGAGAGATTAAAAAAAAATATATATATCAATAACTGTTGACAGATTAAGTGACATAAGCAGTGTTCATACTAGTTTTCTTATCTTATATTGGGTTGTAATGACCCTTATCAAAAGTGATTCAACAATGCAGAAAACCAGATAAGGACAATACTCTTTCTATATTTTTACTGCTTCTTGATAAATGTCACCCAGGCATTCCAGATACACTGTTTCCACGCCATATATTTAACTCTTTGGTGACAACTGCCGTGTTAGTGTACGGTGATGCCACTAATGGCTTTAATGACAGCTGTATATAAACTGCTTTAGCTATCAGATCTGGCTTATTGGTAGATGTTTCAACAACAGTATACAGGCCCCAACCCACCCCTGAGGCCATCCCAGGCATCTCTTTGGCACTATGCTACAGCCATTGCATGGTCATTTTCATAGGACAGCATTGTCAATGTCAAGCCTGAATAGAGCAATACCAGATCTGAAGCTGTTCCAAGGATCTGATCTTTGTGACATATTTCCTCAGCAGAATGAAGCCTCAGGGCTGGTGGAACCCTCTGTACAAGGTTATTGCTAGTATGTCTTACAAGTGTGTTCCATCAGTACACACCAGTTGATCCCTTGCACTGTGGTTGCTTTGCGAAACAATCACTAAGATTGCAGTACTTCACTGACTGTAAAGGCATACAATCACTCTGCATGAAAGTGTAAGGTTAGAAGTTGCTTTTCATTTAGAATTTGGCTTTTAATAACATTAACTGTTAAAATCAGGTTTGAATTAAATTAGTATTGCAGTTTTATTAAGGGGGCAGCAGGTATTTTTTTTAGTTTTATTGGAGATTAAAAACAATAATAATGTTTTTAAGGAAGTTACATTTTTATATTTCGTTATGCACATTTATTTTTTGCCAGTGGTCAAGCTGACAAGGATTGGTTTATGGCAGCACCAGGCAGCCATAATACTGCTTGAGAGGGGACATAAAATACAAATTTGCTGAAAAAACTTTTGTAAATAGCCAGGTTAAGCTAGAGCTCAGTGGTAGGCAACCTTTGGCACTCCAGATGTTGTGAACTAGATATCTCATAATAACCTTACAGCAGTGCTGGAACTAATGTACTGAGGGCCCTTGTGCAAGAAAGTTTTTTGAACCCCTCCTCTTGTGAAAGAGTGGCCAAAAGGTAGATCCCCATCTGCTATGCCAGCAGGGAATTTATCTTTTGCCCATCCTTGGCTGGGCTGTATTTGTGAGCAGTGTTTAATGTAGTATTATTATTATTATTACGACTGGTATTTATATGGCGCCAATTTATTCCATAGCGCTTTACAATATTATCAGAGGGGGAGATTTAACAATAAATGAGACAATTACAAAAACTTACAGGAACGATTGATTGAAGAGGGCCCTGCTCAAACAAGCTTACAGTCTATAGGAGGTGGGGTGTAAAACACAATAGGACAAGAGATAGCAGTCAAATAAGGTGGGAGTGAAGCAGAGCTGGAGGAGAGAATAGAGTGCTGCTCTATAGGCGAGAGCAAGGGACAGGTATGTGAGATAGAGGTTACTCTGGGAGGCCATAAGCTTTCCTAAGAAGATGGGTTTTGAGGACCTTTTTAAATGATTGAAAACTAGGGGAGAGCCTGATGTTGGTAGGCAGGCTATTCCAAAGGAAAGGAGCCAGCCGCAAGAAGATCTGCAAGCATGAGTTGGCTGTGCGGGTGCGAGCAGCGGACAGGAGAAGGTCATGGGCAGAGCGGAGAGACCGAGAAGGGCCATACCTGCGGATCAGTGAAGAGAACTAGGAGGGGCTAGAATCAGTCAGTGCTTTATAGGTGTGGATTAGTACCTTGAATTGACTCCTATAGGATACAGGAAGCCAATGTAAGGACTGACTGAGGGGAGAGGTGTGACAGGAGAGGAAAATCAGTCTAGCTGCAGCATTCATTACAGACTGAAACGGGGCAATACGACTTCTGGGAAGACCAATTAGGAGAGAGTTGCAATAATTCATGCGAGAAATTACTAGAGCATGGACAAGTTCCTTAGTAGCATTTTGCGTAAGAAAGGGGTGGTTGCAGGCTATGCAGGATTTTGTTAACAGACTGGATGTGAGGCTCAAAGGTGAGGCCAGAATCAAATATAACTCCAAGACCGCGCACTTGCAAGGAAGGGCTGATTTGGGTACTGCCAACTTGAAGGGAGAGCGAGAGAGGAGGATCATTATTGGTAGGAGGAAAGACAAGAAGTTCAGTTTTAGAGAGATTGAGTTTCAAAAAGCAGGAGGACATCCAATCAGAGATGGAAGAAAGGCCAGCAGTGGCACGTTGCAGAATGGCAGGGAAGAGGTCTGGGCAGGAGAGGTATATTTGGGTGTCCCCCTGTCCCATAGTGTTCTCTTCTCCCCCTCCCGTCCCATAGTGTTCTCTTCTCCCCCTCCCGTCCCATAGTGTTCTCTTCTCCCCCTCCCGTCCCATAGTGTTCTCTTCTCCCCCTCCCGTCCCATAGTGTTCTCTTCTCCCCCTCCCGTCCCATAGTGTTCTCTTCTCCCCCTCCCGTCCCATAGTGTTCTCTTCTCCCCCTCCCGTCCCATAGTGTTCTCTTCTCCCCCTCCCGTCCCATAGTGTTCTCTTCTCCCCCTCCCGTCCCATAGTGTTCTCTTCTCCCCCTCCCGTCCCATAGTGTTCTCTTCTCCCCCTCCCGTCCCATAGTGTTCTCTTCTCCCCCTCCCGTCCCATAGTGTTCTCTTCTCCCCCTCCCGTCCCATAGTGTTCTCTTCTCCCCCTCCCGTCCCATAGTGTTCTCTTCTCCCCCTCCCGTCCCATAGTGTTCTCTTCTCCCCCTCCCGTCCCATAGTGTTCTCTTCTCCCCCTCCCGTCCCATAGTGTTCTCTTCTCCCCCTCCCGTCCCATAGTGTTCTCTTCTCCCCCTCCCGTCCCATAGTGTTCTCTTCTCCCCCTCCCGTCCCATAGTGTTCTCTTCTCCCCCTCCCGTCCCATAGTGTTCTCTTCTCCCCCTCCCGTCCCATAGTGTTCTCTTCTCCCCCTCCCGTCCCATAGTGTTCTCTTCTCCCCCTCCCGTCCCATAGTGTTCTCTTCTCCCCCTCCCGTCCCATAGTGTTCTCTTCTCCCCCTCCCGTCCCATAGTGTTCTCTTCTCCCCCTCCCGTCCCGTAGTGTTCTCTTCTCCCCCTCCCGTCCCGTAGTGTTCTCTTCTCCCCCCCTCCCCTGTCCCGTAGTGTTCTCTTCTCCCCCCCTCCCCTGTCCCGTAGTGTTCTCTTCTCCCCCCCTCCCCTGTCCCGTAGTGTTCTCTTCTCCCCCCCTCCCCTGTCCCGTAGTGTTCTCTTCTCCCCCCCTCCCCTGTCCCGTAGTGTTCTCTTCTCCCCCCCTCCCCTGTCCCGTAGTGTTCTCTTCTCCCCCCCTCCCCTGTCCCGTAGTGTTCTCTTCTCCCCCCCTCCCCTGTCCCGTAGTGTTCTCTTCTCCCCCCCTCCCCTGTCCCGTATTGTTCTCTTCTCCCCCCCTCCCCTGTCCCGTATTGTTCTCTTCTCCCCCCCTCCCCTGTCCCGTATTGTTCTCTTCTCCCCCCCTCCCCTGTCCCGTATTGTTCTCTTCTCCCCCCCTCCCCTGTCCCGTATTGTTCTCTTCTCCCCCCCTCCCCTGTCCCGTATTGTTCTCTTCTCCCCCCCTCCCCTGTCCCGTATTGTTCTCTTCTCCCCCCCTCCCCTGTCCCGTATTGTTCTCTTCTCCCCCCGTCCCGTATTGTTCTCTTCTCCCCCCGTCCCGTATTGTTCTCTTCTCCCCCCCGTCCCGTATTGTTCTCTTCTCCCCCCCGTCCCGTATTGTTCTCTTCTCCCCCCCGTCCCGTATTGTTCTCTTCTCCCCCCGTCCCGTATTGTTCTCTTCTCCCCCCCGTCCCGTATTGTTCTCTTCTCCCCCCCGTCCCGTATTGTTCTCTTCTCCCCCCCGTCCCGTATTGTTCTCTTCTCCCCCCCGTCCCGTATTGTTCTTTTCTCCCCCCCGTCCCGTATTGTTCTTTTCTCCCCCCTGTGGTATGTCACCACACCCCCCTCCCCTGTCCCACAGTGTTCTTTTCTCCCCCCCCCTGTCCCACAGTGTTCTTTTCTCCCCCCCCGTCCCACAGTGTTCTTTTCTCCCCCCTCCCCTGTCCCACAGTGTTCTTTTCTCCCCCCTCCCCTGTCCCACAGTGTTCTTTTCTCCCCCCTCCCCTGTCCCACAGTGTTCTTTTCTCCCCCCTCCCCTGTCCCACAGTGTTCTTTTCTCCCCCCTCCCCTGTCCCACAGTGTTCTTTTCTCCCCCCTCCCCTGTCCCACAGTGTTCTTTTCTCCCCCCTCCCCTGTCCCACAGTGTTCTTTTCTCCCCCCTCCCCTGTCCCACAGTGTTCTTTTCTCCCCCCTCCCCTGTCCCACAGTGTTCTTTTCTCCCCCCTCCCCTGTCCCACAGTGTTCTTTTCTCCCCCCTCCCCTGTCCCACAGTGTTCTTTTCTCCCCCCTCCCCTGTCCCACAGTGTTCTTTTCTTATCCCCCTCTTCCCTGTCCCACAGTGTTCTTTTCTTATCCCCCTCTTCCCTGTCCCACAGTGTTCTTTTCTTATCCCCCTCTTCCCTGTCCCACAGTGTTCTTTTCTTATCACCCTCTTCCCTGTCCCACAGTGTTCTTTTCTTATCCCTCTCTTCCCTGTCCCACAGTGTTCTTTTCTTATCCCTCTCTTCCCTGTCCCACAGTGTTCTTTTCTTATCCCCCTCTTCCCTGTCCCACAGTGTTCTTTTCTTATCCCCCTCTTCCCTGTCCCACAGTGTTCTTTTCTTATCCCCCTCTTCCCTGTCCCACAGTGTTCTTTTCTTATCCCCCTCTTCCCTGTCCCACAGTGTTCTTTTCTTATCCCCCTCTTCCCTGTCCCACAGTGTTCTTTTCTTATCCCCCTCTTCCCTGTCCCACAGTGTTCTTTTCTTATCCCCCTCTTCCCTGTCCCACAGTGTTCTTTTCTTATCCCCCTCTTCCCTGTCCCACAGTGTTCTTTTCTTATCCCCCTCTTCCCTGTCCCACGGTGTTCTTTTCTTATCCCCCTCTTCCCTGTCCCATGGTGTTCTTTCTAGGGATCGACCGATATTGATTTTTTTTTTGGAGCCGATACCTATAATCAGTTCAGGCTGTTAGCCGATAACTTACCGATATTCTGTACATTTACCATTTTGAAAAAATAAACTATTTCTAAAGGTAAATGCACAAAATATACATGCCACGTGTAGTGGATGCAGTGTGTTTAGACAGGGGAGCTGTGTTTGTGTAGGGTGTGTGTAGTGTGTATATGTAGTGAATGCAGAGTGTTGTGTGTTTGTGTAGTGTGTGTAAAGTGAATGCAATGTGTTTGTGTAGTGTGTGTGTGTGTGTGTGTGTGTGTATAGTGAATGTAGTGTGTGTTTGTGCAGTGTGTGTGTGTAATGTGAATGCAATGTGTGTAGTGTGTGTGTTTGTGTAGTGTGTGTGTGTTTTTGTAGGTATGTAATTTGTGTAAAATGTGTGGGGGAGGGGGAGCTTTTTTTTTTTAATTAAATTTTTTTTTTAAATTTTTTTTTTACAAAAATTGTCCCCCCTTCCTGCTTCTTACTTGGCCAGGGAGGGGGGATATGGCATTCCCTGGTGGTCCGGTGGCATGGACTGTGCAGTGGGAGCCCGCAGCAAGCTCTTACCTTTCCAGCAGATCCCTTTAGATCCCTTTAGCGGGACTTGCGAGATTTACACAGAGGAGCTGAAGGGATCTGCTGGGAAGGTAAGTAAGAGCTTCCTGTGGGCCCCCCAGGACCGCTGGGCTTGTAATGGGTCTGGCGGTCCTGGTATGTATTATCAGCAATATTGGTATTTCTATAGGCCGATACTGATATAGCCGAAAATAACGAATATCGGTCGAACCCTAGTTCTTTCCCCCCTCCCCTGTCCTTTTGTGTTTTTTTCCCCCTGTCCCAAGTGCAGTATTCTTGACTTTTCATGTTATCATTACTATCTTTCATTGTGATATATATAATCATCTGAATTGTTAATGGAAGCATGTCTGTTAAACTATGCACTACAAAAATATATATATATTTTTTTTTATTTAATTTTTTTTAGATTCAGCAAATTTGACCCGTTTTCAGCTAAAACGGTATAGGCCCATTTTCGGCCGAAAATTTTGTCAGCTGAAATTTCGGTGCATCCCTAGTATTAAATTTATGTGTTTGTATGTAATATTTGTTTTAGATTGTCGGAGTGTGTTTGGTGTTCTGTTGGTGTTTGCTTAGATTTATGCACGTACACACATATACTGCCACATACACATTAACCCAGAAAATGACATATAAACACAGACACACATTCTGACATACATACACATACATGTAATTTTCATATTTTTTGCAGCCACCCTCCTTTTAGCATACCTTTTGTGTCCAGGAGGGTGGCTTGCTTGGGTCTTGCTTCTCCTGGATGAGGCTGAGTTAGTCTTCAGCAAAGGCCGACTTCCCCGAGCTGTTTTTGCTGCTGCCGTCTCCTCTTCACTCCCTTCTGTGCGCCGTGCTCTTTTTAAAGTTGAAAGGCAGTGATTGCCTGTCACTTTCCAGTATTGGCCGTATTACAGGGGCCCGGTCGCACTAATTAAGGGCCGCAGAGCCTGTCTGGGCCCATGTTCAGCATACAATACCAATCGGGTGGCCCTAAGTGAATGGGCCCCCTGACCGTGCGGGCCCAGGCGCAGCAGCACCAGCTTCACAAGTGGTAGTTCCGCCACTGTCTTACAGCTATAATGCTGGCAAAGCATCAGGGGAGATTTAGTTCACAACATCTGGAGTGCCCAAGATTGCCTACCCCCCAACTGCTAGATTCTAGTCTAGGTGCTATGACCAATTCAGTGAGATAAAGCCGTTGCATTTCCTTCAATGTCAATTTAAACTACATAAGAAACGTCTGCAAACAATGCAACACTGCATGCTGAAGTGAAAATAAAAAAAAAATACAAATCCTCAATTTTTTTTTTCTAAATTAAGATGATAATACAAAGTCTTGTTTGCTGCACAGATGCCAATTTTATTGGATATTTTTAAGAACAAAAGTCACATAGGAGTGATCTGCTGAGTTTATGTAATTGACCCTGAACACTGAAAGCAAGAGGAGGGATCGGGGGGGGAAGGGATGGAATGTATCATCTGTATTTGTTAATGAATTATTCACATCATCTTCGATTCTAATGGTGTCCAGCCGTTTAAAGATCAGTAATATCAGATCTTTGTTCCCTTTTTTTCAGGCGTGCAAAAGCACATAATGGAAGCTTGCACTTTAACATAGCAAGTCAATTAAAGGAACATTTTAAGAAACATAACCACGACAACTCACTGTAGCGGATACACTGCTAAAATTTGCATTCCTAACCTTGTATAGTTACTTTCCCTATATGTAGGCAGGTATCCCCCGTACAAATAAATAAATAAAAACAAATGAAGATTTACTTGCCTTATTCTAGCAATGAAGCTCTTTCTCTGCTACTCACTTCTCCTTTCTGCTGATGTCCAAATAGGCCCTTCCCCGCTTCGCGCAAATTCCCACTTTTCCATAGGAGAGTATTGAATCAATGCTTTTCTATGGGCCTTCTGTGTCACTGAAATGAAGTGATCTGAGGGACTATAGTGTTCCTTTAATATTGAACTATTTAAGAATGGTTTTGATATAAATCAAGAGTTTTCTTGGCACTGAGTCTTCATATTTGACCACAATGATAATTTGTAAATAACACGTGCTCAATATTAGTGTCAATGTAATCCCATCTGAATGAGACTGATTGGCTTGGAGAACTGTGGGTGGTTAGCACAGTAATCCTGGTTTGTTAATTGACACTGGAAAAGCAGAAGTGTTAATTCCATATAATCAATTCTGCCAAGTGGATGTCATTCTTTTGGCCGGGAATACCCTGCAAACTGTGTGCATATGTGGAGTCATGGCAGTTTGTATTACGTTACATGACCATTTCTGTGTATTTACTGTAAATGAAAGTTAAATTACACACATACAAGCTCATTAACCAGCAGGCACACACACGCCCACAAGATCACTCTCCCTCACTTGCTGCAGTGTATTTGAAACCTACCTGGGAGCACTGGGAGGTGAAGACTCCATTCTCTGACCTCCTCCTACTGATGAGGTCAGCGGCTTGAGGCTGGAGCTTGAGTGAGGAGGTAGGGCTTAAGAGCAGGGGCGGAGCTCGGTTGCAAGGCAGGAGAGGCACAGAAAAGTTCCTCCATACACTGCTCCTCTGGCCGCCGCTGCCTCAATGGGGCCACACCAACCCCCAAGGCTATTAGGGCTGCCTGCAGCCCACCAGGAAATTTCCTGGTATCTGGGTCGGCCAGTCCAGCCCTGATCTTAGCCAATTTCCTTGCCAGTTGTCTACAATTCTAGGTTTATTGTATACCAAAGTCTCATGTCAGTATGCAGTATTTGGCCTGCTCCCTTGGACTTCTTTCCATTTCTGTGACCTAAAAGAGTTTGGTGCCATTTTGCCGTGTATTAAGGAGACCTGGGTTTAATTTACACAAACAGGTTTTAATTATATCTATTGCATAACAGACTACATTCAAGATTATTTGCTTGATAGAGAACTGAAATGTTACAGAACCATGTGTGCCTTATAGTACAGACATTCTTCCATCAAAATATTCCTATATTCCACTATTGTACTGTTTTCATCTACATAGTTAAACAAATTCAAAGGAGGTTTTCTGACCTTCCCAATCACTAGAACCTCTTTGAACCTTCATGGGAAATTCTAGAGTGCAGACTAGGATGTCGATTCTGCTTTTTTCATACTTCAATTAAAGGCTTTTATTTGTGAAAATTGCAGCTTCATTCTACATTGTTTAGGGTCTGTTCTGATCTCTCTGACCATCAAGGGGACACATTTTCTCTCCAGGTCTTATTTCTGTGTCTCTGTGGCAACCTCTTGTCCTAAATTTGTGAAGCCCTATTACAAGCAATAGATATCAAAACTATACTTTTAATAGTCAAAGGACGACTCCCCTCAAAACATTGTCTTCTAAAACTCATTCCTACATTCTGTGTGGGGAGGACTATAGAGACTGTGTTATAAAACACTGTCTGACTCAAGTTGCCTTAAAGGACCACTATAGGCACCCAGACCACTTCAGCTTAATGAAGTGGTCTGGGTGCCTGGTCCAGCTAAGGTTAACCAATTTTTCTATAAACATAGCAGTTTCAGAGAAACTGCTATGTTTATAATATGGTTAATCCAGCCTCTAGTGGCTGTCTCATTGACAGCCGCTAGAGGCGCTTGCGTGCTTCTCACTGTGATTTTCACAGTGAGAAGACGCCAGCGTCCATAGGAAAGCATTGTGAATGCTTTCCTATGGACTAGCTGAACGTGCGCACGGCTCTTGCCGCGCATGCGCATTCAGCCGAAGAGGAGGCGGAGAGGAGGAGGAGAGCTCCCCGCCCGGCGCTGGAGAAACAGGTAAGTTTAACCCCTTCCTTCCCCCTAGAGCCCGGCGGGAAGGGGACCCTGAGGGTGCGGCAGCGTTGTACAGACATACAACCTAGAAATTTTGACTTGGGGCGCTTTGGGAAAAATAATGAAATATTATGGGTGCCTTGAACCTAGGTTAAATTATTATGGATATTACTATTGGCATTCATGTAGCGCTAACATATTTCGCAGTGCTTTACACATTAAGGGTATAAAACCTCAAGTATTGACAAATAGCATGTAGTGTTGACAAAGACAACAGGTGAGAACATGTCATGACAGATTCCATAGTGAGTGTATCATTTATGATAAATATAAACTTAATATTTTATTCAAATCTTTCTAAAATGCATTGCTGCTAACGTATCGTGTTGGCTGTGAAGGCAAGCAGGAAAACTATCTGCAGGGAGTTCTCCTGCTCCGTGCCTGTCAGTCATTCTTTAGCATACAGTATATCCCAAGAATTGATTGACAGGTCAGTGAGTCATTATTTAATGTTTTTTTTTTTCTTCTGTCTAGTAAATAGATACCAGTTTTGCACAATATAGGTATTATATTGTATGTTTTTTAATAATTGAATAGGTTTTACGTACATTCTAGGCATTAACAATCTTAAAATGTGTTAATGCAAAATGGCTCTAAATGAGAAATTGAAATAAAAGAGAGCGTTCTCTGCAAAATAAGCAAATGACCACTCATTGTATATTTGACCATGTAAATCAGTTTACAAAATTTGAAATTGATGAAGTCTCGTTTGTATGTATATGTGTGTTTTTTTTTTTTTTTTTCCTTGCTTCATTAATTTTTTAGATGCACAAATAAATCACTGATTGTCTTTATTGTGTCTTACAGTGAAACGTTTTAGAGAACCAAAGCATGAAAGACGACCTTGGAGAATATGGTATGTATTTTAAACAATTCTGGTTGCTTTTTCCCATACTGAATGTAGGCACATTTTGTGGAGTCTTTGAAATATTACTTATTGTTTCAAAATAAGGATAAAATATCAATTTCTGTAACTGTGCATGCATATAATGTTAAAGGAACATCCTGTATGACTTGCCACTTAAAGGAAAACGATAGGGTCAGGAACACAAACATGTATTCGTGACCCTATAGTGTTTAACCCACCATTTAGGTGGATTACCTTTCCCTACCCCCCCCCCCCCCCCCTTAGCCCACCTATAAAAGGTGTCCCTAGAGTCAATGCAAACACAGTGTTTGCATGAAAAAGCCTGAAGGGAACTATTATACTCACCAGAACAACTACATTAACTGTAGTTGTTCTGGTGACTATAATGTCCCTTTAACTCTCCCCCCCCCCCCCCCCCAATAGCAAACTGCAAGATCCAGTAGCTTATACTATTTTGTCTTGCCCTCACTTTAAATATTTAGCTTCCAAAATCCCAAACCACTTTAAGCTGTGAGAAATGTCTACAGTGCATTCCTTTTTAAATCATGTTTATTAAACTTGTTTGCTAACTGGCCAGCAGTGGATTGGTTTGAAGATAATTACAGGCTCCCTGACAATAAAATAATGTAATGACATTTATTTTCAACGGTTCTTCTGGGTTACTTAGGCACCTCTGTGACTATCTAATCTTAATAGGTACCTAGTTGGGTTTGATTTAATGCATCATGATTTGTGCTTGCTGTTTAAATCTTAGCATGTGTTTTTGTTTTTTGTTTTTTTTCTCAATATTTGTTGTTTCCTAAAATGGAGAACATATCCAATTCTTAAAGGGACACTGTAGTCTCCAGAACCACTACCGCTTAATGTAGTTGTTCTGGTGTCTATAGCCTGTCCATGTAGGCTTTTCAATATAAACACTGCCTAGTTACCCCTCTAGTGGCAGTCACTTAGGCGGCCACTAGGGGTGACTAGACAGTACCTATGTTCAGCATAAAAACACTTTCTCCACGTGATCGGAGGCAGTACAGATCACACACACACACACACACACACGCACTGACAGACACATAGAGGCACACACGCACACACGCACTGACAGACACATAGAGGCACACACGCACTGACAGACACATAGAGGCACACACGCACTGACAGACACATAGAGGCACACACGCACTGACAGACACATAGAGGCACACACGCACTGACAGACACATAGAGGCACACACGCACTGACAGACACATAGAGGCACACACGCACTGACAGACACATAGAGGCACACACGCACTGACAGACACATAGAGGCACACACGCACTGACAGACACATAGAGGCACACACGCACTGACAGACACATAGAGGCACACACGCACTGACAGACACATAGAGGCACACACGCACTGACAGACACATAGAGGCACACACGCACTGACAGACACATAGAGGCACACACGCACTGACAGACACATAGAGGCACACACGCACTGACAGACACATAGAGGCACACACGCACTGACAGACACATAGAGGCACACACGCACTGACAGACACATAGAGGCACACACGCACTGACAGACACATAGAGGCACACACGCACTGACAGACACATAGAGGCACACACGCACTGACAGACACATAGAGGCACACACGCACTGACAGACACATAGAGGCACACACGCACTGACAGACACATAGAGGCACACACGCACTGACAGACACATAGAGGCACACACGCACTGACAGACACATAGAGGCACACACGCACTGACAGACACATAGAGGCACACACGCACTGACAGACACATAGAGGCACACACGCACTGACAGACACATAGAGGCACACACGCACTGACAGACACATAGAGGCACACACGCACTGACAGACACATAGAGGCACACACGCACTGACAGACACATAGAGGCACACACGCACTGACAGACACATAGAGGCACACACGCACTGACAGACACATAGAGGCACACACGCACTGACAGACACATAGAGGCACACACGCACTGACAGACACATAGAGGCACACACGCACTGACAGACACATAGAGGCACACACGCACTGACAGACACATAGAGGCACACACGCACTGACAGACACATAGAGGCACACACGCACTGACAGACACATAGAGGCACACACGCACTGACAGACACATAGAGGCACACACGCACTGACAGACACATAGAGGCACACACGCACTGACAGACACATAGAGGCACACACGCACTGACAGACACATAGAGGCACACACGCACTGACAGACACATAGAGGCACACACGCACTGACAGACACATAGAGGCACACACGCACTGACAGACACATAGAGGCACACACGCACTGACAGACACATAGAGGCACACACGCACTGACAGACACATAGAGGCACACACGCACTGACAGACACATAGAGGCACACACGCACTGACAGACACATAGAGGCACACACGCACTGACAGACACATAGAGGCACACACGCACTGACAGACACATAGAGGCACACACGCACTGACAGACACATAGAGGCACACACGCACTGACAGACACATAGAGGCACACACGCACTGACAGACACATAGAGGCACACACGCACTGACAGACACATAGAGGCACACACGCACTGACAGACACATAGAGGCACACACGCACTGACAGACACATAGAGGCACACACGCACTGACAGACACATAGAGGCACACACGCACTGACAGACACATAGAGGCACACACGCACTGACAGACACATAGAGGCACACACGCACTGACAGACACATAGAGGCACACACGCACTGACAGACACATAGAGGCACACACGCACTGACAGACACATAGAGGCACACACGCACTGACAGACACATAGAGGCACACACGCACTGACAGACACATAGAGGCACACACGCACTGACAGACACATAGAGGCACACACGCACTGACAGACACATAGAGACACACACACACATTTGATACTGATACTGACACAACTGACACAGTTGTAGGACTGATTATTTTAAAGCAAAAGGGCATTTGGTGCAGTTGAAGTCTAATTACTATGATTCCCTTCATATCCACTATTTACAGTGAACGAATTGCTACAAATGCACCTGCTCCCCATTGCAGTCATGTAAACGGTATTCCCAATTTAACCGCACTCACTAGCTAATTTGTGTGGTGAACAGAAGCAAGGTTTTTATTGCTCAGAATCTTTCACAGCAGCGACAAATGTAGTAATGCTTATTAAGGTGAACAAATAAAGAATTGTTTTTAAGCATATTAAGACAAATTTCTAACTAAACAGCAACTTCAAAACTCACAGATTTTATTAGTAGTACACCTAATCTAGGCAAAAATAATGGGGTTTTAGTTACATTATGTGATCATACATTGCATAAGCCTGCCACTACGTCAATGTACACCATTTTTGGCACGTCCTACATTAACTTGTTCTTATGAGATTAACCCACTTACTTGGGGGAAAATAAATTCCATCTAGGGCTCTCTGCAGTACAAAGTTAATAGGGCTCTGGAATGAGGCACTTGTGGGTATAAAACCAAGGAGTTAGCCTAACTCTCAAATAAATATATACCTGAACATGCATATAAATGGGGTGCTGCTGGGGCCAATTCATACAATACACAAGATCCAGCACACTCGCTCAACCACTAAACAGCAAAGTTCACAGATTTTATTAGTTTTTGTTGTTTTTTGTAAACACCTAATCAAGGCAAAAATAATGTAAGTTTAGTTACAGTATATGATCACACAGTGCATATGCCTGCCACAACGCCAGTGTTTTAATTTATTACTTTTTTTTTTTTCAATCGGAGAGGGTTCTTTCTTTTTCCATGACTATACATAATGTACATAAAATATGTGCATTCATGCAAAGATTAAGGATTATTTCCATTTGGGATTAAATAAATGTATAACTTTTTAAAATATGATGTGCAAAATTGTTCTTTGTGTGTTTCTTGTCCTATTTATTTTCTTTAAAGGATCACTATAGGGTCAGGAACAAAAACATGTATTCCTGACCCTATAGTGTTAACACCACCATCTAGCCCCACTGGGCCCCTCATGCCTCCATAAATATAGCAAAATCTTACTATATTCAAGCCTGAAGCTGTAACTCTGCATGCTTTTAGACTCAGAAAAACAAGCGGTCTGCTGCCATCATCAGAAGTGGTAGCCTCATCCAATCACAGTGCTTCTCCATAGGATTGGCTGAGACTGACAAGGAGGCAGATCAGGGGCAGAGCCAGCATGATTCAAACACAGCCCTGGCCAATCAGAATCTCCTCATAGAGATTAATTGAATCAATGAATCTCTATGAGGAAAGGTCAGTGTCTGCATGCAGAGGGAGGAGATACTGAATGTTTGGATGCATTTTAGGCAGCCATGACCCAGCAAGGATCTCTAACAGCCATCTGAGGAGTGGCCAGTGAAGTTATCACTAGGCTGTAATGTAAACACTGCATTTTCTCTGAAAATACCGTGTTTACAGCAAAAAGCCTGAAGTTAATGATTCTATTCACCAGAACAAATTCAAGAAGCTGTAGTTGTTCTGGTGACTATAGTGACCCTTTAACCCCTTAAGGACACATGACCTGTGTGGCATATCATGATTCCCTTTTATTCCAGAAGTTTGGTCCTTAAAGGACCACTCTAGTGCCAGGAAAACATACTCGTTTTCCTGGCACTAGAGTGCCCTGAGGGTGCCCCCACCCTCAGGGACCCCCTCCCGCCGGGCTCTGGGGGGAGGAAGGGGTTAAACTTACCTCTTTCTCCAGCGCCGGGCGGGGAGCTCTACTCCTCCTCCTCTTCTTCCTCGCAACGTCATCGGCTGAATGCGCATGCGCGGCAGGAGCCGCGCTCGCATTCAGCCGGTCGCATAGGAAAGCATTCATAATGCTTTCCTATGGACGCTTGCGTGCTCTCACTGTGATTTTCACAGTGAGAAGCACGCAAGCGCCTCTAGCGGCTGTCAGTGAGACAGCCACTAGAGGCTCTGGAGGCTGGCTTAACCCTCAGAATAAACATAGCAGTTTCTCTGAAACTGCTATGTTTATTAAAAAAAGGGTAAAAGCTAGCTGGACCTGGCACCCAGACCACTTCATTAAGCTGAAGTGGTCTGGGTGCCTAGAGTGGTCCTTTAAGGGGTTAAGTGCCTTTTTAATCATTCAAAGGGACACTCCAACCTAAGGAATAAAACAAGTTGTCTACATCATATAGACCAGGTGTTGTGAACTACATCTCCCTTAATGCTCTTACAGCCGTAATCCTGACAAAGCATCAGGTGAGATGTAGTCCACAACATCTAGCGTGCTTTAGGATGCCTACCCCTGGTATACAACGAGCTTCAAAATATGCAATAAGGGGAAAAACATATTTCCCTCTAAAATATATTTATAATTTCCGTCTTATTGTCCATCGTGCAGCTTTTACAGGCAATCGTTTCCATCCTGCCTACATTGTTTCTCAATATTGAGGAGTGGCTGAGATTCTCTATGCCAATCCTTTTTGTAAGGCAATCTTGATTTAGAGGGACATTTGTGAATAGGCCTGCTAAATATCATTATAATACACTTTCATTAAAATCCATTAATATTGCTTACATCAATGAATACAAGCTATAGTGGCATGTGGCTTATTAATTGATATTGTATTAATCTATTTGGATGGTAAGAAAATTCTAACTCTAGGATATATTGCACATTGCTGCTGACTTAGCCATTTTAGTAGGAGTTTGTGCACAGTGTAAGATCGTGGCAGCTAAACCATTTATACATAGATTTTTTTTAAGATTTTTGCCTAGAAATTCCAGTAAGAATGATACTATCTATTGTCATTTTCAGGCCTCGTGTTAAATTTCAGGCTTGGCTCAATAGCTATAATTTATTGATATCATGGTTGTCTTTTGACTAGTATGTCTTAGTGCATTGACATCCAGCGCTTGTTCTGGCAGATGACTTCATGAATCAGCAATGTATAGCTTATCTCCCTGGCAGTAAATTGCTCATAAATGATCCTGCTCTTAGTGTACACACTCCTGTCTTCCTCCCTTCCCTCCTGCTATTTTCTTGTTTGTGGCCTTGCAAAGAGAGTACATGGCTATTGCTCAGGGAAAACGTATTCCACTCAGATTATTTTTCTATTTTAGAAAGAGGTAATGTGGTTTAAGTGCCCACAAATGGAGCCTGATGATGATGATGTTTATTGAGTTTTAAATAGCAAAGAAAACTATGGGAAATTCTGAGCAAATGCATTTTTAAAATGAAACCATCCAAAGACCATAAAATGTGCTGCAGGGGAAAAAAGGGTGTGGCGGACTAAAACTGCAAATGTCTTCTTCTAAACTGCAAGTGATTAACTTTATACTGTCTGCTTCCAACTTCAGCATGTTCTACTGGTTTTCAACCCTATTGGAGACCTGGTTATGTATTTATTGGCAGCACTGTGGAATGTGCTAAACACACAAAATGAGACGGCAAACTTCACATTCATATTTTCTAGTTGGGGCTTATTCACCATCTGATTTAGGTACACCAATAGTATTATGGAAACTTTCATAACTGTATCATTTTCAATAGTATGAATATCATTGTTTTTAATTTTCCTTTAGACCTGGCGACTTAAAGGGACATTATAGGCACCCGGACCACTTCATCTTATTGAAGTAGTCTGGGTGCATTGTCCCTGTCCCTCATAGTGTTTTTGAGAAACTGCAATCTTCACTTTGCAGTTCTAAAACAGCCTCTAGGTGCTGTCTACCAGACAGCCACTAGAGGCACTTCTGGGAGTTTACCAAACTTGCTTTGTTTTTTTTTTGTTTTTTTGCTTTTAAACCCTAACACTAAATTTTGCACTACCTTTCTACCCACTCCAGCTAACTAAACCACCAATTTAAATTTAATAAAATAAAAATAATTTACTGTATGCGTGGAAGAGAAGTAGTGTACCAAGGATAGGGCTGGGATAAGTGTCAAGTATAGAGGAAATCTTTATAGGTCCAGACAAAGAGAAATATCATATATGGAAAACAAAATTTATTGAAAAAAAAAATACTAATATTGCCCAGTGGCAAGACAAATACAATGTTGCTCATGTACTGTGAACAAACCCAAAGTGAGAAAATAAAAATGATCAAAACGATATATCAAGAATGGGAATATGATAGATGTAAATAAGTAAACAACACCAACTGGTATGATTACTCAGTACGTGGTGTTAGTGATTCCAATCGTATTGACTATTGGGGCATCAAGGTAGCATGTATCGCCACTAAAGAGTGTAAAATTCTGTGCACACGTCTGTGCCAAGATGGTTACAAAAATACTCGATAGGGTTAATTAATAGGGAATAGCCCTTGGTGACAGAAAAAATTATAAAAAACAAAGCGTAACAAAGTCACTGGATAATTAGCAGCTGAATAATAGCAACAAGTCTAACTCCCATTAATAACAGCCAGTGGTGCAGAGGTAAGACTCCCTGTCTATAACTTGGGAAAATATGTACTAAGTGGACACTGGAGTGTAGAGTGTCACAGGATGATGTGCGTATAGATATTGGCACAGAGTCAAACTCTCATTACTTGTAGGCATATACGTTCAGATAAAATTTGCTGCCTATGTAGATTCACCATCTATAACTTTGGAAAGTATGTTATTAGAATAGGTGCTAAGTGGACACCACAGTGTAGCGTGTCACAGGCTAATGTATGTATGAATATTGGCACTTGGTTAAACTCTCATTATGGCATAAAGGCATATAGATTCAGATACTGTTCACTGCCTATTGTTGTGAGAGAAGTATGGGCTATTGAATTGGTCTATCAATATAGAGATACGTGGAGAGGGTTAGACCGTTGTAATAATGTACTGACTGGCTAATCCTCTCGTGCTTATAAAAGTACCTGTTGTTGTAGTGCTACTGTGTTCAGAGGGAGGGCAAGGCTATGGCTGATAGAACCTTTTGCTAGATAGTATGCTGGCACTGAGTGTAATACCTTAATGCCGTGATTAGCTCTCCATAGATCCTACAGCATCACGTACTAGAATGAGATCTATGGTAGCATGGCCGGTATATTCGTGCGAGTGATCTCTCTTGTCAACTGCTATGTTCAAAGTTAGCGTGGATAGATCTCTTCACAATCACATAGACAGATTGGTTCAATGATAGAGATAGCATTGCACTATAAAGGTAGCCCAATACACTTCTCCCTCCCGTGCCTTTGAGGGCACCTAAAGCTATCCCCATACATGCCCTCTCCTTGGTACACTACTTCTCTTCCACACACACAGTTTTCCATCTCCTTCGGACATCGAGGCACTCAGCTATAGCACAATTGCGGCGATCGGGCACTAATTTTAATGCATAGCGGGATTATTCAATCATGGGTCCTCTTTGCACTGAGTGCCATGGCTTGCTAATTACATAATTGGTCCTTAAAGGAACACTATAGGCCAGGGTCATGAGCACACATGTATTCCTGACCGTATAGTGCTAAAAACACCATGTTGCCTCCCTAAAATAGTAAAATAGTACAATCTTACTTTTATTCCAGTTTGCTGCTGGTGGCTCTGCCCCTGATCTGCCTGCTTGGCAGAAGTGGTGATCAAAGCCAATCACAATGCTTTTCCATAGGAAAGCATTGGACTGGCTGAGACTGTCACGGAGGCAGATCAGGGGCAGAGCCAGCACAAGCCAAACACAGCCCTGGCCAATCAGCATCTCCTCATAGAGATGCATTGAATCAATGCATCTCTATGAGGAAAGTTCAGTGTCTCCATAAAGAGGGTGGAGACACTGAATGTCTGCAGCACTGCTCCAAGAAGCAGACTCCTCAGTGAAGCTCCGCCTCTTTAGTTGAAATCATTTAGAGCATGCATGTGAAACTCAAAGGAAAACACGGGCCAAATAAACAAGGTTTAAGTTTATGTGGGCTGCAAAAAAACAAACTTCAGTTTTCATAGAAACGTAGGGTTTATTTTGAAAAGTACAGTATAAACAAGTTACCTGACTGACACTGTACGTCCTTACACTCATAGGGCTTAAATTAAACAAAAGAGCAAATGTATTTTAAGGGGACGTGCATTTGCATATAACCAATGTTTTAGTCAAACTACCTTGACATATTTAAAAAAGATTGGTAAGGGGACTGAAATGGTGAAAGCAACAAATCACGTTATCTTGTTGATTTTGAAGTCCTATGAGTGTGTTCTTCACTTTGGCTGATTACATCAAATTTGATGATCTCAGCCAATCCAATGCTTTCCCATAGCAAAGCATTGTATGGCTATGCATGTGTTGCAAAAAGCTGCGCGGCCAATCAGCATCTCCATGCAGACCCATTCTAATACACTGCCCACAAATCAAATACACTGCCACCCCCCCTCCACTCTAATACACGGCCCCTTAATCTAATACACTGCCTCTCCTCCCAGCACTCTAATTTAAAACACTGCCCCCCCTCCCTTCCCCATTTTCATACACTGCCCTCCCCCCAATTTAACACACTGCCCCACTCCCTCCTCCAAATTAATACACTGCCCCCCTTCCCACTTTAATACTGGCACCCTTCCTCCCCCAACTTAAAGGACCACTATAGTGCCAGGAAAACAAACATGTTTTCCTCGCAGTATGGGGTCTTTACGTCGTCCCCCACCCTCAGGGTCCCACTCCCTACACTTGGTACAAGCTAGCGGAAATATGGTCCCACGCTAAGGTTCAAAATATGCCTTTTGAAATATCTTGGGATGTCTTCTTTAAGAAATTGTATGCCTTTATGCTGTAGTTGGAATATGTCGCTTTCTTTAGAGTCTCCAGAATGTAACACAGAGCCATCAAAACCATCTATGAAAATTCACACTTAAAAACCTGAACTTGTCACGTCTCTTTTACAGCACCGTAACTTCACAAAAAATAGTGTCTAGGTCATACATTGGGCATATTGTTTTACTCAGAAGATGTAACCGAGCATTATTTGGAGGATTTTATGACAGTGGCACAAATCAAGTGTAAGAAATACTTGCAACATGAATGTCAAAAAATCACATTTTGGGCTTTTACTTTTTTATAATAAATGAGAATTTATACATGTTAATGTGACCTCAAATTAAAGCCCTTTTTGTCCTCTAAACAAAACGCTATATAATATGTGTTAGTGCAATAAATGAGAGATGCAAATTGCGATTGAACACAAATTGCTTGTGTCCTTATGGGTAAGACAAGCTTCTGAGGTTGTGTCCTTAAGGGGGTTAATGAATTATCCTTCCTTGTAGAAATGGACAATTGCTAACTAATTACTAAATGAGCAAGTTACGCTTTCTATTGTATTCGAAGTAGCTCCTTTGTGTGCAGAATGTCATCATTCAGGTCAATGCTCCTATTAGGAGAACACTTGCATACATTACCCTTCAGAACATACACAATTTCATTGCAGCAGGTTGTTTTTTTTTTTTTTTTTTTACAACAATATTTATAAATAAACGGGTCCAACCAGCCTACTGACACAAGGTCGATTTGAAGTCATGTGCTCTTTAATGCACGAAGAGACACTGAAAAGTAAACGATTTTAGATAAACCAGAAATGTTATCCTTTATGAATTTAAGTATTTATCAGTTGTCGGAAATGACTGATCAAGAAGCAAACCTGAGGGGGGAAAAAACTTGTACAGGAGCTTATAAATAGTATATATTAAAGGGACACTATAGCCACCAAAACAACTTTAGTTTATTGAAGCAGTTTTGGTGTATAGATAATGCCTCTGCAGCCTCACTGCTCAATTAAATCACTTTGTTTATAAAGCCCTAATCACACCTCCCCGCATATGACTTACACAGCCTTCCAAAACTCTTTTCCTGAAGTGAGCTCTAATATTTATACTTCATTTGTTGCACAGTCTGTTTAATCTAGAATTTATTCTTTCCCGCTCTGTTAATAGCTTGTTTGAACTTCCAGCAGCTTCCAGTATGTGATTAAAGTTCAATTTGCGAGCATAAGATTAAAAACTCCTGAAGTAAGTAAACATCTCATTGAAAATGAAACCATTTTTTATGCAGGCTGTGTCACAGCCAGTGGAGGTGTATCTAAGGCTGCATAAACGGAAACAAAAGTGCTTTAACTCCTAAATGGCAAATGTAGCAGTGAGACAGCAGGGGTGTGATCTATACACAAACAATTGATTAATTAACGTAAAGTTGTTTTGGCAACTATAGTGTCCCTTTAACCCCTTAAGGACACATGACATGTGTGACATGTCATGATTCCCTTTTATTCCAGAGGTTTGGTCCTTAAGGGGTTAAGTAGATGTGATATCTGAATAACCAGTATCTCTTGGTCTGTGTAACCAGCAACATTGTTTGTGCCACAGTGAACAAAAAGTGACTTCGGCTTCAGTCAGATTCCGTATTTGAGGGAATACATCTATATTTGCGGCATTTAAAAAAAAAAAAAAAAAAAAAAAACTTTATAAAAATGTTTCTTGCACAAAAAATAGATAATAGAATCGTAGGTGTAATTAGATGGGATTATTAAGCTTAACCAGGTATCGTGCAGAGATTACACAAAGATTAACATTTTAGGTCAAAATAGCTGGAGTTGGAGCATAGTTCCCCATGTAAGTTATCCACATTTTCTGGTTTACTGTAAAAATCCCAGACCCAAGGATTTTGTCTCAGATCAAATTGCACAGCTATTATCAGATTTCTAAAAACAAATGTGCACTACTAGGATCCTTACGCAAAATAAGGACCCAGGAGGCCACAACCTTTGTAGCAGAGAGGTAAGACTTCTGGATAAGCATTTACAAAAATAGTCACTAAACTGAACTATTGCGAAATTAAATCCGAATGTGAAAATTTAGGCAAAAGTAGCTGATTTGGAAAAATTCTCCAAGTGCAGAACAGGAACATTCTTTGCAATTTGGATTCCAGTTCACTACAATCTTGAGTTAAGTGAATAAGCCCCATATTGTACAATGAAGAGTATCAGTCAGAAATTGCTTTGATAAGACACTATAGGTATCAAAACTACTTTAGCTTAAAGGACCACTCTAGTGCCAGGAAAACATACTTGTTTTCCTGGCACTATAGTGCCCTGAGGGTGCCCCCACCCTCAGGGTCCCCCTCCCGCCCGGCTCTGGAAAGGGGAAAAGGGGTAAAACTTACCTTTTTCCAGCGCTGGGCGGGGAGATCTTTGCCTCCGTTCCGCCCCGTCGGCTGAATGCGCACGCGCGGCAAGAGCTGCCCGCGCATTCAGCCAGGCGCATAGGAAAGCATTTACAATGCTTTCCTATGGACGCTTGCGTGCTCTCACTGTGATTTTCACAGTGAGAATCACGCAAGTGCCTCTAGCGGCTGTCAATGAGACAGCCACTAGAGGATTTGGGGGAAGGCTTAACCCATTAATAAACATAGCAGTTTCTCTGAAACTGCTATGTTTATAAAAAAAAATGGGTTAACACTAGCTGGACCTGGCACCCAGACCACTTCATTAAGCTGAAGTGGTCTGGGTGCCGAGAGTGGTCCTTTAATGAAGCAGTTTTGGTGTATAAATCATGCCTCTGCAGTCTCACTGTTGAATTCTCTGCCTGTTAGGAGTTAAATCACGTTGTTTATGCAGCCCTAGACACACTTCCCTGCATGTGACTTACTCGGTTTTCCTAAACAGTTCCTATAAAAAAAAAAACACTTTGTTACAAATTCTGTTTAATTTTGAATTTCTTCTCTCCTGCTCAGTTAATAGCTTGCTAGACCCTGCAGGAGCCGCACGTATGTAATTAAAGTTCATTTTACAGAGCAGGCGATACAAAATGTTACAGTAATTTACACCTGATTAAAAATTAAACCATTTGTTTTCATCTAGGCAGTGTCAGTCATACCCAGGAGAGGTGTGGCTAGGGCTGCATAAACCAAAACAAACGTCTCTTAAAGGCGCACTATAGTCACCAGAACAACTACAGCTTAATGTAGTTGTTCTGGTCAGTATAATCATTACCTGCAGGCATTTTATTGCTAAACACTGCCTTTTTCAGAGAAAAGGCAGTGTTTAAATTTCCCCTAGGGACGCCTCCAAATGGCTACTCCTCAGATGACCACTGGAGTTGCTTCCACGCTCTGCATGGGGACACTGAGTTTTCCTCAGATATGCATTGATTCAGTGCATCTCTATGAGGAGGCGCTGATTGGCTAAAACTGTTTTGCCGCGGGGCCGGGCCGCCGAGCTGAGCGGTCGCAGGCCAGCTCGGCTCCTGCAAGTGGAGGCACAAATAGCCTACTAACCGTGCTTCAAGGAGAGTTTTCCGGCGACATCTGCGACCCCCGGTGGCAACGGGCTGCCTGAGCCGAGGAGAGGCTTGCTCTCGACAGTTTTAGTCCCTCGGAGGATGGGACCCGCTGCAACAGGCGGACCTATACTGGCGGTGAGTGATGCGGACGGCCGCCGCAGCACTATCCTGCCTGACGGAGCCCTACAAGCGGGGAAAACCTGCGGACCCGGCCCTATTCCCCCCCTATGGACCGGGGGGGTGATCCCGGTCCACTCAAGCCACGCTTACCAGCTCTCTGCACAGGCATCGACATACAGCCCGAGACCCGCACCCAAGATGGCGGAGCCCACGTGCACAAGGCCTGCACTCTCAGACGCAAGACGACCTGCAGCCACCATCCGCTCTGGCACATGGGACACTACCAGTTATGGGCCCGGACACCCAGAGATACTCCTGTCACATGGAGCTCAACAATCACCGCTCACGGTACTGCATTTCCGAGAGGCCCGCACACGCTTCATCTGAGCTGGGTGCTCACCGGGAGGTACCCCCCCCCCCCCACACACAGCCTGCCATATACCCAGGGAGAAGCTAGGGGCCCGGCGGAACCCTGGGCCCACGGTCCTGATGATGGGTCCAATGGCACAAGGGCGCGAGTGCCCATCAAGGCATCAGGTAGAAGACGAGCAGCCCTTGGAAGCTGCATAGCCACTACTGAGATCCTGGTCTAAAGGCACCGGATGCAAGCGGGACTTTGGGCCCAGACTTGGCCCCCTGTTGCTGGACAACTTAAGGACTAACCTGAGTAGCAGACCATTGGTGATATATGCCTAGCTTAGCAAATGTACCCCAACTTAACCCTATCAGCCTAATTACCCTCACTCAGCAGACGCTGGGGTAGACAAGCTGGTTTAACCTATTGGTAGCCTCTTTAAATCTCAGTAACACACACAGCATGATGTCTGACCTGATCCTCGTACTATACTAGCTAGCCTGACTAAATCTGCTGCTTCATAATAAGTGCCTATGGTAATGCCATTACTGTTATCTCTATGCATGTCACTCTGCAGTCTCTTAACCTGTAACATACTTGGGCTCGGGTAGCTATCCCACTGTTGATCCTCGAAAAAAGCCTGTTATTGAGCCTGGCGCAAATTCTCAGCTTGCTTAAACTCATGTTTCAGCGAAACAATTAATCGCCTGTTATTGCTAAATCTACACTGCCAAGCCATGTATATCATACATACTGTATTGTGTACCTTCTAAGTTAAGCATGTTTATATAATATAAAACGAGGCTGCTAATCCTAGGAGATATTGCAATGTGTAATGATGTTTAAAACCTGTATACCCCTGCAAGTCTCCCTTTCTTTATTCTGTATCACCATAATCACATGCCTCAATAAAAGAAAGATTGACAAAAAAAAAACCTGTTTTGCCCCATCCCCAATCCCATCTTCTTGCCGATTTCAGCCAGTCCAATGCTTTCCCATATGAAACATATTGGATTGGCTAAAAATCGGCAATTCTCATGTCACCAAGGAGCCTGAAAGGGGTGGGGCTAGTTTTGGCAGACTCGAGCAGCGCTGGAAATAAGGTGAATTTTCACCTTTTCTAAGGGGTTGGGGGGGTCGATTAAACACTCTAGGGGTGTATTTTTGATCCTATAGTGTTCCTTTAACTTCGAAATGGCAGAGAATTGAGCAGTGATACTTCAGAGGCAAGTTGTTTTGGTGACTATAGGGTCAATTTAACTCACTCACCTTTTCCCTTACTGCTCAAGTAGAGATTGTTTGAATTTCCCAAGCTCCTCTTTCTTTTTCGGCTGATCAGGAAATCCCAGATGGTTTGTCACTGTTTTTGCATACTGTCTTTTATTGCTATGTGTTATTGTTGGATTATTTTCTTTATTGTGTGATGGATATTTTATATAACGCAATTTTTAAAATGTAATAGTTATTGCATTAATAATGCTTCAGCTATAATTTGACAATATTTTTTTTTTTTCTTTAGTAGCAAAACAGGTTGCTTACTATTGTTTATGTTGTCACCCAATGTCTGTAGGTTTCTAGATACATCCAAACAAGCTATCGGGATGCTCTTCATTCACTTTGCAAATGTTTACCTGTCGGATCTCACGGGAGAGGACCCATGCTCATTGTAAGCCTCATACAAAATAGCTGCATCCACCCCCTGCCTATTTTCTGCTTCATTGCTTCCTTTTTGCATACACAAATTGTTGACATTGCAGTCTAACAGGAACAGTATGTGTAACTGTATTTTAGTCGTTCAACTGTAGTGAGCCATTGTTGTCTTTTACTCTAAGGTGATGTATTCTATAAAGAGGAACTGTCACTGTCACGGCAAGGGTGTATAATTCATTATTGCACTACGAATATAGTCCTTTAATGTAATTTGTGTAGTTCATAGATGACCTGCCTGCCTGGTAGATGTGGTATTGTCAATGCCAAAAGGGGTTAATTTGAATGTATGGAAGGTCAGAAGGTTTATAGCCTTAATTCCTCTTTGAAGCTGGGATCCCCCACAGAAGGGGTAATGTAAATTGCATAGGAATGTGAAAAAGGTCAGATGGGTTAACATATGGATGGTCCTGTGATTAATCAAAGGCTCTGCAAGGTGCAATATTCTACACTTGAAAAGCCTGAATGTCTGGCCTTAGCCATATGACCTGTACCTCTTAATTAACGAGTCAATCTCTTTGATATATTAATAGCCATTAGCCTTGTTCCAGTATCATATCCATAAGAAAAAAACATTAATATTTACCCACAGAATAATAAATTTTGCTATATTTGGAATGTGACAAGCGCCATCTTCTAAACAATCCCAAATATGATTGGCATAATTTAACCATAGGGGAAGAGATTGTGATGTCCGCTATATTGGATCGCTAGTAAGGCGTGTGACATATATCTATGGAATGGAAAAATAATACCAAATTCGTAGATGCAATTATTATTTCTGTGGCAGGTACATAAGAGAAGATAGAACCAAATGTTTCCATTTGGATTGATGTTGGTCTGGGGCACAAGGGGGTGGTCCCTTGTTGTCTCTCAATAGATACGCCTTAACTCCACGTGGCGTGGTAATCCACAGGGTATATCTCTAATGATACTGAAGTGTGCATTGTACTTGCTTGAGGGGCCAGAAACTAATTCTAATTGAGTCACCATCTTTCTGAGACCCCCTGGGGCAGAAGTTTTACTTTGAAACGCTGAGTAAGTGATTAGGACGTCTGTTGTTTTATCCCTTTTGTTTTTATCTGTTGATGGTGTAAATAATTTGTCATCTATATTTTTCTGTGCACTGTGACTATTTTTTGCCCATAATAAATATTCCTTTATTCATTTCTGCCTTTGTCTGGTAAAGAATCATGTTACCTGAAGAGACTAATTGGTATTTTTCAATTACATAGATATTGTGCTAAGTTACATTTGGTGGGTTTTTCATATTAAATTACCTGAGGGACCAAGGCACCCCATTTATAAATTGTCTTGGTGGTGGCAGCGTTAAAATAGTAATAGTTGTATCATTATGCTTAAGTGTGGTTGGTATTAAGGGGGATTTTACCGTTATTTCCGGTCTAGTGCAGACAAATGGTGACCTCTAACCCTTTCACCACTACAACTACATCATGCACACTCTTGAAGTAGGGTGCATTTGTGACAGTCACCTCCCAGGATTTATATGCAAGCAGTGCTTTCTTATCCTTTATTTAGACAATATGTATGTTATTCTGCTACTGGGTGCCACCCTCTTAGCTCCCTGCAAGTCATTGTTATAAGCTCTGTCCTTTGTATCTGGCAGTCAGCACTGATAAAGCCTACAGAGAAGAGGACAAATTAAGCAATTTATTTTTTTCTCTTCATTTGTAATCCTTACTAAATATCCATTGTCTTTGTATGGTTCCTTTAACTTTCCATACATAAATTAAAATGTATTTTTTGAAAAATTGATATTTTAAAAAAATGATCCCAATTAAAATGTATTTGCCTAGATATTTTTTCCCCCAATTGTATTTGTCATTTATCTCTTCTCTCTAATTGTCTGTTTTTTCCTCCATCTTCTTCAGCCTTCTTCTTCATTCAATTCCAAGCAGTCGTTTTTCCTTCTTTCCCTCTGTGCTATATGTTTGTATGAACCTCAAGACCCTTCACTATTAAAGGAACACTGTAGTGTCAGGAAAACAAACGTGTAAATAACTATTTAGGTGTGTGTGCGCAGAAATAAGTCCTCTATCGCTGCAATCATCAAACATCTCAGCCAATTCCAATGCTTTCCCATAGGAAAGCATTGGGAGGCTATTGCTCATGCACGGTAAAACACCACACTGCGCTAATAAGCATCTCCTTATAGAGATGCATTGAATCAATGCACCTCTATGGGGAACATGCAGAGCTTGGAAGCACCTCTAGTGGCCGTCTGAGTGACTGACACTAGTGGTGTTTCTAGGCAGCAATGTAAACACGGCCTTTTCTTTGAAATCCTTAAGCATTAGTGGTTTTGGCGACTATAGTGCCCGTAAAATGTTATGGGTGCAGAAAATGGGAAGTGGAGATATATTTCAATGGTACAACCATTTGTGATGTGACAGGGATGGAATATTGACTATTCAGGGGTGTTACAGGAAGGGAACTGTTAGTTATTATACCATTATTGATAAGAGACAAGGAAGAAAATAGGAGCTCAATGTATAATGAAGGGACTACGCAGTTAAAGGGGGTTACCCTAGGTGAGTTTAGAAATAAAAAAAGCAGACAAAACTGATCCATAGTGATTGGCAGTTTCTTATAAACATTAAAACGTAACTTTTAATTAAAATGTATAAGAACATATAACCCAAAAGGCAACAAAAAATAAATTTAAAAAATGAGGTAGATAAAGTATGTACAGACATATATATATAAAGTGGCAAAATCACTCCGCTGAATAGAGGCCTGAAATGACTGGCTGCAATACTCAAGTTGAGCAGAATTATGCTCAATTGTTTGCTACAATTTAAAACATTGTTTCAAAAATAACTTGGCAAACGTGTCAAATTACACACTCTCCAGTGAGCCCTTGCAGTAGGCTGAGAAATCCAATTTGTACACAAAGTTTCTGTGCACTATACTGAAGTATAACGCAATAGGCCACTATTGACAAAACAGTGGTTTATTGTGTTCAAATGTCATGGGGAAATAAAGTAGATCCTATACTGAGCCAACATGAGTGACTGAACTAAATAAATTATGCTGTCTAGCTATCTAAATAGAACAAGTATCTAAGGTGTGCCTTCGAGGACACCAAAACGAAGGTAAGGAAACTGTCACATTATCAGTTAAAAATTCCTAAAGGTAATAGATGCTACAGCTCTGTCCCGTAGTCAGTGCAGGTAGAAAGAGAGACAATCAAATAAGGGCACCAATAATCAATTAAAAATACACAGATGGAATGTCCCCTATTGACTAATCAGGAGTGTTACAAAAAGAAAACTATTAAATATTAATCTTTTATATTAGTATTTTTTTCAGTAATCTTCAGATCAAACTTACTCTAGATCTAGTAGCTAATGTTCGGTCGGAGATTTTTCAAATGACTATAATTGAATCTATGGCTATATACCTTTTTTAAGGCTATGTATTAAAGGTTATATTTTCTGAAATAGATATATTTCCACATGTATGGTGATTGTGAAGGACTGAACACCCTTGGTTGTATGGACAACCCTGAGATACGCTAGGAACTTTCACTGTTTCTTTTTGATCACAATACATTCATATATTATGGTTTTCATTGGGATTGTACATATGTTGTTATAGATAAAAACCTCGGTTTGACTCTTTATACAGTTTATGCATTTTACATACTCCCATATGCCCATTTAGTCTTAATAATGTTTTGGTCTTTTTTTGTTTCCCCTTTCTTTCTGAAATAGATACTTAATAAACTTTCTATTGGATGCAACACTGGGCATGTTGCTCATCTATGCTGGAGTTCGAGTGGTAAGCTGCGTGGTGGAGTGGGGACAGTGGGACTCATTGCGTTTTGGTGAATATGGTATGTGGTTCAGTAAGCTGTAAAGATTACAAACAAGTTTCTGATGGCAAATTTATTAAGGCAGTCGCGATACTTCTGCTTCCAGTTTTAAAACCTCCTTGTGGGGGGGGGGGGTTGATAATTCAGTTGATAATTAGTTGAATTATAGTTGATAATTCAGCAGAAGCTCTGGACTTGAAGTGCAAACAAGTTAATTACATGAGATTTGTCAGTGTTTATGGACAACATAGTTTACTGTATGTTGTTATTGCATCCTGATGAGCAGGTGCAAGGTTGTCATGAATCTCTGATGCATTTTGAATAAAGTAATTTTCAATTGACAAATGCAGTTCCTCTCCATACAGACATGCCAACTCTGGGCTAAGGTCCTGGAAATCTGACGTGCACACCTGCTACCACTCTATTAATATGGATTGTCATTGTTTTTTATTATTTTATTTGAGAGCATTAAATGAATTCTGAATGCAAAAATATATATAAAAATATATAAAATTATTATTATTTTATTTTTAAAGCTTCTGCTGTCCAAGTAGAAAGTTATTTGTGGTAGACAAAGTAAGGATTCAATTTTGATATCATTGTTATATAGACGATTTGGAAAAGTTGCTTGTTTTTGCACTGTGAGAGCAAGGCTAACACACAGAACTACAGCAGAGACACACAAATGCAATGTAACAAAATGTGAGCTAGAACATACAAGAAAATGTACAGGGGATCAAAGGACTTGTTAAGGTTGTTGGCACAGTCATGAGTGGTAATGGTGACTGTCTAATTGCTTAAGTGAAACATAGGGAACATATGTAAGTTGGTTGAGGTGTGCTAAACGGACGTACCGGTAGGCCTGAAAAGAGAAGAGGGCAAAATTTTATGCAAAATACGTACTTTATTAAATCCACAAGATACAATAAAGGACATTTATTCCATTAAACCTTGTCTGAATTCTATTTTAGGATTGGGAATATATCGATAGTATGCTGACTATTTCCAACACCCCAAGTTCTTAATGAATGAGTGTCCCGAATAAAGTGAAGGATTCAGGCATAATCTAATCAGTAACATTTTTTTGTCGTAGTTAGAATAGAGCCGTGAAGTGAAAACAATGGTTGGTTAGTGGATGAGTGAATAACATACAAGTAATAGTCTAAAATATTAACAGGCACTGCTTGTTATGTGTAGGGTAAATTGGTAATTCAATAATTTGCCCCATTTTGGCTGGTTTTCATATGTGGCAGGCAAACTGTATAATGGTCTGAGTGTTTTATTAAATGGCCAACTTTGAAACATTGCTCTATTTTAGAAGAGCTTTCGCTAGTATATTCTCTTGGTCTAAGGAATCCATAGAATGCCAACTATATTGCAGTCTTAATTACTCGTTTAGTATGAGACTCAAAAGTAAATCAGATAATGAGCTCAATATATAATTGTTTATAGGAATTCGTTTGGTTGTTTGTGTTTGACAAGTTTTCTGAATACTTTTTAGTATGTTTTTAATTTGAAATGATGACATGCAAGCATTTTATTTGGGTATAAGGTATACCTCAAAAAGAGTTGGTTTGTCTTTAAAGGCATCTAGATCTTTAGCCTCTGCTGCAAAGTCAGTTAAGAATGTGGCATCAGTCCAGATTGTAGGTGAATTATCTGCTAGAGGTGGAATAGACATCTATTTTCCCTTTCCACTCTCCTAGAATCCCACTGCCACATAGTAACGTCTGCCATAGCTTGCTTATCTATGAGGACTTGACTGTCCTAGTTGGGTAGCTCAGATAACATACAGAGAAGCCTGGAAATAAAGGGCCAGCCTTGGGCGATTATACCCATGGCAAAGTTAAGCAAGCCTAGCAGTGATTGGGAGTTACTTATGATTGCAGGAATCTTGTGCAATAATCAAGGATCTCTAATCAGTCTCTCACATCATTGTGAAGGAGTTTTGGCCCATGCTTCTTTACAACATTATTTAATTTCATTGAGTTTTGCTGGCATTTGTTTATTAACACCTCTCTGTAGGTCCCACTACAGCATTTAAATCCGGTTGAGGTCTGGACTTTTACTGGGCCATTGCAAAACCATGATTTGTTTCTTTTTCAGCCATTCCGTTGTAGATTTGCTGGTGTGCTTGGGATCATTTTCCTGTTGATTGACCCAGTTTTGACCAAGCTTTAGCTGTCTGACAGCTCATGTCTGACAGTGTATGACCTCAGATTTGATTGTAGGATACTTTGGTATATAGAGGAGTTCATGGTTGACTCATTGACTGCAAGGTTCCCAGGCCCCATTAAAAATTAGCTCAAGCTTGTTTTTTTTATTTTTGTTTTTTTTATTTTGCTATTTCTCTGAGCATTGCACAGTCTGACTTTGGGATGACGTCCACTCTTGGAAAGATTGCTAACTGTCTTGAATGTTTTTCACTTTTGAATAATCTTTCTTGCTGTAGAATTAGGAACTCAAACCCTTTCCAGTTGGATGGGTAGCAACAATTGCTTCTCTAAGATCATTGATGATGTCTTTCCTCCTTGCATTGTGTTAACACACACACCTGAATGCTCCAGACCAGTAAACTGCTAAAATGTCAGCTTTTATTGCTGATGATCATTTAATCAAGGGCATATCATTAGTAGCACCTGTCTGCTACTTAGCCTCCTAATTCCTATGGAAGCAGTAAGAGTTAACTTAGTTTTTCACACAAGGCTTCTCCATTTAATACTTTATTTTTTATTAAATAATTCATGACACGGTATAATATGTCATGTTGTTTATCTGAGGTTGTATTAACCTTATTTTAAGACCTTCCAAGGAACAGATGTTTGAGATAAGTAACCGTAGAAGTAACGGTTTTACTTGTGAATTTTATTTAAATAATATAAGTAAAACTGTAACCTACACATAACATCAAACATGGATGCTTTCATGTCCCTTTATGGAGAGTAGTAATGGCTATTTACCCTGACAATCTGGCCATTCGTTCCTAGGTTCTGAGGTTTTAAAAAGCTGGGTGTCTGAGTTAAATTATTTATTCAAAATCCTAATTTTAAATTATAACGCTAATTATTGCCTTGATTTGTATCGGAATTTGATGTAACTTGAGCCCGTGTTAACTGGTCTTTTTTACAAGTGCCGACTATGTTACTGGCATTTGATTTAAGGTTCTATGATATTATTTGGTAATTGAATAGCTCTCCTGTCAGCATCTTTTTCTCACTTGTAATGTTTGAAGTGTGCTTTACAGAGTGTTTTTTGAGATGTCTGAGTCACATTTTCCCAAGATACAATCATTCTTCATGAAGTCTGTAGATATGAGGTCAGCTGCTGTTGTAGTGAGTACATAATGTTCATGAGTGAGTAGTGGAACGTATGCTTAGGCATTACAAGACACAATCCTTTTGTGAAACCAAATTAAGTGTGCGCGTGTGGAAAATGTATAGAGTACATTCAGGACAATAAATGAAAGATCATACATACCGCTAAGCTTTTTATGTGAAAGTTCTCACAGAGGGCATGTTTATTATATGACATTTTCTATGATTGCGTCAAAATTGCTGTAACAGTAAATGTATCTATTAATGACAATGTGAATAGCAGTACTGGAAGGATTTGTCATGGAGAGTGAACAATCTAAACTGTGACTGTAGTGATGTAAACAGTGGACTGTGTGCTGCTTTTGAGATGCCAGTCCCACTATAAAGCCAAAATTAGCAAATAATAAAATAGTTTTTAATCAAATAAATGTAAAAGGGAATATACTAACAAAACTAGCTTGTGATTGAACTCCTTTTACAACTTTTGGATGATTCTGAACTTTTTGTTGAATTGTTTAGCGCTGTTAAAACTTATAATATCATGACTTATACCCATTGCCCTTTTTCGACATCACCGGGGGTTTAATTGTAAATCCTATAGTCATTTTAGTGTTCCATGGTTTCTCGGTAGAACACAATCTATCAGTTGAAGTGTATTGTGTTTAGGTTCATTCTTAAACTCACCAGTCAACATCTGTGCAATTTAGCTTTCATTGCCGTCCCTCTGTCGTAGGCACTCCGCACTCTGGTGTAGTAGATAGTGGCCACAATCCTCCTGTGGCAGCTGTGCCGCATCATAATGGTCAAGAATTCATTTTAACATATTGATGTAAGTTTTAGTGCCTATTATGTGCCTGAAGTCATTTTTTTTTTTTTTTTTTTTAAATTCTAAAGAACTAGAAGAACCCTCCCTTTCAGTGTGATCACGATTTAATGTTGTTTGTTCTGGACACTGGCACAGACAACGCAAAGATTTATTTTCTTCTGAAACACATACTGTGGCTCTCATAGGCACTGGGAATATCTGATGCCAACATGCAGTAGTTCATTAGAGATCCACTTCTGGTTAGTGCAGTAGAAAGACAGAGCCAATCTTTCTATTAGTGATACTCCATCTTCTCTGTTTACTCTTACATGCCTTAGCTCTTGGCACACTTATGCATTCTTGTTGAATGTTAACCCCTCCGTGTTTTTGTAAAAAGATGAACACATGCTTTACAGGGAATCCATGACTATTTCCCTGTACTATTTCCCTGTCTTGATCTGTTAGTACTATTTTAGTCTATATTTTTAAATGTCTACTACTTTTGTTTATTTTGTTGTCATGCAGACTGTATAATGAACTATTCTTCTCTTATTACATATGACGAAAGTTAGAAATATTTGTGTGAAGATCTGAAATGTGTAACACCTAGACTTGTTTATTCCTGTCTAAATTTCCAATTAAAAAAGACCACAAAAATGGACTGTATCTGTAAAAATGATCATGGAATATTTTGCTTATGCCATCCCTGTTTCATGACTTGAGTATTTTATTTAGATTAGAATATTAATTTATACTTTGTGTCTGGATCCTAGCATGAATATTGTCTTGGCTAAAAGTAAGATTCTTATTTTTACATAAAAAGTAATAATACACATACGTGTACATATGCATTAGCTAGAACTCCAGGACTGAATGTGAATGATCATATAAACCCTTTCTCTTTCAGGAGATCCTGTGCAATACAAAGCTTGGGTTGGGCAATGTGCCCTCTACATCGTCATCATGGCCTTTGAGAAAACAGCCATTGTCCTGGTCCTGCTGATACCAAATCTGAAAGAGGTTCTGTCATTTTACTGTTTGTGACTCCTACATGGGAGGGGATGGTTAAATGGAGGGTGGTGGGGGGAGTGTGTGTGTAAGTGATATGGCAAGCTACAGCTAAGACTAAAGAGAAGTACACAAAGCTATTCATATGTTTGACAATGTCTACCCTTTATTATTTGTAAATTCTTTTTCAGATTGCCATGCTTAATCCTATAGAAAACCCAGAACTTGAACTGGCCATTGTGATGCTTATTGTGCCCTTCTTTGTTAATGTGAGTTTCATCATTCTTGCTTTTTAAACAAAATTAAAACCACAAAAGGGAAAAGGGAAAAAAGTCGGCAAAAATCGTAATATACAAATTAACTTTAATATGCTTATATTTTTTTTTTTTGACAATTTGTCCATGTGTTGGCATGATTTTCCACATATTGGTTATATCAATGAAAAACCCTATAGTAGGATTGTGTAATACTTGCCCCCCAACATCAAATGTGCCTTTTTGTAATCTTTTAAAGATAAATATTTCTTGTCTGTTTTTCCTGTGACAGGCATTAATGTTCTGGGTGGTGGACAACTTTCTGATGAAGAAAGGCAAGACAAAAGCCAAAACAGAGGAGAAAAATGGAAGCCCAGAGTCCCGAAATGGGAACAAAATCCGATACCGGCGGGCAGCATCTTATGATGAATCGGAATCAGAAGTGAGAACATGGCAGTAGATAATTTCATGTTATATGATCTCCTTATTTCAGCCTGCTATCTCTTGCTGAGAAACCAAAGTAAAAATTTTATTCACAGAAATCTGTTCCCTGAACTATGTTCAGCCATCCAAAATAATGTTTTAACTAAAAGTTTACTATGTGAAACACATTCAGTTGCGTGCAACATGAAATTTCAGTTATATTCGCATCTTACAGTGCTATTTGCCAATGTAAGACTTCCATGTAAATTTTTAAAATTTAGGCAAGAGTAGCTTAAATGGATACTATAATGCCAGGAATACAAAGCTGTATTCCTGGCATTATTGCTCCTTCTGCCTCCCCCATCCTTTATCTACTTACCTGATCTCTGCACCGATGTCCCGCCTATTTCCTATGGAGAAATGACTGATGCTGAATGTTCTCATGCAGAGCATGAGGACGTCCAGCGTCAGTTACCGTATCAAACGTCCGTTAACATCCAGGAAGCACCTCCAGCGGCTGTCTAGTAGACAGCAACTGAAGGCTTGCTTAGTGCTGCAATGTAAGTGTTCTCTAAAACTGCAATGTTTTACATTGCAGCACTAAGTGCAGTAGGAACACTGCACCCAGACCACTTCAATGAGCTGAAGTGGTCTGGGTGCCTATAGTGTCCATTTAACGGAAAGCATAATGGACTTTTCCCTTTTGGGCTATTTAGACCTTAAATTGGAAATTCATCATGAATTTACTTGGAATTCTTACTTTGGTAAATAACCCTGTCTGTCTAAGTTTCCTTTTCAAAAGAAAACTTCAAACCTCCAAAGTACTTCAAAAGTTCAATTTTCAAGAGAGGTTGGCACTTTTATAAAGCTCTTTTATGCTGCCGCCTCAGTTATCGGTCAAATAGCTGTTGGGGTGCTCTTCATCACACTCTTTGAGTACTTGCTTCAAGTGGATGTGAGGATTGTCCTTCACCTCCCCCACCCCCTTCCTTTCTTTTTTGGTTCATGGGGAATAAAGTAAGGATCAAAATAATTGTAATCTCTAAAATCAATTATTAAGCCATCTCAGCATTTAGTGAATAGAATCCATGGTCTTTTATATGCTTTTAGTTTTTTTTTTTTGTTTTTTCTTCATCCCTCTGCTGGCTCCAAAGTTAAATGAATAAAAATTGCTTTCACTGGCAAAAATCCAAGTGGTAATACTGATAGAGACCAGAGATAAATATATATTTTTAAAGGTCCTTATACATTTGAAATTTCACATTTCATCAGAAGACAAAGTCCAGCTTTACAGAATTTGACAAAAGGTGAAGCGATAGTGGAATTTGTTTTGTGCATAGCAAGAGTTTGTCTATGTAGAGTCTACTGCATAGACCTTGTGCGTTACTCTCACGCATGTTCAAGAGAACAGTATTTATGTAGGTGCTGTCAGATGAAGCACCAAGAACTGAAGAAGTAAGGTGTCTGCATGGCTCAGAGAGGATAGCTTCTGGTAAATATTAATTACTGTCAGCTGCACAGTGAGCTTGATCACACTTTTAGGGGTCTTTGCAAAATATGCAAAGATACAGGAAAGTAGCAGAGCCACTATAAACTCTATTTTGGTTTTAATTTCTGGTAATCTTGGCGGGAGATAGCATGCGTTCATATTTTCCTTTTTTTTTTTTTTTTTTTTTAATGTTCAGGTTGTGTAGAAAGGAATGAATGCAACCAGTGTTGTACTAACATCAAGCAAAGATGCTCTTGGCTTGTTGTTCTTGGCGTGCATCCCGCCCCGACTTTCCTGCTCTCTTTAAAACTCTGCACAAAATCAAAGTCTAAAAAAGGAATTTTTTTTTGTGTGTGTGTACCAAGCGTTCTAGAATGGTGCTTGTCCTATTTTTCATCTTTTCTTCTACAATACAGAATGCTTTTCATAGACTGAATATTAGTGGGCTTTCTTGGCAGCTTTGATGGAAACAGCAGTATTTGTTTTCTGTGTCGCTCATGGAATTCGGTGCCTGCAGGGCAGCATATTACAGGTTCGACTGGAACTTATGATGAAATTGTAATAATAATGTTCATTGTCTTAAACACAGATGTGTTTGTTGTTCTCAGCCTAAACTGTTAACTCATTCTTTTTTTTTCCATTCTCTTCTTCCATTCTCATTTTATTTTTTTTGGTGGCACTTTTTATGTAGCCATCTCTGTTTTTTTTGTTTTCACTCTTTCATTACATCATTACTGTTACTCTCATGTTAATCTCATGTTTGGGTTTTCTTTCCATTTTATATGTACATGCTGTGTCTCCGTTTTACAGACAGTCCTGTATTTTTAGATAAAGTCTTAAATGCATATGGGGTCTTTTAGTTTTAACCATGCTATAGAAACGATTACTGTTTAGTACATATGGCAATAGGTTAATACACCCCTAGTGGCTGTCTACTTGACAGCCACTAGAGGCGCTTCAGCTGTGAGAACCAAGTCAAACTTGGTTCTTACAGCTAACCTATGAGGAGCATTGGACTGGAAGAGAAAGCGGCATAGGCATGACTTTGCTGGAGGCAGATAGAGAGGCTGCAGGGATTCGATCTTGGTGCTGGGAAAAAGATAAGCAATACCCCTTATTACAGTTTGTATTTATATTTATTGGAGCCCTGTATTTTTCATGCTCTAGTGTTCCTTTTATAATGTTTGACGGTGAGCTAACACCATTAATGTAAATGAAATTACAGGAACTACTCACTACTTCTCTACCCACATTAGGGCATAAATAAAAGGGAAAATAAAGCCATCTTTCTTTTTAAAAGGAAGTGAAGGGGTGATGAATTAGATGGCTTTAGGGGGGGGAGGAGGGTTGTGATTCCTAAAACCCCAACTTCCTCATTTATAAGCTGAGGCTGGAGAAAGAAAAGGTCCTCATTCTTCTTGGCTTCGTAGTGTTTTTACTGATGTAATAATTTAATCTGAGACATGTAGTTCCTAAGAATGTTTCAGATATTATTTTCATAACATTTGGGTTTTGTGAGGTATTTTTTCCCTTTTAATTTAAAAATAAAGTGCACGTATGGCGAGCGCCTTAGGCCCTGCCCATAGGAAAGCACTGTTTCAATGCTTTCTTATTGGGGTTTCACGAACGCTGGATGTCTTCATAAGGGATTCAGAGTCCGGTAGCATCCAGGAAGTGCCTTTAGTGGCTGTCTGACAGCCACTATAGAGGCTTTATTAGTCCTGCAAGTTGGTTGTTGCATTTTCTCTAAAACTGCAGTGATTTACATTGCAGGACTAAGTGGGACAGGGACACAGCATCCAGACTACTTCAATAAAATGAAGGGGTTTGGTGACGATAGTGATGGAGTGGAAAACTAGCAGAAATGGTAGGTCAGAGTAATCTGTCGAATTGACCCACTGACAAGTTGTGACTTGATGACATTTACCCTCAGTATAAAGGCTGTTGTGAAGAGGTGGGGTTTTTAGTGTCTTCTGAAAGGATTGAAGAGTTGGGGGGAGTCTTATTGTGTGGTGGGAGTGAGGGGGGGGGGGGAGGGGGGCAGACTGTTCCATAAGAACATTAGAAGTCCAGTAAGTGAAAGTTAGCCGTACGATTTCAAGCAGCAGACAGGAGAAGGTCAGCAGCGGAGAGGCTGTGAACTAATTGAATCTTATAGGGCACAGGGAGCCAATGTAACGATTGACATAGGGGTGATGTGTGAGAGGAGCACTGGTAGAGAAAAATAAGCCTGGCAGCAGCATTCATTAAGGACTGTAGAGAGGCTGTAAGGTTTCTGAAGAGTCCAGTTAGGAGATAATTACTGAAGTCGGTGTGAGGCATTACAAGACCATGAGCAAGCTACTTAGTAGCAACTTGTGTAAGAAAGGGTTGACTATATGTGTTTTTAAGGTTGGGTTGACCTTATTAGGCAAAAGACGTTAGCTTGTGAAGACTGGCAGATGCCTGTGCAATCAACTTGCAGGGAGAGTGACAGCAGGGGATTAGAATAATAAGAAGGGAAAATAAGCACTGTTTTAGGAAGCAGGAGGATATCTAATTGGAGACAGAAGAGAGGCAACAGATAACTTGTTCTAGGACAGCGACCGAGCGATCAGGGGAAGAGAAGTATATCTGGGTGCCATCTGCAAAAATAATTCAAAATGTGCTTGCCAACAAAGTCAATATAAAGAGAAAATAAAAGGGAGCCAAAGACAGAGCCTTGTGAAATAACAGACAGGTTGCGGGAAAGGAGGGGTTACCAGAAAAGGATACCCTAAAGGATCATTGGAAGACATAGAATGAGAATCCTGAAAGAACAGTGCCACGAAGGCCAAGGGCGAGAAGAGTTTGGAGAAGGAGTGCTTGATCAACAAAGGCAGCAGAGGGGTCTGAAAGAATTAATATGGAGTATAGTAGCCTTTGGATTTAGCCACGAATAGATCATTAGTTACTTTAGTCAGTGCAGTCTCAGAATGCAAAAGGCGGAATCCAGATTGAAGAGGGTCCAGGAGGGAGTTTGAGTTGAAAAAGTGTGTGATGGTTACAGACAAGTCGTTGTAGAAGCTTTGAGGAGAAAAGGAATAAAGATATGGGCAGGTAGTTGAATGGGGAAAACTGGTCAAGGAATGTTGTGTTTTTTGTTTTTGTTTTAAATCTGATAATGTAAGAGGGAATGGGGACAAGTAGAGGGGTGAGAAATAAGAAAAGGCATAGACACCTCCTGTTCAATAACCGGGGAGAACGCCTGAAGGGTAGGAGAGGCACAGTCCAAATTAGGTTGAGAAAGAGAAGAGCGAAGTGGGAATAATTCTCTCCTTAACACATACATTTTGTCAACTAAAATAATATCCAAAGTTATCAGCTATAAGGTTAGTATGTGGGATGGCCACATTGGGGCAAAGTCGAGAGTTGTAAGTATCAATATTGTAAAGCGTTGCTCAATAAGCTGACACTGTATAAATGCTAATATTAATGGTAATAATCATATATTGTGAGAGTATGCACTTATATGAGAAGAAACAAATAAGGCTGTGCTTTATAAGTGTAGCATGAATTTCCTCCAGCAGCATTCAGCTGAATGGGAGCATCTTTGTAGATAGCAGGTAGCAGTGTGCCACTGTTGGAGAATTCTCTAGACCAGGCTTCCCCAAACTCCGGCCCTCCACATGTTGCTAAACTACAACTCCCATGATTCTATGAATTAAATATTGGCTGAGAATCATGGGAGTTTTAGTTCAGTAACATCTGGAGGGTCGGAGTTTGGGGAAGCCTGGTCTAGAGAATTCTAGAGGTTTCTTCTGACATGAGGAGGGTTAGGCTGAGTTTGAGGGTGGAGCCGACCGCCAAGAGGAGTAGTCACATCCACCTAGAGCTCTGAGTAGACAACTGACTTTTAGTGATTTACTCTGCCGGGTTTATGCCCACCCTTCACCTCAGTATTCTTGTGGAACTGTCTTGGGGCATCGTACACTATCTTGACCCAATTCAGACGGCTGGTCTATTCTGCGGCCTGGTTGTCAATGTGGGGCGGGTGATGTGGCCGATCTCCTGACCTCCATGTCTTGGTGGGCCTTACTGTCCGCCCCCCCTTAGGACCGCAGGGGTCATCCCGGTCCACCAACACAGTGATACTTTTCACCTGGCTCCAGGCCCACTGGGGTACAAGCCAATATTGACACGCTACTCTACTTGCCTAAGATAATGGCCTCCTGCACGGAAACTGCTCTAGTGTGCCACACTGACCCACTACAGCTCTGTGACATCCTGCTGACCCGATTTCATCAGCTATTTGCTGAATTTTGAAGGAGATAGCAGGATAAGCTGGAGGCCAAAGTTAGAATGAAGGCACCACCACAGCGGTCTACGTCTCCCCAATATAGCATCGACACGAAAGCTCTAACATGAGGCCTGATTAGGCCCTGTCGGAAACAGAACAGAAGGGGAAGACTGAGGCGCCCTACACATTTGAATCGGCGATGTGGCGTAAATCCATCCACCCGACAGAGCTGTCGCAATGGTGGGATAGTACTGCAGCAACATGTAGCTCTTGCTTCAGATCTCGCATCTTCACACAAGACCAGCGAAAAAGCAGATACATAATGGTGGCAGACCCACAGCTTGGTGGTATCCAGTTGAGGCATCTTCCAGGGCTAGCACATCAGGCCTCTAGGGTTGGTGTGGGGTGACTGGCATGGACTGCTCCACGGACTAACCTTGCTTAACAGTGTAATTTATCAGGTTCGGTCCAAATAGCTTGCAGTTAAATATGTCCTATTTAGATGCTGGGTGTCTATGTCTTACAATTTCTTATTGTTTTTTTTATTCTCTTTCTGTTTTTAAAGTACTTACAGTGGGCATCTAGTCTTACTCTCCACCTCAATGTAATATACTGCGCTTATTTATGCTATTTTGGTAAAACAGGCAATCTTGTACATTTCTGCGCAAGAAAAATTAAGAATTTCAAAAAACTAAAAAATGCTTGATAGTATTGCTGTTGATATATTTCTCACTGACTGTCTTTTGTTCATCTAGATCCTCATATCAGCAGACGATGAAATGGAAGAGTCTGAGGGTGAGGAAGATCTACGCAGACTGACCAACTCCAAGACGGTCAAGAAAAAGAAGCATAGATTTGGCCTGCCTGTATGATACTCCTTTTAGTCCTAGCATGACATGGCCTGCAGGCAGAACGGAGTCCACCATGTTGGCACAGGAACTCTTTCAGCCACTACCTCTACTGTCCAAATGACTTAAAGAGGGTTGATCGGAGGGGGCTTGCAGCAATCTCACTAACCCCTTATCACAATTTCCTAGAGTGTTGGGATGTTATGGAAGGGGCACAAGAGACTTCAGTTGCACTACTGGCTGCTGCCCACGCACATTACCCAATGCAGGCATTATAAGCAATAAAAGCTGTTGTCTGCTGATTCTTGGATTGGGGAAAAGACAGACAATACTAAAGGTTAACCCTGCACACACTGATGATTCATTCCAATGATATTTCCTCAATAATAGTACACGTGAAACTGGGTGACCGATTCTGACTGTGCCTCCTTCTACTAAAGGTGTCTTATAATTCTTAAATAAGGTTTTATGTTACAAATGGCCAAACTGCCAGAGTCTGCTGTAGTTGTCCACCCTGGAGGGCGCACTCACTATTTCAGCATTTGCCGATATTGGCTCAGAAAACACTGCTGCTGATTCCACCAAACATATATTTGCTGCCCTGTTTAAACCGCTATATCCAATCTGTCTTCAGTTGCATAAAATATATCTTGTGAGACATTGCAGGAAAACTGGACTTCCCTATCTAAGAGTTCATATCATCATTATTTTTCTAAGCAGTTTGTTTTCAGATTTCCTACAATGTCATCTTTGAACTATACTTTTAGTTTATTTTTTTCTGTGAGGTTGTTCCCAGGTGATACCTTACACCTTATTCTGTTACAACATAAAGGGATATTATGTGGAGCTAATGGCATTGTTTAGATTGTAGTGTATGTTGTCCTGTTTGGAGAGCATGCAATATGAAACATGACAACAATCATTGCCGTTTTCCATTGATTAGCAGAGTCTAAGTGTTTTGCATCTTTCATAAATTTACTAGTGGTCTGTAAGGACCGAAGACATTTTTTTTTTATCTGGCAAGGAAAATAAATATCTTCTAGGCTGTAGCTCCAACACAGTGTTGGAACTATTGTTTGTATCAAAAACCCTTTGAGTACATGGAGAATAGTGGATGTGGTAGAACCTCCCTGACACATCTTTGGGGTCACATTTGCAACATTTAGAACATGTTTTTCCAGTGTTTAGAATTAAGATTACTAACTTCTGTTCCTCTAGGGATCACAAATATATACTATTGATCGTTCTTGATCTACCATTTAAACATCACTCATTCTCAGACTCATTCTAGAGCAGTGCTTCTTAACCTGATTTGTCAAGGACCCAAAATACATTACATCAAATTGTATTTAAAAATAGTCTAGTGTCCCATTCTTTAAATTTAAAACATAGCTCTGTGACACATATTTTTAAATTATTATAAAATCTAACAAACAGAATGCAAAATATTTTAATTTGACCCTTCCCAGTAACCAGAGACTTTCCATCAGCACTGGAAGGCAACACTGCTATGATAAACCATTTATTGTGAGCAGTGTCAGAGCCTCGCCTAATAAATGAGATAAACCTGCCACTGGGGACAATCTGAAATAGCATGGAGATCCCCTTTGAGGTCCAGACACAAGGCTTACAAATCAGTGTTTTAGAGCAGTGTGAAATGGGGGGAAAAGTGGGCTTATTGTAGTTCATTATTTGCCATTTGTTTTTAAGGATAAGGTTGAATATGCTTGTAACCCTTCCACTACTAGCGTGGTCTGCAGTATCTATATATAACACTTTCCCCAGATCATGCTTTAGGGAAGACTCTGCCTTAACATATTATTTTATTGCTCATTACAATAGCTTTGAGGTTAAATCATTCCTTTGCACCTTTTGCTCCCAGAGGTACATGTGACTTATTGCAATTTCCACTGGTGACTGAGGTGTTTTTTTCCCCTTAGGTCTGTTTTTTTTGTAATTTATATTTTCTTAACAGTTTTAAAAATGTCTGCTGCAAGGTTAAAGAAATATATAAAATGAAAATGTGTTTTTTGTCTCTGTATGTTAAAGGACATATTTTCCTATTTTGAAGATGCAAAACTGAAATGTGTTTTATTTTGTTTATTTGGTATTTAATATACCTTTTGTGACAAAGTTAAAGAGATCAAAATACACATGGGGGATATTCTGTGCTAGACCCTAATGTAGAATGTCCAATATCTCCATTGTTCAGGGACTTTTAACTCCCCCCTGACCTGACATAGTGGCTTACAGTTTGTAATTATGTGACATTTTGTAGGTCATTTGGGGGAGGGGGGGGTCAAGTGGTTAGTGTTGAGTGGAATGTGTTACAATGTTAAGTGCTTTCCCCTTTATACAGCATTGGTGTATGCCCAATATATGCACTTTTTAATGGTAAATGAATGGGATCAGCAGCTGTTAACTGTTTTGGTCTCCTCCATAAATACAATGTTTCAAAATTTGGTGGTTATGTTTAGTCTGTGTAATAACATTTCTTTTTTTTTGTTTTGTGCAGTTACATCTGGTGTGGGATACTACCTCAAACATTTGCATTAACATTTCTTTAAAAACATCCCATAAAGAAAGAAGTTGCTTTGCTGTTTTTACAATACAGCTAGACTAGGAGAAAAAAAATCCACATCTTAAATAAATTGACTTTATTAAAATGCCATATTAATTACTCATCTCTCGCAAGTAATTGGTTGAAAGCAGGAGCACATACATATGCATTCAGCAATGACACTTCACGCACAGGCAGCCAATGAGCTGCCTTCATTCACTGTTTCGATTCACTAGAATTGGGCATTTAAAATTCAAAATATGAAAGAATTGAATACTTGGCACAATATGGAACTCTGATAACATGTTAAAGGGACACTCCAACATAACCACTACAGCTCACTGTAGTAATGTTGCCTAGAGCAGGGGTGTCCAAAATGTAGATCCCCCAGATGTTTTAAAACTACAGCTTTTATGACGCTTTGACATTCTAAAGCCATGCAAAGCATCATGGAAGTTGTAGTGCTGCAATATTTGGGGATATACCCTTTTGGGCACCTCTGGCCTAGGGTGTCCTAGCGCTGTCGCTTGGTTTAATATTAAACAATTTAGGAGTGACTTGTTATAAATTGATGCCCTTCTTGGTGTCCAGCCTGGATCATCTGGATTGGCTGAGAGTGTTGTCCAGATTGGTTGGAATTGACATTGATAATGTAGAAGTGTTAATTTTGTCTTTTCAATATGTCTGATGAGAGGGCAGTTCCTGGTAACCAAGAACAACCTATCTTAAATAACCACCTTAATGTTGTAACCGCATGCTAACAATAGTCTTTACCATAATCCCACGTAGAATTGTAAAAGCTTCAACACAACCATTGTTTTTTCTTATTTTATTTTTTTTCATCTGGTTGGGCTTACTTGCCAGGAAGTGACCCAGATGCACAGCCGACTAATTTAGAAACTGCAAGATTTTGCATTGAAAAGTTTTCCTTCCAGGTCTATACCTCAGGGATCCTAACTAACCTGTTATACTAGCTTCCTGATATGGTACAGTGGGTGAGTGGTCAATGGCATCTGACAAATAGGTAGGTATCCCCCTCAACATACATGAGATAGCATAACATGTTTGTGAGAGTATTACAAAAAAAGCACTTCAATGGTTCGGCATCATGTTTTGTTTTTCTTCTTTTCCTTGTTCTAATGCACTCTTTCTGATGAATTGTACATCTACTTATTTATTTATTACTGGTATTTATAAAGCGCCAACAGATTCCACAGCGCTGTACAATCAGTACTTGTGGTGCGATAAAAATTCTGAGACTCCAATAATAATAATAAAAGAAAAAGTTGTAACCTATTTGTAAAATGTATCAGGTTAACCCTCTACAGTTTTGGTAATATTTCAGTGGTGATATAGCCCTTCACATTTTGCCTGTTTAAATTTTAGATGTCACCCAGCCTTCATTGCAGAGGTAAAGAATAAAACTCTACATACCTTGGAGATACGCCAGCTGTAAACAAAAGTTCTTGTCATTTAAACTTTTATGTATAATTATCGCACACAACCTCTATAATATCATTATCTCTCTTTTGTCCTATTTTTGTTTTTTTGCAATGCCCACAACTGCTGGGTATGGTTACAGCTGTGCCTTGGCACCTTAGTCAAACGGTTTGCTATCAGTTTGACAACTTGCCTGGAATCTTCCGTGTTCTAGTCCCCTCGTCTTTGTTCTGCCGAGTGGGGCAGGGCTCAGCTTGTTGGCTTAGATGGCACGCTCAGCCAACAAGATGGCAAGACTTGGATCAGGAGAGGATAACGGAAGCTACATGCTAGAGCTTCCAGCTCTCAATGGAGGAAGTGACCACAACATGGCTTGTGATGGTTTCATTACTCACCTGGTGTCCACCAGGCACTGCCCCCTGCCTCTCTGCTTCCTCAAATTGTTTTCTTCTGAGCTAAGCTCAGTGTTGCAAGGCTTAGCTCATTGTTGAGAGCGTTGAGCTTATGCTTTCAGCTAATGAGATAGTTCTGCATCGTAGGACTTGGCGCAGGAGAGTTCTCGCTTCTGACAGACACTAGGTAAGAACTCAAACCGTTGCAGATGGTTTAACTACTTACATTAGACGAGTGCCACAATAACCATTACAGCACACTAGTGGTTATCATGCTTTGAATGTTCCATTAAAACAGTTATGTATTCAACAGTAGTCTTGCCAACTATTATCTGTTCAAAAGTCTTGTATCCCACACATTTTCACAGGCATTTGGAATAAAACCAGGTTCAAAAGGAAGATATTTCTGTTCAAAGCACTGGTGTTTCAACTGCTATTGTGAGCATGGTTATGCCAAAGTTGGGTAAACTTTAATGCTGTCAGCTTTCATAATTCATTCTTACATTTTTCTTTCTTCCAAACAGGATCTTAACGACCTGAAACTAATCATTTGCCGTCAGTTTCAGCTGAATGAATAATGGTGTGTAGTTCAATTTGATAAAGAAAAAATAGTCTCCAGCAGTCCTCAAATATTTATTTTTGTTATTTGGTGTAATATCAAAGGTACCTGTGCAATGCTGGATTAGGGTCTTCATAAATCTACAGCTGATAATTAAAGCGGTCTTAACTGCTAAATTTGCATGTGCAATTTGAAATTGAATGCATCGTACTTACCTCTGTAACTAGAGTTTGCAGCCATACATAAAACCATCAAATCCATCTTCACACACTGGCACAGGTACATTTGCTGGAAAGGCAAAGGGTCACAGTAATTGTTATGACTCCTGGGGAACAGGGCATCCATCTTATAAGCAGGGCCTGTTCAAGGAGTATTTCTAAACAAAGATGCATTTTGCTCCCTACCTCCCACCCAAATGCATTTTTACTTGGGTGTCTCTTAACACCTCTTTTGTGTTTCTTTTAAATATCTTACCCCCTTTTGTGTATTACACCTCCCTTTGTTTTGTTTTTTTGCCCCTCCTTTTTGCCTTAAGCATGGGCAGGGCCAGCGCAAACATAAGGTGGCACAGACAGATGCTTAAAGGGCATCCTTCTCGAGGGGTGAAATGGCTGGGTAACTGGCAGGAGGGGAGCACACAGCACAGTGTTCCCTCCTGCCGGTCGCTTTGTGTAGCCTGGCTGAGCTGTCCATGGCAGAGTTTCTTCTGTATCCTCTACCTGGTGTGGCAGGAAGTGATCACTGAGAGCAATGAACAGCTTCCTGTCAAACCGGGTAGAGAATGCAGAAGATCCTCTACTGCAGTCTGCATAGCCATGCTACACCAAGAGGTATACAAACAGAGTAGAGAGGGTGGAAGACCACAAACAGGAGGATGAGACCACAAAAGTATGTGGGTAGACACAGAGGGGCTGGGGGAAATGGACATGGTGTTAAGTGGAAGAGACACATAAGGGGCTTGGGAAGGGTTAAAGAGGCACACAGAGGGCCTGGGAGAAATAGACAATGGGCAGGTGGGGCAAAAAAAAAGGGTCTGCCGAAGGGGGAAAGAGGAAAACAGAGGGATTGGTGGAGAAAGACACACCAGTGCTTGGGCGTATGGGGGGAGAGACTGATGGACTGGAGAAAGAGAGACAAAAAAGGGGCTGGGGGAGAAAAAGACACAAAAGGGACTTGGAGGGCTGGGGAAAGATACAAAGGTGCTGGGAAGGGAGAAAGACGGAGAAGAAAGAGACACACAAAGTGGCTGGGAGGAAGTAGGGGACACTAAAAGAGGGGGGAGTAAGAGACACACAACAGTTTCAGGCTCAAATGGATATAGATGTACAGTTGTAATAATTATTCAACCCCCATTGAAAATCAGCTGTTTGCAAATCCAACAAAAGCAATTAAAATAGCTCAACACAACGAATATGTCAAGTGGTTTCCCAAATTCAACTAAAAATGCAACTTATTCAATCAATCAAAATTATTCAACCCCATTCATGGCAAGCATCTTTAGTACTCAGTAGAGCACCTTTATGCTGTTATGACCTGCTGCAAATAAGAAGCATAGCCATACACCAGCTTTTGACAGCTTTCCAAAGGAATCTTAGCCCATTGCTCTTGAACAATAAGTTCAGTCATTTTCTTCGGTTCGTGTTCTGCAATCGCCTTCTTCAAACCCAACCAGAGATTTTCTATTGGGTTCAAGTCAGTTGACTGTGGTGGCCATTATAGAGGTTTTCAGGACTTCTTCTGCAACTAAACCTTGGTGGAATTTGAAGTATGCTTCGGATCATTGTCTTGTTGGAAGGTCCCAAGGTAACAACATGACATTTCTCCTAGAATTTCCTGATACTTGTCTAAATCCATCTTAAATTCAACATGCTGCAGGTTTCTAGAGCTAGAGGATGCAAAGTAGCCCCAGAGCATCACTGAGCCACCACCATGCTTAAATGTAGGCAGAGTGTTCTTGTCAGCATAGGCTTCAATCTTCTTCCTCCAGACTTAACGCTGATCCACTGGGCTGAAAAGTTTAAGTTTTTGTTTTTAGTTAGAAATAAATGAAAAAAAGAAAGACATAGTGGGAAAGAGGAAGAGAAAAGGAATGATGGGGAAAAGGTAAGTACAGCATGACACTGCCTCTTTAAAAACATAGAAGACTTCTATTAGTAAGTATAATTTTTATTTTCACATGAATTTAGTTCATTGCCCCTTCCCCTCAATATTATTAGTGATGTTAGATTGTGGGGGTCGGGTACTTGGAATCCCTAACCAGCCAGGTCTCAATTCTGCAATGGGAAAGGGGAGGAGGGATGACATAATTTTATTATTGGATCCCCCTGGCTTAGTATCTGGAGGGGGTGTTACTCCCCCTCTCATTATTGTAATTAGAGGTCCCCACCTGTCACTGAGGGGTGTGGTGGCTGGGTGGAACACTATGTCCTCCCCATTAATTTTATTTAATAGCCCCCCACTTGCTGTCTATGGGTTGGGGGACACGGTCTGCCCCCTCCAACCTTTGGAGATGAGAATTAGTGACTGGGAAGCAATAGCTGCCTAGTCACTAGCTTCTTTTATGACTGTGAGCAGTCAATGGATACTTGCTTTTTAATAGAACTGTTTCCGCTGCTTAGTATAGGAAGTTCTGAACAGTATAAGTACAGCCGCTGATTGTGGATTTAATCCAAGATGAACAGTCTAATGGGAAATCATCAGTTTTCTGTCGTACATTGGGGTTGAGAAAGAAGCAATAGCTGCCTCATTGATAGGTCTGAGAATGTGGTAGAGTTGTAGTGGTGCAGCTTCTGGAGTATCAGCTCCAATTACACTTGGTATAGCATACTTTCCAAGAGTCCCAGGTTTGGAGTTCTGTGTGGCCCTTCTCTATTTGTTCCCTTTGTCGGCATGAGCGAATCACCAGGTATGCTCTTCCCGTGCCTAGTAACCTAGGTTTTTCCACAGGTAGAGCGATTTCCATTTGATTTGCCCGGAATTGGAATTACCAGAACAACTTTCTGTCAGTGTGCCCGGCGTACACAGCAGACTGACACACCCTAATTTGGCAGACATGCTCACTTTATTGGCAAACCTAGCCCGTTCATAATTGGACTTGGCTGTTCTCAACAACCCTTTTTGGGCCCACCTTCCCGACCCACTTCTATATCACCCATTGTTGGGAGGTACGAGAAAGACTTGTTGGAGCGGCAAGTGTGTAGAATAAAGATATCCTTTGTATATCTTGTATGCAGATTTAAGCTATGCCCAGAAATATCAACTGATGATGCTACAGCTCACCTTTTAGAGAGCTATCGGGTGTTTTTATTGTTTTAGGTTTTGGGGTTTTTTTTTTAGCGCCAACTCACTTTACTGATCAAATGAATGAGAGACACCAGCTGGCAAAACATTTTCTTTTTTTTTGTCAATCTTTCTTTTATTGAGGTATGTGTTTATGGTGGTACAGAATAAAGAGAGGGAGACTTGCAGGGGATATACAGGTTAAGGACATCATAACGAATTGCAATATCTCCTAGGTTTAACATCCTCATTTTAAATTATATAAACAAGCTTATCTCAAAAGGAACAGAATAAAGTAAAGAAATCAAAGTGATGGACATTATAGGTGCTATATATGGCTTAACAGCGCAGATTCTTATCAGTAACAGGCGAGTAATTATTATAGTAAAGCATGAGTAAATATACGCTGGGAGTCTGTGCCAGGCTTAATAGCAGGAATAACTTGAGGGTCAACATGAGGATAACCGTCCGAGCCTAAGAGTATTACAGATTAAGAGACAGCAGAGTGGTTTGCATTATGGTAGCGGTAATGGTAGCACAGTAAGCACTCATATAGTAGCTAACTCAGTAAGTCTGGTGTGTATAACATGAGGAGCGGGTAAAACATCATACTGCGTGAGTTCCTTGCAGACTATGGTTAAGGAAAATGCCAATAGGCCATACTAGCCTGTCTACAGCAGTTGCACCTGGGCAGAGACATGACAATACGTGATTAGCTGACAATATGCTCTCCTAGCTGCCACTAAGTAGGAGCTATATCTGCTAAGTAGCGGGAGACAGGGCAAAATTAAGACGATAAGGCTACATTCGATGTAGAGACATGCCAGTGTGTATATAATAGCTGTGGTAGAACCTTACTATTGTGTATTTGGACTGGTTAATCTGTTAGTGCGTCATTAAAGATACATATCGAGAACAGTAGTGGAATAAAGGAATTAGTAACATCAGTGAGTAGTTAAGTTAATGTGAGACATTACTGAGCAGCCTTTGAGTGCGTTCCCTTGGAAGGGATATGGTATGTGTCTCTTACGGCCGGGTCAGTGTACCATGGTGAGTGTCTCGCTTTAAAGTCCATAGTTCGGTAGGTCCAACTGTGTTTGCTGTGTCGCGGGCTGGATTGTTGGCTGTGGGCCGCAGTCTGCTGGAATCCGGATCACCTCACCCGATGCCCGTTCTGGCGGCTCTGCATACGTGACCGGGTAGGCGTGAGTCGCACCGGTTCCCTCTGGGAAGGGTTGCCGGCAGCGTCTGCAGGTGGGTCAGCGAGGAGTGGAGGTGGTTGATGCAGGGGGCTTCACCCTTCTTCCGGGCATAGTGTGGGGTTGGCACCTTGTAACCACAGACACGGTTGCCTCTCGGGGCCGGGTCTTTCCCATGGTGGGTGCTGTGGAGGGTCCTGGTGGTCATCCGCCGCCTGCGGCGGGCAGCTCTCCGGCGGTGTGGTTGGTGTATGGGAGGGAGTCTCCCGACGTTCCCCTGCCCGGACGGGTGTACCGCCCGTCGGTGCGTGGCGGTTGTTCCTGGGGTCTGCCTTCTCTGCCTCGCAGTTTGGGGCTGCCTCACCTCTTCCATGCGTTTAGAATTGTGGTGTGCCATCCGCTCATCTAACATCTTCCAGAACCGGTTGAGCAGTGTGTCTAGCCGCTCGTGTAGAGGCTGGGTGGAGGCTTGCTCCTTGGTTGGGCCTGATGTCGCCATTTTAGGTGCAGTCATTTGGTTTCTCGTTTCGCATTCTCTGCTGTTCTCACTCCTTACATTTAATTCAGGCTTCGGGTACATGCTTGTGTGGACCAGGATAACCCCCACTGGTCCTGGGGGGAGGAGTTGAGAGGCCCGATGCTGCGGGTGCCGCTGGTTTTGGCGGGTCGGGAGAGCGGCCGTCTCTCCCATCCACCATGCGTTGTAGGCCCCAGGTCCTCGGCCCGGATTATCAGCATGTTCTCCGGCTTGAAAGGTGTCAATCTGTGCCCCAGCTTGCATAATGCCGGTTGCCGTATTGGAGGGACCGGTTCGGGTAAGGTATCCTCCGTTTTTTGCCGAAAATCGGGCCCAGGCTCGGGAGCTCGCTGAAAGCGTGTCTGCTCAGCTCCCCGGTCAGGCCCCGCCCCTCCTGGCAAAACATTTTCATTAACAAACACTTTATACAAGTTATATCAAGATGTGCAGAAACTAATAATTAGAAGATAATCATTTAACTTTATTGTTACAATGTTGTCTTGATGTTGTTTTGGAGAGAATAAAGGCCATGTTTTCTTCCTGTGCCAATAAACGAAAACTGCATAATTTTACCCAAATCATTAAGAGGAAATACTGGCGTCTATTTCGAAATGATTTCTGCAGTAATTTCAACTCTCCTGCTGTTTATAATGATGCACATCTGCATTAGCCACCCACCCAAACTGCGATGTTTCACTCTGGAGAAGCATTTCATTGGCTGATATCATCTGTAAGTATGATCTCAGCCAGGGTGGAGCAGCAGACACAGCAAGACTGATGCAGCAAGGGATAAAAGTGAGTTTAAAATGTATTTCTCTTGTTAACTGGTGTCCTGGATCTAACTAGATAGGAGGAAGAAACTAGCTGTAGGAATACATATGCTTTCTTTCATATCATCTTAACCCTGCAATGTTAATTATTGCCATTTCCTGAGAAACTGCAATAATCACTTTGCAGGACTAAGACTGCCTCTAGTGGCCACTAGAGGCACTTCCCGAGTGCTAGGTGACTTTTGGTCGTCTAACAGACGCTGGACATCCTCAGACTTTGCATGAAGTCACCCAACATCAGTAAAATCCCCATAGGAAAGCATTGCAGCAATTGCATGCACATTAGGGTGCCCCATGTCAGGCGATGACCTAGGAAGCAGAGTGCCGACCCAGCGCAGAGCGAGATTGGCTCTGGGATCGGGACAGTACAGTGGTGGTGGTGGTGGTGTGGCAATGAATAGCGTTGTATTCCTAGCACTACAGTATTCCTTTAAGGTCGAACGGTGCAGAGAGCAAATGAGAAGGGAAAAACGTATTCCATATGGGAGCTGATCTCTTGAGATAAAGTATGTAGAATCCAACGTGTGTTTCTCTATCTAGACACAATTTCCTTAGAGGATGCAGTAAGCTCCTCAAGATATCCCAACATATCCTTGCAGGACACCCACTCCCCAAAAGAATGTGCATGAGTAAGTTCCCAGTGCATTGGGATTAAAGATGCCCTAATCATCGTACAACAGGTGACATTGAAAGTGGTATGGAGTGGAGTCAACCTGAAAAAAGAGATAATAAGTTTGAAAGTCCAAGCCATTTATATATTCCTGGTATACAGTGTTGTGCATTGTTTTCCCAAACCTGTGGATTAAGGAGAAATTCCACCAGATATAGAGATGTGTATCGCTGCCACGGCACACTTCCAGCATTTTGGGTCGATCGTTGGTACCCAGTACCAAAAGGTAAGCAGCATTTATAGGCGGTTCCTGATTTATGTATGATAAGGAGCAGTGATGCAAAATAGGTCCTCTGTCTCTGGCATGTGCCATCTACCTGAAGATGACATGGCCTGATTCAAAGTCGCTGCTCTGAGAAGTTACCGTAATAGTAGACATGTGCATTTGTTTTGTTCCGAATTGAATGTCGCCCAAATTTGGACAAATTCAGCAATTTGTAAACATTTGTATTTCCAAATTCCTACACAACAAAATCAACTGAAAACAAAGAAATTTAAGACGAATTGAGCGGTTTGCCATAGTTAATGGTACAAAATGAGGAACTTATCTACTAAGCAACTAAAACAGCAACATTTAGAAAAGGGCTCCCTAATTTGGTATCCCTAAAATGGCAATATCACATAAGGGTACCATTAACCCCTTAAGGACACATGACGGAAATATTCCATCACGATTCCCTTTTATTCCAGAAGTTGTGTCCTTAAGGGGTTAAGAAGCTATCTGATATACACACAGTACACAAATAAAATGTATTTGCATATACAGGATAGGATGCATTGTAGAAAAGGTTTTTCTAATCTTTTACGTTTCCTGTCTCTGCCCCAAGCTCTCTCTCTCGGACTGTCCTTCCCATGGCTGACAAGGGAATTAAAAAATGTAATCCAGAATGGTTAAACTGGGAAAAATTCTCCAAATAAGGTAATTTCTCTCTCAACTGTCGAGACACAATTTTCCACAATTCACAGTTTAGTGAGCAATCCCCAGTGTGTTAAATGGCAACTGTTCTAGCAGGTTTAATAATCCAGATGAACTATTCGTACATGTTCTAGGGACTGTTATATAAAATGTTTGTGTAGACGTGCGTTTAGAATAGTTTTCGCCCATGATTATCGTATAAGAATGTTTAATATTTGCCAACTAACATATTTATGTATGTATTTACTAACCCTACCTTTCATACCCTGACCTCTAATTCTCCGAAGTCTAAATGTGATTTCCTTGATTCTCTTATTCCTGTCCCTAATTTTAGTAATCCTAATACAAATTCTCTAAGCCCTTATTCTCAAGTAACTGGGAAAGTGGGGTGCGGGCCTATTATTTTGTCTCGGTCATATCTTTGGTGGGGCATATAGGGGCGGTTAGTTGGAGCAGGTGGCTTTAAAGGAACAGACAGCCAAACATGCACGGGATGAGTCAGAGGTAGCGGGTATTGAGAGACAGACACAAGGGTAGGGGTATATCGCATAAGTGGGAAAGTGGGCAAACACTTTGAGAGCAAAGGCTTAAGGGGGAGATATGGGTACGGGGCATTTGGTAAACTTCTATTCCTATGTTTGGGTTGTGTATGACAGTGAGGAATAACATGTTTAATAATCCAACATCATATAAACCTTTCGCACCGAACAGGAATAAAGAAAAAGGTCTGCGACACCTTCCTCTTACCTTGGCTGTACCATTCCCGTCATCGCACCCATCTCTCACCTTTTAAATTCTTTACTTTGGTGGACTAAACTCTGCAATTCAGTTTTCAATTCACTGCAAACCAAAGTTTAAGCAAAAACAGCTGAACTGTAACAGTAGCCAAGTTGGAGAATTCTTTTAATTCAGCTATATCAGCCTAAATTTGCCATTTGGTTTCCAATTATGTCGGATCAGCTGTCCCTTTCCTCCACAGCGCTCATTTCTACTCTAACATAATCTTACTGAAGTATACACACAATGTCACACACACACACTCACTAACACACACTATTACTGAAGTATACACACAATGTCACACACACACACTCACTAACACACACTATTACTGAAGTATACACACAATGTCACACACACACACACACACACACACTATTACTGAAGTATACACACGTCACACACTCACTAACTAACACACACACACACACACACACACTATTACTGAAGTATACACACAATGTCACACACACACTCACTAACACACACTATTACTGAAGTATACACAAAATGTCACACACACACACACACACTATTACTGAAGTGTACACAATGTCACACACACTATTACTGAAATATACACACAATGTGATTCCCACCCGTTTACAGTCACACTTTATTGACACACACAAGCAAACACATAATAATCAACCTGCCTTAGACTCCATGTGGGCCATACCTGTGTGGAGGAGGAATGTTCCAGCCTGCAGGAAGCTGTTCTTGCTTCTGCTGTGGGAGCAGGAGAGCCGTGCACTCTGAGCACAAGCTGTTTCCTGCTAAACATAACATTGAGGGAGCCCAGCAGATGACCCGGCTGCGCTGTGGGGGTGGCTGAATAGCCCATCACCCAGCGCTGCAACCAACCAGGAAACTTCCCGGTGGGCGCCCCCTGCAGGTCGGTGCCAGAGGTGAATGCCTTATTCACCTTACGGTAGCGCTGGGCCTACCTGAACGCCAGTTTTAGCCCACCATTACTAGTCTAACATAATTGCTTTTATGTTTCCAACCACAAATATGTGTGTGTGTATATATGTGAAAGGCCCGAAGGCCTGTATTTGTGGGAGGAGTTAGCGTTCCTATAAAAACGCTACTCCCCCCTTCCTACCTTGATGAGGCTTGCGCTGTTAACCCCCACCCACGTCACCCTCTTACCTATACCGTCTTTCGGGAGGCCCCCTTTTTACAGGCCTACCCCTACGTCGGTTCCGGCACACCATACCGACTTAATTCCAATCACAAGGTATTTCATGGTCACGATATTAACCGACCACAAATAAATATATATATATATATATAAAGTATCCAACAAGGTAGCAGCACTCACGGAGTTATTCAAAAATCTAATCTTTATTGTAGCATTTAAAATGAGATCAATGTTTCAGTCCAACAAATAGGACTTTCTTCAGGATCAAATACATTAGTACATTCAATAAAACCAACTTATATAGCAAGGTATATTACATAAATGAGCTTACCCTCAGGTGAAGTGCATTTCTGATCGGCGTCCTGTGCCACCCCGTGCGCATGTGCAAAGAGGCTCCGCCCATATGACGTGATGACGTCGTCGCACCCGTTTCCATGACGACCGAATACAAACGCGGTCGTCATAGAGACAAAACTGAAGCTGCCGAAAACAGTAAAAATATCACCATACCAGTGGGGGGAACAAAAACTATTGAATAATGATGAATAAATAAAGTGCTTAGAGTATATAATGAAAAGTGCTCAGACTTAGTAGGGCAACCTCTGTTGCTAAATAGATGTAGTGTTCATAATAAAGTGAATCAGTGCTGATAGCAAATATATAAGAATAATTGCAAATGTGAATATTTATAAAGCTATTGATACATTGCAAATAGCAAATGGTGCAAATAGTGCAAACAGTTGTAGTAAATATAAAGTGCTGAGTGCTGAGTGACTGTCTGTGACTGTGTGTGTGAATCCCTGCCTTTGACTGTGTGTGTGTGAATCCCTGTCTGTGACTGTGTGTGTGAATGTCTGCCTGTGACTGTCTGTGACTGTGTGTGTGAATCCCTGCCTTTGACTGTCTGTGACTGTGTGTGTGAATCCCTGCCTTTGACTGTCTGTGACTGTGTGAATCCCTGCCTTTGACTGTCTGTGACTGTGTGTGTGAGAATCCCTGCCTTTGACTGTGTGTGTGAATCCCTGCCTTTGACTGTCTGTGACTGTGTGTGTGAATCCCTGCCTTTGACTGTCTGTGACTGTGTGTGTGAATCCCTGCCTTTGACTGTCTGTGACTGTGTGTGTGAATGTCTGACTGTGACTGTCTGCCCTTTGACTCTGTGTGTGTGTGTGTGAATGTCTGCCTGTGACTATCTGTGACTGTGTGTGTGAATGTCTGCCTGTGACTATCTGTGACTGTGTGTGTGAATGTCTGCCTGTGGCTGTCTACCTGTGACTGCGTCTGTGACTGCCTGTGCCTGTGTGTGTGAATGTCTGCCTGTGACAGTTTACCTGGGACTGAGTGTGACTGTCTTCCTGTGACTGTGCGTGAGACTGACTTTTGGTGACTGTGTGTGTGACTGTCTGCCTGTGCCTGTATGTATGAATGAATGTCTGCCTGTGATTGTCTACCTGGGGCTGTCTGCATGTCACTGAGTGTGTGTGACTGTGTGCTGCCTGTAACTATGTTACAGTCTGCCTGTAATTGTGTGTGTGACTGTGTGTGTGTGTGACTGTCTGCCTGTAGCTATGTGTGTGTGACTGTCTGTCTGTAACTGTGTGTGTTACTGTCTGCCTGCAGCTGTGCGTTTGACAGTGTGCAAGTGACTGTGTTTGGTACGGTGTTAATGTGGCTGTATTTGACAGTATATGCGTATAACTGTGTACATCTGACTGTCTTCGCCCTGCAGTGAGTCGGCACATAACATCATCCAAGCATCGGCGTCATATTACAGGATGTGCAAGGGACGTGTGCATGAAGAGCACAGAGATCCCAGCAGCAACCACTGACTACCAGGGACTGAGGATCCACTCTAGCCCTCCCAGAGCAAGGTAGGGAGGCTGGGTGGACCTCTTAATTATTAAATGTGTGCATGTATGTGATGTTTGCGTGTGTATATCTAATTATGTGTGTTTGTAATTGTATGTGTGTGGGTCTGTGATTGTGTATGTATTTGTTTATGTGTGTGGTTGTGTGTGTATCGCTGTAGTTAAGTGTGTGTGTATATATATACACATATATATATATATATATACACACACACACACACACACACTTAACTACAGAGATACACACACATAAACACAGACATACACAATCACAGACCCACACACATACAATTACAAACACACTTAATTAGACATACACACGCAAACATCACATACATACACACTTGTGTGTACCGGTGTATATATATATATATATATATATATATATATATATATATATATATATACATACACACACACAATCACAGATATACACACACAGACATACACCTATTGTGTGCATATAAATGTGTATTTGTTTGGTACATAGCTCCCTTATTTGGTGTCCTTAAATATTGCAATCCCACATAAGGATAACAAATAAGGGCGTTATCTACTAAACAACTGAAATTAGGAAAAGGTTTGTTTGTTTTTTAAATTGATCTTTTAGCTGTTTAGTTGATAATTCTCTAAATTGGTGTCCTTATGTGAGATTTCCATATTTAAAGATACTAAATTAGGGTTCTGTTAGGGCTATTTGGTGTCCCTAAATATGGCAATCCCACATAAGGATAGCAAATAAGGGAGTTATCTGATAAACAAAGATCGACGTTAATAGGTGTCAGCTAGCCCACGAACAAGAAATCTGGGTGGCTAATGTGAATTATATGCAAATTTGTTGACTGATGCCAACGTGCACTGCATGCTGCCAATGGCAGCACATTACCCCATCCCTTAGTGAAAAGTTTTAGTGCCCCCCCCGTTTGGATTGTGGTATCTTACCCCCTATATATTGTTCCTATGTGTCTATGTATCTGCATGTGTGTCAGTGTGTATTTAGGTGTGTGTATGTGTATATGTGCATACATCTCAGAATCTCGCCAACACTACACACAAATACACCGCTGCATTTCAACATCACCATTATATATAACCACACCACTGCCTTCAAAAACCACACTACATAAAAATGCATGCCTGCATTCAAACGCCAACAACACATACAGACACACATCCTACATTCACTCAAACATACTCCATACAAAAACATGCTTACATTTAAAAGCATAAACAGTGCTTAGTGCTAAATACATAAAAAAAAAATTATAATAATAAGGTTGTTGATTTTTACATTTTAAAGTTGGGGGGCGGAGGTGCCAAAAATAGGACCCGCCCCGGGTGCCAAATGCTCTAGGTACGCCCCTGTTCTCTATCTATTGTCTATGTATGTAGTGTTAGTAATGCAATTAAAATGTATAAGTTTCTTATGGGTTAATATAGTCAGCTGCTGCTACTTGTAGCTAGAATTCAAACAGTTGTTTGGATTCTCTGCAGAGGAATCATCTTTCAGAATAGGATTGTGTGTGCTTTGAGTCTCGCTGTAGAAGGCTCTGTGTGTGTGTGTGTGTGAGAACTGGTACTACACGCCTCATCACGTCACCCACTTCCAATATGTATATATAGAGCTAGGCTCAGTTGTCAGAGTGAGGGTGCAAACATTTTGTGTCATCTTTTTGTGTGTTCGGACAGTTATAAGAAGAGATGTCCCAGCCTCAGGTAAACAATCAGTTAATGTATTTAGTAAATAACTCCGTCTGATTACTTTGTTCAATAGACCTAAAGTGAATTTCACATTTAAGGCTCAAGTAGCTAATAGCTGCCTTAGAGAGTTTTTCCAGTTTAGCTATTTTGACTTGTAATGTGAAACTTATTTTGAATTCTCACTTTAGTGAATAAGCCTGAGCATATGATTTTCATTACTCCATATTCTAATATAATTCTTACTGTAAATGTAGCTCTATACAATATTGGGGTTATGGTGTGTATTTTATTGCTGGAAGAAATAAAGCTCCAGCACTCGGTAATCTAAGGTGTAATGTGTGTTTGTTTTATTCGGCCATTTTAAATGATGGGCAACGTTTGGACACAATGTGTGTCTTTATCAAGCCATCATATCACGTTGATACGTTGCCTGTCATATGTGATGGCTGAATAAAACACATATTGCACCTGATATTACCGAGTCCTCGAGCATTATTTATTTGAATTTTGTTTGGATCCTTGGAGCAGGGGCCTTTACTCATGGTACAGGTACCAAAAATCTTGAAATTTGAATAGTGCCCCTCCTATGTCTTTAATTTGTATCTTATTGTGGGACAGCTTTATTATTTGTTACATATGCATTTGTATCATAAGTATAAAAAGAAAACTGTATATGTTCATTGACATTGCACCTTTCAACTTCTTTTAATACGGAGGACAAAAATAGCTTTTTGTTGGGGGTGGGGGGGTGGGGGGCGAGGTTCGGGTGGAATGCCTGCTTTCTGTTTTTGCTATAATTCCATTCTTTTTTTTTAGAATTCTACTCTTTTTACTTCCCCCCCCCCCCCCACACTGCTATAGAGGGATTTATTAACTAAGCAGTGAATTTGAATAAATGGAAAATCGAATTTGCTAATTTTATTCAAATAGCAGAAATTTAACATTTTCCCAACTATACTTTTTAGCCAACTTGTTTATTCCCCCTTTTTTTTTTCCCTCCTTCCTAACCCACTGCCACCTCTTTTCTAATATTCTAAGTAAATACTAAATCAGAATGGCTAAACAGGGACTAAAAAGTCAATACATGGCTATAGCTGAGTTGGACAATGTTTACAAATATTTTAGCCTTAATTTTGCCATGTGGATTTAATTTGCTATAATTTGGTGGTCGGTGAATATCTATATTGGTATACCAAAAGGTGGTCATTAAAACTTTTTATTTAAAAAAATATATATAACTTAAGACTGTCTATTCTTAAAAAAAATCAGATATATTCTATACATACACCATGCATTTCTACCAGAAATCCCAAACTGATTGCTAAAAAAGGCTTTATTAGACTTGTATTTGTTTCTCTTTTCAGAATCCTATCTCTCCAGCTCTTATTTATAGATTCTTAATAATACGTAGTGTTGGAAATGCACATTTCAAGGTGACCTTGTGACTCAGTGTGCCCAAATTAGAAGTATATGCCATGCTGGTGACTCTTATTTCTTAACTGTTGAGAACTTAATCTGCTGTTGGCAGTTTAGCTAGTGTTTCTATTATGGGCGCTAAAGGGTTAAAGCTATGTTTTATTCCCAAATGACTACAGCATGCCATAGACATTATGTAAAGGGTTGAGTGGTTTTGTATTATCCTAACATACGTAGATCACTTTGCCTATGTTTATAGTTCATAATGCACTTTGTCTCTGTGAGCTGACTCTGTATTTGTTCATAGGCACAATTTAATTACTCTGGCTTCAAAATAAATGGATTTTATATCTTCCTTTTGCCTCTGCGCTCCCTGATGACAATTCCCTAAAGTCCAGTTCTAACTTGTCAAAATTTGGTCGAAGTAACAGACTTTTACCCGAATGACCTCATATCATTCGATGCTTTAAAATCCATAATTCTCACAGGTGAATCCAATGTAAAATACAGGATCAGCATGTTTATAAAATACTCAGAGCAAATGCTGAAGAAGGCAAATATCCACCTCACAGAAACATAAAAACATAGAATGTGACGTCAGATAAGAACCATTCGGCCCATCTAGTCTGCCCAATTTTCGAAATACTTTCATTAGTCTCTGGCCTTATCTTATAGTTAGGATAGACTTATGCCTATCCCACGCATGTTTAAACTCCTTTACTGTGTTAACCTCTACCACTTCAGCTGTAAGGCTATTCCATGCATCCACTACCCTCTCAGTAAAGTAATACTTCCTGATATTATTTTTAAACCTTTGTCCCTCTAATTTAAGACTATGTCCTCTTGTTGTGGTAGTTTTTCTTCTTTTAAATATAGTCTCCTCCTTTACTGTGTTAACCTCAACCACTTCAGCTGGAAGGCTATTCCATGCATCCACTACCCTCTCAGTAAAGTAATACTTCGTGATATTATTTTTAAACCTTTGCCCCTCTAATTTAAGACTCTTGTTCTCTTGTTGTGGTAGTTCTCCTTCTTTTAAATATAGTCTCCTCCTTTACTGTGTTGATTCCCTTTATGTATTTAAATGTTTCTATCATATCCCCCCTGTCACGTCTTTCCTCCAAGCTATACATGATAAGATCCTTTAACCTTTCCTGGTAAGTTTTATCCTGCAATCCATGAACCAGTTTAGTAGCCCTTCTCTGAACTCTCTCTAAGGTATCAATATCCTTCTGAAGATACGGTCTCCAGTACTGCGTACAATACTCCAAGTGAGGTCTCACCAGTGTTCTGTACAATGGCATGAGCACTTCCCTCTTTCTACTGCTAATACCTCTCCCTATACAACCAAGCATTCTGCTAGCATTTCCTGCTGCTCTATTACACTGTCTGCCTACCTTTAAGTCATCAGAAATAATCACCCCTAAATCCCTTTCCTCAGATGTTGAGGTTAGGACTCTATCAAATATGCTGTACTCTGCCCTTGGGTTTTTACGTCCAAGATGCATAATCTTGCGCTTATCCACATTAAATGTCAGTTACCACAACTCTGACCATTTTTCTAGTTTACCTAAATCATTAGCCATTTGGCTTATCCCTCCTGGAACATCAACCCTGTTACATATCTTAGTATCAACAGCAAAAAGACAGACCTTCTGCAATATCACTAATAAAAATATTAAAGAGAATGGGTCCAAGTACAGATCCCTGAGGTACCCCACTGGTGACAAGCCCAAGCTTCGAATATACTCCATTGACTACAACCCTCTGTTGCTTGTCACTCAGCCACTGCCTCACCCATTCAACAATATTGGAATCCAAACTTAAAGATTGCAGTTTATTGATAAGCCTTCTATATGCAACAGTGTCAAAAGCCTTACTGAAATATAGGTAAGCAATGTCTACTGCACCACCCTGATCTATAATTTTAGTTACCCAATCAAAAAAATCAATAGGATTAGTTTGGCATGATCTCCCTGAAGTAAACCCATGTTGTCTCTGATCTTGAAATCCATGTGTTTTTAGATGTTCAACAATCCTATCCTTTAACATGGTTTCCATCACTTTCCCCACTACTGAAGTAAGGCTTACTGGCCTATAGTTGCCCGACTCCTCCCTATTACCTTTCTTGTGAATGGGCACAACATTCGCCAACTTCCAATCTTCTGGGACTACTCCTGTTATCAATGATTGGTTAAATAAATCTGTTAATGGTTTTGCTAGTACACCACTGAGCTCTTTTAATAGCTTTGGGTGTATTCCATCAGGTCCCATTGACTTATTTGTCTTTACTTTTGACAGTTTACAGAAAACCTCTTCCTCTGTAAACTCACGTGTAATAAATAACGAATTTATCCTTTTTCTTAACTGAGGTCCCTCTTACATTTTCATCTGTAAATACCGAACAAAAATATTCATGAAGGCAGTCAGCTAGACCTTTATCCTCTTCTACATACCTTCCTTCTTTTGTTTTTAATCGAACTAATCCTTGTTCTTCTTTTCTCATTTATGTATCTAATAAAAGTTTTGTCCCCTTTTTTACTGACTGTGCTATTTTCTCTTCTGTGTGTGATTTGGAAGCTCTTATAACTTGCTTAGCCTCTTTCTGACTAATCTTATAGGTCATTCTGTCTTCCTCACTCTGGGTTTTTTTATAATTACTAAATGCTAACTTTTAGTTTTTTACTATTTGGGCCTCATCTGCGGAGAACCACAGTGGTTTCTTGAATTTTTTGCTTTTACTGACAAGCCTAATGCAATTTTCTGTTGCCTTCAGTAGTGCAACTTTTAAATAATCCCATGTCTCTTGGACGCCATTAGTAGTTACAAAAAAATGTGCAAAATGTTCCCATTGCCAGAGAAAACAGATGGCGAACAAATTGTTAAAATAACGATAAATGAATACAATAATTTTAAGAAATAAAACCAATAAACGAAATTACACATGATTTAATTATTGTATCTCTTTGTTCAGTTTGCCCTTTCTCCACAATGGTTTGTCATCTAAATGCAAACTTGTTTTAGACAGAATTGACAAAAGACTGCTTACAAATACAGTTCAATTGAATTTCTATGTTTCCATTCTGTATTTGAGTGTTCGATTTGAGTTTTTCCATTTGATAAGATTTGATTTCTTCTGTTCATTCCCCCTCTCCCCCACCCCACCCCCCAAATTTCAGTGGTTCACTTGAAGTCCTGTCGACCTTCAAGTTAAAGAAAAGGCAGCGTTTTAATTTCCCCTAGGGACACTTCCTGGCTCAGTGCTGCACAGTAGGCAGCTCTGCCGTTCAGCGTCCCCACGATCTGCATGCAGACACTCAATTTTCCTCGTAGAGATGTATTGATTCAATGCATGTCTATGACGAGGTGTTAATTGGCCAGAACGGCATTTGTCCTCCTACCTTCCTCCCCCCTTTTCCCATGGGAAAGCATTGGATTGGCTAGAAATTGGCAATTCTGATGTCACAAAGGGGGCAGGGCGAGTGCTGGCGGACCGGCTCGGTGCTGGAAATAAGGTGAGTTTTAAACTTTTATACGGGGGCTAAGGGGAGGGGCAAGCCACCTAAATGGTGTTCTTTTTTTTTTTTTTCAGTTTACAATACACAATTTAGTGCCTCGTGTTGCTAAGTAAGTCAGAAAGTTAGTAAATACGTTTACATGAAGCAAATTAGTATGACATGCATAATGGCTTCAAACGTTATAGTCCTGACCAGTGTCCCTGCATAACTGCACCGCGTCCTTTGTGGCTGCGGGGAAGGGCATGCTGCCCGTCTGTGAAGGGATCAGCCGACTCCTTTAGGTGGAGCTTGCACTGATGGCGTCGGGTAGTTCTTGGTGTCGGCTGTCCCCCTCCTGCTCCGGTCTTGTGGCAGGGCCAGCTTAACATTAATGTTGCCCTTGTACTTCCAGGCCCAGAGTCCTGAACATCTTTGCCGTTTGGCTGTTGTCGGGTTGCTGGGTTGTCGGGTAGCTGGGTTCTCTTCCCGGGCCTTGTCTCCCATGTCGCCTTTGTGCACGTAGTTGGCGCTGTGGCGTGTGCCTTCTCCGCCAGGAAGTATTGGGAGCATGGAGTCGGCGTGAGCCGGGCTGGCGTGTGGCGGAGCTGCGGTAAGGATGGTGAGCAGATCTGTATTGGTGCTGTGCCCGGATGAGTGTGTGTTTGGGGTGGCTGTGCATGCGCCGGTTCGCCTGCTGGGAGCTTGGTAGCGGTGGCCGCCTTGTGAGGGTAGGAGACTGTAGCGGGGCTCGCAAATGCAGCTTACCCTCCAGCTTCCTCCAGAAAGCCTCAACGTGGTCATTTATGCGTGAGAGGATGTCTCGTGGTGGGTCTGTCTGGGTCTCTGCGTTTGACTCTTCCACAATTTTAGGTAGGTCTCTGCCGTCTTGTCTTGGCGCCAGATTGCTTCTCCAGATGCCTGGATGGACCGGGATCACCCCCACCGGTCCAGGGGGGGGGGGTACAGGGCTTCCTTGTGCTGTGAGCAGCCTCCATATGCCTCCAGGCTGAGGGAGCGGCCGCCTCCCCCGCCTGTCGCGCACCAGGCCGCAGTGTTCGTCGCGGTACCAATGGATCCCAATCGGATTGCCAGGTGTCCCATCTTGTGCCCCCTGTTGTGGGTGGCAGGAGGGTGCCTGGGGATGTCGCTTGAGTCGCCTGTTGGGGCCATATTCTTGTCGTGTCGTCGAGTTTGTGCGGGAGCTCGTGGAGAACACGTCTCTCCGCCATGCTGGTCAGGCCCCGCCCCCCCTAAATGGTGTTTTTTGCACTATAGGGTCAGGAATACATGGTTGTGTTCCTGACCCTATAGTGTTCCTTTAACCCCTTAAGGACACATGACATGTCATAATTCCCTTTTATTCCAGAAGTTTGGTCCTTAACCCCTTAAGGACCAAATTTCTGGAATAAAAGGGAATCATGACATGTCACACATGTCATGTGTCCTTAAGGGGTTAAGGGGTTAAAGCAGCACTGCCACCCCCTTGAAAAATGAGCACTTTATAAAGAGAGAATCTTCATGAAATACTCATTCTGACTGTGTTGGAAGTTTCACTGCAATTCCAATCCAGTCAAGAGAGGACTACTTTGTCTCTGTAGGGATTAATTTGTCTCTATACATATTTTTACTTGCTAGTTGTGTTTGTACATTTATTTTGCATGACATATGAATGCCTTTACATTTCTCATTGTATAGTTTGTTCAGTTTATTTAAATTCTATTATTTTAGAGTAAAATCAAACTAGATGCAGTCTCCTAGTAAAATACTCCTCAAAGCACAAATTCAATATGTATTTTTCTTTACAAACGCCGATGGTTGGAAACAGCAGCAAGACAAACTAATTCTATTTTGTATTTGAGGTTTAGAAATGCTAATACATAAAAAAAATATGAATTACATACTACACACATAACACTACATAAACTGCAATAAATCTATACCAAAAGCTATGGTATGCATATCTAAATTATAAAAAACAAAAAAAAACACTTAGAAGTATTTTAGAAGTGTTGTACTTGTACTTCCTCTCTCAAGTGAAATTTGATGGAAAAGACTCTAGTCTCTACATCTCTGTGCAAAACATGGGCTTTAATTTTTTTTCTTTACCCATTTTTTCTGTTCAGTGGTTTAGGAAAAGGAACAGAAAAGCCATGTTCCCAATTTCTCATTTTTCGTTGATTGATATATATATATATATATATATATCAATCACAAACGTACCTTTTGCTTTTCTTTTTATTAAACATGCATGCTGAACTGTCAAAGGAAAAAAACATTAGATGCATGAATTTACTTTTTTTTTTTTCAGGATGCCCCAGTTAAGAAGAAGAGACCAGTGATGAAAGAAGAGGATCTCAAAGGGGCAAAAAATAAGTTGAGCCAACAAACGCCAATCCGATCCAAGACCTACCAGGTTATGAAGGAGTGTGGTGAGTAGAGAGTCTTATAGCATGGCATCAGCTTAGAGTGATCTTCCTGCTTCTGTTCATGTGATACTTTCCCAAACATTCTCAACTCCTACAACATTCAACATAGACTGAATTGACTATAATTAGACATTGGTATAGATTAACTCATCACTTAAGCATATATAGGCAAAAGTATTGTGAAAGTTAAAAAAAAAAAAAAACAACCTCATTGTTATTTCTGGTGTGATGTAGCTTGACAAAGACCCTTTCAGGGGTTGAAACGTTGCGGTGTCTCACATTTAAATACATTTAAAATACATTTGAATATACTTTGAGTGCCTGGATCCTCCTTCTACCACTGATTCTCAACTCTTATAATGAGCAGATGTAAGATCAAACAATGTTATAACACACAGAAGAAAAGAGAGAATATGCAACATGCTTAAATTCCCTGATGACTACTCACTATCACAGGAATGACATTTTATAGAGGCATCTAGAGTTCAGCTCCTAGAAACCCTTGTAGATACCAAGGTTATCAGCAATTATCTAACTGTATTGCTTGTATAACACTGTCATTTGATTAGACAAATAACGTCTTTTGAGCATGCACACAATGACCAAAGAATCCTGAAACATTGAAGTAATGCATACATGTAAAAGACCAAACACAAATGACTATGCCAAGCCCATCAAAAATATACCACTATTTATTATGATTCCCCTGTGGCTATATAAGACATGACCTCTGAACTGCCTTTGCAAGTAAAACACAAGAAATAGCCCATAAACACTTGTTTTTATTGTATGGCACCCCACATTTCTTAAAGCAGTGTCAGCTAGGGACAGATCTACTGTTTTAACACTCTAGATACCTTCAACCAACCACTAGCCTGTAGAAATCTAGCTAGCTCCAGGTTTGTCCCCAAACATGATCAAAATAAGAAAGTGCTTGCCAAACGCATTTCACTGTATAGCTTTACACTAACCCCAAATACTGAGAGTATACTCACTATTGCTGAATATTTGCAAACTGACGATCTCATGAAATCCTGAATGTAACTTTCTTGTACAACTGAGCACAGAAAAATAAAGAATTAAAAAAAAAATTACTCGATACCTTGATCCAGCTTTGATGGCTGTCTGTTCGGTAATTGTGACTATTAGCATAAATAATCTATAATAGAACACTCACGAGCATATTTACTGGGAGGACATTCACCCTAAAAATGAATATTTATTAAAATCTCTAAGTGCAATTTAGGATTTCATGCTCTAACAATGAATTATGTTTATATTCAGTGTGTCTAATGACATCCCACCATCTTTAAACCAACCTGCGTTAATTTGTAAAGTGCTTTGGATAAGATTATATAAATACATATGTTTGTCTCCTTCTAGAAAAAGCGGGAAGTGCTGCTCCTTCTGTGTTTAGCCAGGCCCGAACGGGTGTAGAAACAGCCTTCGATAAACCAAAGGAAGGCCCAGCAAAAAGCGTGTTTGGTTGAATGGTTACATCCCAGCTATTTCCCCCTGGTTTCTCTATCCATGCTACGATGGACTCTGTGTAAAGTCTTATTGGCTGCTTCTTGTCATTCTTCCTTAATTGATCCTATCTAAAACTGCATTCGTTTGGGTTAAAGTGTCTCTTTTCTTCAACTGACTGAACTCTTCGCCCCCTTTTTATCCTTGTTACCATGTCTATCTTTATTTGGCCCAGAACAACAAGTTGGATCTGCTTTTAAATCTAAAAGATGCTCTAAGCAGGGAGATATGTATTTTTACAGCAATAATGCCATAAAAAGGTAGAAAGATATCCCAATCATATATTGTGTAAAGATTTTACAGCTAATCGGTAGTAGATTTAACTAAACATAAGTAGTACACTATTGAAACTTGACAGTTCGGGATCTTATCCTGTAGAATTTTATATTGGGTTTGGATACTGTACCATTAATTGGAAAGTGTATTTCATCATTTAAAAAGGGCAACCAGAGGCCTCCCAACTAATTTGAAATTTATTTCAAATCTTACCAAAACCCAATAAATATTTCATAGGTATTCAAAAATATTCTCACATTTCGATTGTGATTTGGGGGAGAAAAGAAAAATTTGGATGTGAACAGCAAGTTTGTAGCCAAATCACATGCAGATATATACATAAAATATTTGAATCAAATGGGTTGTAAGTTTAAATTCATACGATTTTATACCAATGTATGTAAGTTTTAGTTTATTAATGGTTTGTCTGTCAAATATTTTTCTACTGAGTGGAATCATGAGTATTGTATAAAACATTGAACACCAGCTATTAACTAAGAGTGCCTTGTTATTCTTAACAATGCTGTGCAATACAATTGTGTAATTTTAAAAAAAAGTTCCCTTGAATTTATTGCCTGTGTGCTTTTTTTTTTTTTTAAATACATAACTTAGCAATAAAGTGTAATTCCCCAATCAGTTTGCTGTTGATCACCTTTCTAAATGTTGATTTGCAGCTTGAAGCAAATAGAATGCTGTCCTTCAAATTTCCCTTTTTACTTCCCGTTTTAAACGGTCTTTTCAATTCTAGAATGGGGGTGTTCATTGGTGGAGCATTCTAGGAAACTTAGTTCAGCAAGGAGGCTTAAAAACATTCTAGAATACACAGAGCACACACCTGGTCTAACAACAAAAAAAAAGTAGTGCAACAGTTGATTGATTAAACCATCATTAATTTATATGGTACCATTTCTAGTGAAGGGATACTATAGTCACCAAAACAACTGCTCCTGCAGTTTCACTGCTAAATTCTCTGTAATTTAGGAGTTAATCACTTGTTTCTGTCCGTCCATGCAGCCCTAGCCACACCTCCCATGGCAGTGATTCACATAGCCTGCATGAAACAGTTAAGTTCTTCAGTCAGATGTTCACTTACTTTAGAGGTTTATCTCCTGCTCTGTGGATTTAACTTTAATCACACAAGGCTTCTGCAGGGTCTAGAAGACTAGTAAAGCATGATAATGAATTCTAAATTAAACAGAATGTGCAATAAAGGAAGTTTAGACATTAGATCTCACTTTACATAAAGTCTTTATTAAATCATGTGCAGAGGTGTAACTACGGCTGCATAAAGTAAAGTAATCCAACTCCTTAACAGCAAAGAATTGAACAGTGAGACTACAGGGGCATGACCTTTACACCAAAACTGCGTTATTAAGCAAACGTTGTTTTGATGCCTCGTGTCCTTTTAAAATTCAGCAAAGGAACACTCCAAGCACCATTAAAAACTACTGTGGTAGTTATGGTGTCAGGAATACCATTATGCTCTCCCTGTATGAGCAGTCAAACGGTTTGTGGATGATTTAACAACTTATGTGAGCTTCTCGTGACATCCTAACATGATCTGGAAAGGCGTATCTTCTAATTCTATAATCTTCACACCCTGACCTAGTACATAAGAGTTCACAAATGTCTGTAAACTCATATCCTGCTTTCTTGGCAGCGTAAGACTCTTGGAATAGCCATAGCAAAATTGCAGTATCCCAGGTTTTACCTAGATGTTTACTCTCCAGTCTCCATAACCTTTATGAACAGTCTTGCCACACACTATGGAAATGCACCCGACTGGACGAACAATAACTCATACACAGACGTCAACTAAGCACAACAGTTTTCTCCTTTCGCCCCCATTGAGCCAAAGTCTACATGCCCCTTTTCAGGAATTACCACAAACAGTTATAATAAATCCTGCTGTATTCCACAATTGAGGCACAGAAAACAACCAGGTTAAAAACAGCACCTTGAATGGCAATGCTCCATCCTTCATAACCTCAATTTCTAGGCATAGCCCAATCGTCTTACATATCCCAGTAAATGCAACGTCTGACTGTATAGGGGCATTGAAACAATGTAGCAACACAATGCTTATCAGCGTTAACTAAAGTGAGAATTCAAAGAGCAGTTTAAATTACAGGCCAGAGTAGCAAAACTGGAAGCATACCTGGAATGTTTTTAGTTTGACAACTGGTAAAATAAATGTAAAATTCACTTTCTATGCTCATTTTAGTAAATAGCCCTATAAGTATGTCCTATCAGTTGCCAGGTTATAAAAAGATGCATTTAAAATTAACCAAGTATATTACTTGCCTGACAATTCAAAATGGATTTCTGGAGCCCCAAGTGTGGACATGATTTCTGTTCAAAAGCATCTGATACTGGCAGACACCAGACACTCGCACAATTCTGAGTATTTGACTACATTTGCTCATTAAATATTAGAGGGCACCTGTCCCTAACAGCATGCAGACTCAATTTATTTCCCTGAACCCCAAGCAGAAAACTAAATTCATACAAATAATTCTGGCTGCAGTCACAAAGACCATTTAGATCACTGGACACATGTTGGTTATATCCACATGTAATGTTCTTTAAAAGGGACACTATAGTCACCGCAACATCTTTAGCTTAATGAAGCAGTTTTGTTGTATACATCATTCCCTGCCATTTATTAGTTAAATCACTTTGTTTAGGGAGGTGTGGCTGGGGCTGCATAAACACTTCCTCCTGCACAGTGATCTAATGTTTACACTTCCTTTATTGAAAATTGTTTAATTTAGAATTTATTTTTTCTCTGCTTCCGCATGTAAATAAAGTTCAATTTATTGAGCAGGAGATACAAACTTCAAAATTAAGCTCCACCTGATTGACTGAAAATGAAACCATTTTGTTTTCAAGAAGTCTGTCACAGCCAGTGGAAGTGTGGCTGGGCTGTATAAACAGAAAATATGATTTAACTGCTAAAGGTCAGTAAATTGAGCAGTGAGACTACAGGGGCATGATCTATATAGAAAAAAACCTCTTCATTAGGATACGGTTGTTTTGGTGACTATAGTGCCCCTGTAATGCTTATCCCACGAGTAATTGCCCCCAAACCATCACTTATTTTGCATTTGACATTTCCGAATGCACTGTGATAGAGTATGCAGCACTAACATGTAAAAAAGCAAATTGCCTCTCCTCCAATTTAAACACCCCTTACAAGCTTTTATCTCTGTCTGGCATTTTGCTGAATGTTATTAAACACATGTAGGGAATCATACAAGTAATAGTTTCCTAATCGGTGAGCAAAATAAAAATGGAGACCGAAGGGACAGACGTTGTATAGAATATTTATTGATTTCTTATTTCTTTTTTTCTTATCGAAGGTCCATGACTGAGGAAACATTATGGGAAGCAATGATAATAGATGGCTGCTTGCCGATTTAACTTTCTTCTTCTGCAAAAAAAAAAAAAAAAAAAGTGTTAAAAAACAAACTAAACTACTAGGGTCTTACAGCAACCTCTCCTCGGACAATTCAAACAAACAAATACATTTTACTAAATACTGCTGAATGTTATAGAATTTTACATAACTTTACATATTGCATTGATTGAAAATATAAAAACAGTTTATAGCACAGTTTTCATATAGTTTGAGTTATTCACTAAACTACAAACTGCAAATTAAAATAAGAATCAAAATTCAGGTTAAAATTAACCAATTTGTAGCTGTAACCCGACTGCAGAATTCCCCCTCCATTTTTACATTTGGACTTTACTAGAGTAGCAATCTTGTTGAAGTAGTTATGATGCAATGGGTGTCCTGGCGCCCTCCAAGTGGTTACCTCTTCATATTGAGTAGGGAAGCACCTAATGGACATCTGGTAGCTTCCCTGAGCCAAGCGCTACAACGTGGAGCTGGCAGAATAGTGTGATGTCAGCTGAGCGCCATCACAATAATAATTACTATGTGATTTAGTGGTCATGGTGCGTAGGGTGTTCCAAAAGAAGTGACCGTTTCCTGTGTCTGAAATGGTTTACTAATGCAGGGCTTAGTTTGCCTGTGGTGAAATTCCATACACGTGCAGGCACTTTTGGAATTTTATTCAGCAGTGTTGTACTTGCGCGCTATTTATGCGACACTGCAAGAGTTAACTAATTTACATATATCTTTCAACCCTGGCAATAAAAAGAAATAGGTCCTAAAACACTATAGGATAAGGAAGAATACAAGCATGCATGTTATGATGATTTAGATCACGTCCCCCCATATAAAGGAAATAAAGTGATTTACTCTGCTTACTTCCCACAAGTGTTGCCCTACCTGCACTGGCCGAGATCAATCAATCATGATAATCTCAACCAATCCAATGCTTCCCCATACTGAAGAATACGAAGACTAATGCACATGCTCAGCAACCATCGGGCTGAGACCAAGCAACATCTCCTCATAGAGATGCATGGAGTCAGGTTTTGGGTACACATCCTCAACATCAAAAAGTTTTTTTAAAATACAGCCGGTCACAAAAAAGAGATACAGAAAACAAGCAGTATATTGTATTCCAATACATGGTTAAAGATGCAAAAAATTAAGCCTTAGTTTACAGTTTATTTTCTTTTCTTTGTGGGAAAGTGTAGAGGGACAAATAAAACATTTACCTTCAACTTCCTCCTCCTCGTCTTCATCATCGTCATCATCATCCTCATCTGAGCTGAAAGTTCCATCAGGCAAACTGTAAATCCGAATAACTTGCTAGAAAGACATAAAAAAAAAAAAAAAAAGAATAGAATAGAATAGAAAAAAAGCGTTAAAAAGGAAAACCAGAAACAAGAACACAACACAAAACAAGAAAGGCTTGTGTCTCTTACCTTGTTGGGATCTTTCAAAATAAGGTATTTGCCCTCATCCAGCTTCATGCAGATATCCACCACACAGCGCAAGATGCCCCAGGAATTCTCCATGCTCAGGTTTATTTGGTTGGCAAACTCACTGGGCTTGAATTGCTGTGTGCCCAAGACCACATGACGAGAGGAATCCTTCGTATGGTAACGGGACACATACCTTTATTAAAATTAAAATGACATGGTGAATAGATATTTTCTTTGCTAACCTATCAATTTCAGCACCCATAATTTGTCTTACAACATAAGCAAACAGGTGAGGCAATGAGAGTAGAAAGTGTACTATTTATGCAACAGTGAATGAAATATGAATTCTGTAACATCCTGCTGTATATAGTGCCAACATATTTTCAAACTTTTTCTGTTGTGCAGTTAAGAAACTCAAAAATCTTACCCTAGTTTAAGGTACTCTGAGCCTGCTAACAGAGCGCAGCAAGTCCAACGTGCCAGTTTGTAGCTGTTATTCTTTAGCTCTGTAGCAATAACAGCTCCCCTCTGGGAATCCAGCTTTTGTCGCCAGTCTACACCATTACAATGCTGCAGAAAACATTAAATGAGAATGCACAATAAGACTGGGCGTATAATGCAAGAGGTTTATGATTAACAGAGCAAATATTTACATTAAATTGAAATACTTGTATGAGAAAAATAAAATGCATTATATGTTTTCAAGAAAACTAAAGATGTAAATACGTTTGAATCTGTAAATCTTCAACAAGAACTGGAGGTTTGTTTTTCTGCTACTTTCGCTTACCCTGGAATCCCACTCATTCAGAGTCTTTATGTTAATGAAGGACACCTCTCCATTTGCCCCAGTCATCACTCCATCATGCTCGCATCTCACCACCAAGTCAATGTCATCCCCAAGCTTCCATCGTCGGTACCTATAGAACAATTAAAAGCCAGGATCAGGCTGTTATGAACAAAGTAATATATTTTTTTTAATTCTGAACTTATAACCAAGAATATATTCCACTAATATGTTATTAATACTTATGTATTTGCGTGTGTCCACAATAGACGAAAAGTATGTGTGCTCATACACAACTAAAAAAAAAACGCCAAACCAAAATGACAGAACCTCTTACCTATAAGCCACAGATGCAACCTCATTCTTGTCCACATCATCTTCAATAAAGGGGTTAGGATTGGGAAATGTGTGCTTTTCTTTTCCCTGTAAGAGAAATAAGACCGTGAGAATGCAAGATCTCACACTTGTTGTGTTGTGCTTCAAACCATTGCAAATTTTACCAGTCTCAACTCACCATTCGCAGGCATTGCTGAGAGAAGTTGTGGTTGATGTAAGTAGCCTCCATTGCAAGATTTCGAGGGGAATTTAAAGAGTTGACCTCATCCTGTGGAGGCTCATTGGCAGTTTCACTGACTGTCAGCAAATCTGCAGGGTAAGAACATAAGCCATTAGACGGACACAATAATACTTAAAGACAGAACAGACAAAACAGGTTCTTGAAAACAATGAAACAAAAAAAAAAAAAAATGGTGATACTGCCAAATAGAGCCATCAACCCATAACTATTCTGCTTACCAAAGTCAGAGTTATCTCGCTTATCGAAGAATATCTTCGATCCCACTCTTTGGACCACAATATCCCAGGAGTTCACAGAACGGGTGCTGCACATTAGGGTAGCAAGGATGGCATCTGTTGCAAAAACATTTCCTTGTGTCTTGGCAAGCTGTGGGTTTAGAAAAACAGAAAAGTCAGAGTAATCTACACCATGCCTTTGCACAGGTTCTCCCTTAATGGTGAAATAGAAATAGTCAAAAATGTCTCAAATATACTAAATGCATAGCTGAAGTCACCACTTTTTAATATTTATATCCCTAACCAGAGAAGAAATTACAGTATACACATAGGAGCACAAAATGAGCTACATAAAGACTGCGTAAACCGATAAAAGAGAGGAAAAACCAAAACAAACCACAAGACCTACAAAAGTATAAATACAAGTCAAAAACACGAACACTATAGCTGGCATAACCAAAGAAAAGCCAATAATGTGGGCAGGGTACATATAAACATGTCTAAAGGATACATGCCTGCTATACATTGATAGAACACCTGTAGTTTATATGTAGCAATTGTAAGATTATGTAAAAGGACAGTTATGGGGCTACGTGGCTAAATTACTGAATTGTGAAACTGATATTACAGCGTACCTTTCGAATAACGGGGTCATCTGTTGTAGTGACAGTATGGAAGATCCTTTTGATGCTCTTTAATGGTCTTTCATTCCTTGTGGTAATTCGGTCAAAAGCCTTATCATAGTATTCCAGGGCTCCACAGCATTCACTAACATATGGGAAGGAAAGCTATATTAGGCATTTCATCAACAATAAACAAAGAAATATGTACAAATTATTACAGGCCACCTGTCATGCCCCAAACAACTAATGCTCATTAGATTAAGCATAATTTTCTATTTATACGTCGTGCAAGATTAGGAGGAAAAAAAACAAAAACATAACCAATAATAGCTTTTTCTCACAGCTGTCAATGCCACAGGAGGTCCCTTTGCTCTCCCACCCATAGCCAGCGCGTCATAGAAAACTCCCTAGCGCCGGTTAGGGACTATAGGAATGGAGTGACTGACATCACTGTGGAGATTTACCCTGCTTGGGGATACGCCCCAAGCAGGACAAATTATAGAAGACGGCAGGAGGAGTAAAGGCGGAAATGGTTGTTACTCAAAAAGCAACAACAATGCAGATTGAAGATGGTGGCGATGGCACGGAGGAAAAGTGAGTAAATCTGCATATTTTACATTGAATACACAAATGTATCTTTGTGCTATATGGTGTATTCAAAGTATATGGGAGCGAATTCAGACAACTGAAAATTTACATGATAATTAGGTTAACTTCAACAGACAAACCCACAAATCTAAAACCACGCCCCCCTAAAAAAAACTTCAGGTATTGTATTTACATATATAATAGGAAAAAATAAAAACTTATAGACATACATGTCTATCTGTACAACAGCGTAATGTATCCACCCATAAGGGTGTGAATGGAACAAATACAATATACTGTAATAAAGGAACACGCAACTGTTCCCAACAGTAAAGTGTTTTGCCTACCTATTTGGATTTTTGGACATGGTTGACTTTGAGGACTGGTTATAGAATCATAAGTTTAGATCTTTACTGGATAGTTTACCATGTCCATGCAGACAGGATATAGAAACTGGAATGCACAACTTACTTGATCATACAGATTTGTATTAACATACTTACATGTCTACAGGATCAGAGACTTCCAGGTAACGCATTTTTAACAGCCGAGGGAAGTCCATTTCTTCTTTTACCTCCCAGTCACTCCGGACCTCTACTGAGGAGTCTCTTGGTTTTAGCTGGGCCTAGAAAATAGCAGCGGATCAGCCTAAAAAAAAAAAAACCCCAAGATACACATAACCCAAAAGGAAGGATAGAATTTGAAGATAAGAGTACCTGAGATTTTTGGTCCCATTTCTGACGAACTCCAAACTGCTTTTGGAATTTCTTCTGCAACCGGAGACGATCCCTGATATCAGACAGAATATATATTGCTTGTATATATGTAGATAGCACATTGAAATGACATTTACTATATTACAATTCCATTATAAAGTTTATATAATATCAGAGAAACCATTTACCTCTCCTTCTGCTTGGCACTTTTAGGCAGAGTCTGCATATTTGATTGAAGCATATTTCGACGGTCTTTATCTCGACGCAGATTCCGCTGAAAAAACAATATAAAAATCAATACCACTGAAACACCACATTTAAGAGTTTTATTTTATTTTTTACTACAGGGCACCAACACCCAATGTTAAAGACCAACATATGCTAATGCTCCCTTGACAAATGCAGCTTTGCCAAAATGTTGGGATTTGTTTATTTCTCTGGTGCCCCTCTTCTCTCACACTAATATCTTGTGTTAACTGGCTTTTCTATGGTATATATTTAAACGGTTTTATTTTTTGGCATACTTGCATTTTTTGTGTGATTACCTTTGATTTGTGGTGTTTTAGATACCTTATTTGTTTGCATTGTGTTTGTCACTTTATATATATATTTTTAGATCTTTTGTATATACATGATGACTTTATGTATAGTCTTGTTTATATCACGATCTAGTCTGATACATGGACAATGTATATATTAGTGTATTATCTCCTAAAATTTGGGTATCGTTTGCATTCACAGACTGGATTGGGTCTAGAGATATTGAGTGAGCACACCGTCTTTTTAGATTACATCTCTGTTCTTATCTTTCTTTCTAATTTGTTCATAGTGTGCTATCCTTGTTTATTATCCTTTTCCAAATTCTGACATACGTAACATGATTTATAGATCAACGTCTACCAAAGCCTGCACATGAACTGTATTTATACCTGGGCAAATCGTAGTCTGTTCCTCTGGTATGCAGTCTTCTGCATCTTTGTTGTATCGACCAACTGAAAGCTGGTTTCATCTTCTTCATGGAAATATGCATATTGACTGCCACCACCAAACTGGGAAGAATATTTATCTGAGAAAATATAATGAAATCAGTCAGAACACTTGGATCAAGCAAAAGCAGAAAGAGGGATACAAATGTATAAACTGGCAGAGAACATAATACACATCAGTTTTGTGCCACGCAACAACTCGCCCAATGACCAAACATCAGATGGATTAAGTCACATATACCTGGAAAAATATTCGGGCAACATGACTGTATGGAACATAGCAAACCATACTGAGAACTGAACCTCAAGCGCAAAGCGTGAAAATCCTTGGAATTAAAAGCTTTAATCTTAATTATCAGACTTTAAAAGTTTATTTTGCATGCCTTTCAATAATATTTATTTTACATGTTAATTTTAGTTCGGCAACAGATGGAGTTAAGTGCCTAACTTTGCTGGTTTAATTCCGCACCTTTCTCAAGGTCTAAAATTAACCTCTGTCTACTGTTGAAAGGGATAAGTTTAATGGGAAGGACAGAGTGGACATGTACGAGCTTTAAGTAAACTATCATCTAAATAGAATTATTAACAGGATCGCAGGTATTGGACTAATAACGCAACAGCCGTTTTGGACTTTCATGGTATATATTGTCTTGGTAATGAGAACACGCACATACAAGCAGTGGCCTCATTGTGTTGACATTTAGATAGCACTAGACATGGGACATGCAAAAGATTCTGATGAGTTTGTTCAATAGTAAGTGCAAAGTCAAGATAAAAGATTAAATACTTACTGGTATATCTTTTGTCCTGGTAGGTGGCCCCTGTCCAGTCAGCAACCTTATCAATGAAAAACAAAAACACACCACACCCATCAGATGGAGAAACAGCAACGAGTAAGGAATATAAATGGCAGAAATGCGCAACATGAGCTATACTAATGCAACTTTCTCTTTACAAAAAAAAAAAAAAAAGAAAACAAAATTCTGAAATGAGAGCATATCTATTATAAAAAGAAGACCACATTTTTGGTTTATAAAAATATACTTTTAAATAACAGAGCATCCACATACTTTGCATGAGGACACCATTATCAAATCACTGAATCTGTGACGAAAGCCCCACAGGGGTTGTTTGTCTGGTAATCCCTAGAAGGCATGCACATTGCAAGATGTAACCGAGTAGTTGTGATTTTTAACCTTAGACTGTTCCTTTAAATACCAAATGATGTGTCATGATAGATTGTTTTCTTCCCCATAAACAGACTCTTTGAAGGGAAAAATAAAATAAAAGTCACACTAGGAAAGTGATTAGAAAAATCACCCTAGAAAAAACCAAAACAAAAAAAAAACAAAGTGTGTATTTTTTTGTTTTTTTCCCTCTTTACATATGACCATTGATAATTCCAAGAACATGTATGCAGCAAGACCATCTATGTAAAATGTTCATACTCCCATTATATCTGATGCTTATTATTGGGGTATACATATTGGCACAACTTTTTTTTTTAATCATCTAATGCTTGGTTTTAGAGGGACCCTAGGTTTGTCAGGGTGTGCTACACTGGTGTCTCCACTGCAGATACCCAGCACTATACAGATTTCGTACATTTACTTGGGTACACTATAACCATTTAATTAAAAAAAATGTAATAGTGTCTGATGTGCCTTAAAGGGACAATGTAGGCACCCAGACCACTTCAGCTAATCGAAGTGGTCTGGGTGCTGTGATCCTTTTGCACTTAGTGCTGCAATGTAAACATTGCAGTTCCAGAGAATTGCAATGATTACATTGCAGCTCTAAGTCTGCCCTCAGTGGCTGTCTAACAGACAGCCACTAGAGGGCTTCCGGAATCCAAACAAAATCTGACCTCCGCGTCAGATTTTCTCCATATGAAAGCATTAAATAATGCTGACCGCAGAGCTGAGAGGAAGCAAACCTCTGCAGCTCCTGCTGACTGCAAGAGAAAAAGCAGAATTTAACTAACAAAAAGACGATTTCTCACTACAGAGAGGCCACCCAGCTCTTGCTGACACTGAGACGAATAGGATGATACCATCCAAGCGACAATCTGAGCTGTGGCCACTCGCAACTGCTCTGCGGCCTACAAGAATGGCGGGCGTGGGGGAGACGGCAGCTCTCCCGCAGCCACGACAAACTGAGATTCTAAGACTGGAACTACGTTTCCCCCCCCCCCCTCTGGACCGGTGGGGGTTATCCCGGTCCACCCTCATGCGGACCCCAAGCAAAGCAGGGGACACAATACATCGACACAGGGCCCTAACAACAGAGAGACCTCTAAAATGGCGGATGCCTGCCACGACACCGGCCTCAGCCAAGCATGGACAGACACGGAACAGGCTGAACAAAATATTCGCCTCTTTCTGGGAGAAACTAGAGGCCCGCATACAGCCCCCAGTACCAGGGGCACTGCACTGCCTGAGGACCCGCTGCGGAACCAGACACGTGTGACCCAGTGGGGTAAGGCAGTGACCAAACCCGACCATCCATCCATGGCGGGCATAGCAAAGACTGCCTCCTGGCAACGCCATGTGAACCCCAGGAGGGGCGCGAAACCCAAGAAAGCGACCGCATCAGGAGGGCTAATGAAGAGGTATAGCAGCCCCCGACAGGCAAACCAAGCTCTGAACATACCTTGGAGGACATATCCTCAGACAAGCACACCACCTTGCGGCACAGGGGCTCCACGCTTCCCCATACCCTGGAGACGGAGCAAGCTGCAACGAACAGAGCGGCGGGAATACACAGAGCATCGGCTGAACCAGGACTGGGACTTAATACCAGGCAAAGTGCCTTATATGTCCCACCTTACTATGCTTCAGATGAACACTCTCATAAGATTTATGTACGCTCTAGTGAACTTATCATTTCGTTTATGATCTTCCAGGGGATCGTAGGGGGGACACCAGTAGATGTTATTCGACTAAACACTATTTGCACCCACACGTTGTATAGCTCACATTCATGCATAACTATTAACATTTTTGCTTTAACCTAATATCAGTCTAGAAAGCAAAACCTTACGTACAAATGTATGATAAGCAGTCTTGACCTGTATTTCTAGCTTACCAACTACTCCTCTATATAAAAAAAAAAACCTGCATTGTATCTGCAGCCACACTGTTGATCACCAATGTTTATTGCTATGATTGCACTAGCTATTGTGGCAGTGCACATCTGCTTGTTAACTCACGCACAACCTAAATAAAGAATTAAAAAAAAATAAAGCTTTTCTACGGGGAGGTCTAATGCACGCGGCCATTGCCGCGCATGCTCATTGGGTCTCCCCTGTTGGCTGACAAGGAGCGTGGGCGGAGCCTGACCCTGCACCAAGGCGAGGGTGGAGAACCTATTAATCCCAGAGGAGAATGAGGGGCATAACTGGTCCAAATGTCAGACTGGCAACCGCATAGCTGACTGACATGACCGATCCAACCGACAAAGGGTCCGCTGCCTACTTGGAACAATACATCAAAGTTTCCAAGGAAGCTACGGGTTGAAACTAATGCACCGACAGTAGTAAAAATATGTTAATCAGTGCACAGCTCGCGGGATCCCCTATACGCAGATAGTACCCTATACATCTCTTCAACTGGCAGAGGATAACACAACAATATTGACGGTCGACATTCATGACTACGTTATGCAGGGTCTGGGAAACAGTTCACTATGCTTCATATAGAAAGATGAAACCTGGTGATGACATGCTAATAACTGGTCAACCTGTATATATTTGAGCAAGGTTAGCATGACAACACTAAGGAGGGAGACAAATAACCGCCCTGCTGTTTTAACCAACTTGATTGCGTAAGGGGCAAAATAGAGCACTGCAACTATATGTCGTGTGTTGCAAAATCCAAACCGCATAAATAGTTTTAACACAACCTTCTATGTCATATGTAATATCGGTCTTCTACTTTTCTGTATTAACTGCTAAAGAAAAAATAAAGATTGTTGAAACAAAAAATTAATACAAAGCTGTATCCCTAACACTAGTGTTCCCTGACTCCCGTTGCAGCAACAAAAGGGTTATTTCACCATTTAAATAACCCTATTCCAGCACAGAGGTCCCTCTGCGCTGGCTCTGTATTCTCTGATGTCAGCGCGATGGGGAATCTAATGTGGAACTGCAATATTTTAGATTGTAGGGTTAGGAGCACTGCACGGAGATCACTTCAATGAGATGAAGTGGTATGGGTGCCAATAGTGTACCTTTAAACAGGGGTGAGGAACCTTCAGCCCTCTAGATGTTTTGGAATACACCTCCCTGGATGCTCTGCAAGCATTATGGTTGTAAGAGCATTATGCGAAATGTAGTCCACAGCACCTGGAGGGCCGAAGGTTCCCCACCCTGCTTTAAACCATTAGAAACAGTTTAACGAATATAATTTTATGAATAAAAGGATGACTCCAGACAGTGAGATTAAGCATTTACATTGCCTACAGTAATGCTTAAATTCAAATGGAGACCTCCTACTGGTCTGTTATACCAATACTTTGTTTACCATTATACCTTTAAGGCTTGCTCCACCCCTCCCACCAAAGGTGAGAACAACAAATGAGTTCCCACTGAGTTAGTAATGTATAGTATGCAGATAATAGTGTCTTGTGTCTTATTTTAACGCCAAATTATATACGCAGAAATGTTTAACAATATACCTTTCCAAGACGGTCTCCTTTGCTGAATGGTTGATAGGGCATGTCCTTGAATTGGTCTGGCACTGCACAAGGTCCCCAACCCAAAGGGTTGTCATTTATCACTGGAGCCTGAAATTTTGCCATTGTGTCAGACCTAGAGGAGTGATGGGAAAGTATCTCAGTTAATCACATTCAACACAAGTATGCTGCTAGGACAGGAAATACATACATATACATATATATATATATATATATATATATATATATACATACACACACACACACACACACACACTCTTTAAATTTAGCATTAGTTATTGTCAGTATGCATTGCATAACAGCTTTGTTCACTGCTTAAGCCATCTAAAATTTGCAACTACACAGATGATCCCTGAAACATGTACTCACACCGTCTGTTGGGCAGGATCTTTTAAACAGAAATCTATACATTTCCTAGCAAAAAATAAAATAATTCCTATCAACTTTAAGTACTTCCACTATCTTCTAGAGCACCCGAAGCAATCACCATCATACTGTTTGGTTAATAATCTCCTGCAATATACAAGCACCCCTTTGAGAAACCCACCAATAGTTTTTCCAATGCACACTTATATCCCCAAGCCTCCAAGTTTAAAAAAACTTTGTCAGGACCCAATATACATACAACTATTTCTTATGCCATGTTTAGCTATTCATTTGATAAAGACGTGCATAACCTAGCACTTTACCTGATGAGGTTTCCTAATATATATTGATAAAGTTATTAATGTGAACAACACAAATGCTACACATTTTTCTCTCTGCTCACAACAATTAACTATTTCAAGAGTACAACTTTTTTTTTTCCTGGTATTGTTTCTTAAAATCCCCAATTTGATCATTCTTTTTACAATAAATACCACTGCTCCCCAGTAGAGGCACTCAAATACTCTATCTTACCAACAAATTCTCCAGAAACAAAATGCACAAACAGCACAGCACTTTCCTTTGATTAATCCTGCAACAAAGTCACTTAGATGTTGAGTGTGCACTACTCTGGTCATTAAATAGTTCAAATATCTAAACAAAAAATATATTTATCACCTTACTGTAAACATACTAACACAAGCTAACTAACAATTCCAGATTTTACCCTGGTCTAGTTGTTTCCACTAAATAACACAATTAAAAATTGTTTAATTGCTCTATTGAAATAAAAATGTAAACAGAATTCCAAACAAAAAGCATTCAACAACACTACAAGAATAATCAGTTATGACACTGCATATAAAACAACACATTTGATCAAATTCACACATTTGGCTACAATGCCTTAGCATTAACCAACAAGTAAACATTTTAAGTCAGAATAAGAGAAATGAAAAGGGGAATATCACACAATCTGATAGTTGGACCCAGAACTCCCCTGCTTCTTTTAGTTAAAGGCTGTGTTATATTTGCTAAAATGCAGCAGCAAGGATTGCAGTTTAGGCCTGTATCACATCTTTCCTTTAGCAGAAAGAAAGTAAAAAAAAATGGAATAGGTTTGACTTACTAGCACAATAAACATGACTCAAACTGGACGGTCCAGCTGATCCATGCCGCCCTCATTACACAGAGCGCCATACATTGTCCCTGGCTCCTTCCCCTACACCCAGAGCCCATCAGTGCAGCCATTTTTACTGTACCCTGTGCAGCTCCCTGGCCTCCCTCCCCCAGCTCATCCTCCACCAATATCCTGACATACCACTCAGTCCGGGTCCCCGACATTCTTAAGGGTAACTTTCAGCGGCTTGTCTCGCTTCCCAGGGCCGATGTTCGCGGATTACAGACCGGGCCGTGTGTTGCCCTCTCTTTCACAGCACCGGCTTCTAACAGGAAGGAAGCCGCGCTGAAAGACCGGCCTACGTCAGCAAAGCCGACAGTGCTGACGCAAATGCGCTGCGACGGCGTGCTGCGCCGTACAGTGTACGTGGCTTAGTGTGTACGGGCAGCAATGGCGGGGAAATACAGTGCACTAATGATGTTTGGTTTATGCATTACAAATTATAAGAAAAAAAATAATTCCCCCACAAGTAGAGACTTTTGTCTGCAATAGATACACAGTCCTTGGCACTATAAATGATTATATGTATCCTCCTTTAAATATGCTGTAGCTGTTTTATTACATACTTTTTATTATAGTGTATAGGTTTATGCTTTCTTTAACTGGTTTGGCTATTCAAATATAGCACAAAAATTTGTTCAATACTCTAAATAGGTATTCTTTCAAACAAAACATTGGTAGAAATGAAAAAGTATACACTTACGAATAACAAATTATTATTATAATACGGTAATTATTATTAATAACGAACCGAAAACTAGTGATGTAGATTAATTTAGAAATAAACAAATATGCTTAAATGTCTATCTGTTCCTGTCCAAATCTGAGATGATTAACCCCTTCAGGACCGGCCTGTTTTTGCGATGTTTGTACGTTAAGGACCAGAGCAGTTTTAACACTTTTGTGGTGTTTGTGTTTAGCTGTAATTTTCCGCTCTCTCATTTACGGTTCCCATACAAGTTATATATTGTTTTTTTCAAGACAAGAAGGGCTTTCTTTACATACCAGTATTTATATTATGTCATATATTGTATTTAAAAAAAATAATGAAATATGGTGAAAAATAAAAAAAAAAACATGTTTTTGGACTTTTACTTGAAAAATCTTTTACTTATCTACAAAAGCTAATGAAAAAAACTGCTAAATAGATTCAAAATTTTGTCCCGAGTTTAAAAACACCCAGTGTTTACATGCTTTATTGCTTTTTTTTGCAAGTTATAGGCCTATAAATACAAGTAGGAAATTGCTGTTTCAATATATATATATTTTAAATGTATCAATAGTGACATTGTTACACCGTTATCTGTCATAAATCCCCGAAACACACCTAACATGTACATATTTTTTAAAGTAGACAACCCAGGGTATTTAAAATGGGGTATGTCCAGTCTTTTTTAGTAGCCACCTAGTCACAAACACTGGCCAAAGTTAGCATTTATATTTGTTTGTGTGTTAAAAATGCAAAAACCGCTAACTTTGGCCGGTGTTTGTGACTAAGTGGCTACTAAAAAAGGCTGAACATACCCCATTTGCAATACCTTGGGTTGTCTTCTTTTGTAAATGGTATGCCATCATGGGGCTAATTCTCATTCCTTGGCTACCATACGCTGTCAAAGGCAACCTAACCAATCTGACAAATTTCAATAAAAAAAATCAAGCCTTATATTTGACCCTGTAACTTTCACAAACACTATAAAACCTCTACATGTGGGGTACTGTTATACTCAGGAGACTTCGCTGAACACAAATATTAGTGTATCAGAACAGTAAAATATATCACAGCAATAATATCCTCAGTGAAAGAGCTGTTTGTGTGTGAAAAATGCAAAAAACTTCACTTTCACTGACAATATCATCGCTGTGATATGTTTTACTGTTTTGAAACACTAATTTTTGTGTTCAGCGAAGTCTCCCGAGTAAAACAGTACCCCCATGTACAGGATTTAGGGTGTCATAGAAAGTTACAGGGTTAAGCACAGTGCTAGCAAATTAAATTATCTGGACTTTTGGCCTGGGTTGGCAGGCAGGTCCCTCAAATTGCAATCATTAAAATTACTTAATTAGGTAAAAATATTACATAAATATGCACGTAGAATTTTAATATATATACATATTTATATATTTGACGTCTACGTGTATATTTATGAAATTATTAATGTAATTTTGTATGTGGACATATGTATATTTCGTATTATTTTTATTTATTTATTTATACATAGATATATATATCATTACATTCTAAGTGTATTTTGATATAAATATATATATATCAATATCAAAATACTGTTAGAATAAAATTGAATATATATATATAATTTTTTTTTAATTATTAAAAATTATTTTTATTTTTTGTTATTTATTTTTATTAACATATTATTTGTATTTTATAATAATATATATATACCATATATATAGTTATTATATATATTGTATATATTCGTGTGTAATTTAAATATAAGTGTATTTTTATATTAATATACGTATATATAAATATAAAAATACACTTAGTGTGACATTATATATATGATACATATACATATATTATATATATAGATATAATACATGTATATATATCATATATATATATACACATATTATAATTTTTTTTACACTGATTGTTTTTTTTTTTAACTTTATTTTTTTGATTTTTCACTTGCAGGGAGACTGCCTGTCAGCACATACAGTCCCCCTGCAGGCAGATACAAAGACCCAGGGGAGGGCTGGCAGCCTTAGGCCTGGGGGGCAAAACCAGTCAAGTGGCCCATTGCGCCACCAAATCAGTTCACCATCCATGCCCACCTTTTTCTGGCTTTATAACGGATATTGATGTTATGCTAATCAGTAGCTCTTTGCCATACCCACTCGTTCACGGCTCTGACTTTCAATGTTGTCAGAGCATAGGCTGAGAATCTCTGAGCCTGTGCTCTGACTCACTAACTGAGCGCTGGAACCACGAGGGAGAGGATATGATCTGACTGCACCTACTGCTGGTGCGCACCAGTGGACCACCAGCGAATCGTTTAAATTAAATATGCTGGTGTACCCAACTTGTGAGCTGTGCTGGCCGCCGGGTGCCTCTGTTGTCATGGCACCCTGCGTGACCGCACAGCTTGCCCACCCCAACGGCTGGCCCTGCTGACACACACTGACGTTACTACTTAGACATCCCTCAATATTAATACAGACATCAGGCACCAATAAACTGTGGAAACAGAGCTGATCCCCCCAAATTTATAAAGGTTTGCTTAGAGGATTTATTGTAAGATTAAATCATGCCTCCTCCTCTCTCTCCCCCATGCGCTGCTCTGTAGGCTGGGAGGAAGTGAAGAGTAATCACAGTCTCCCAGCACAAGGCCACCTGTGGCTGCATGGGGAACAGCTGTTTAATGTAATGCTTGCAGGACGGCCAGCTGCCGCAGAACCTCTTTGTTTCCGTCTCTGCAAAGGGCTCCAGGCACTGCTTGTTGTGAGTGTGAGCCACTGTAAATTAGGGGCAGAGGGCAGAGGGCACTTGCACTGCGGTCAAGACGGGTCTGGGCAGGAGGAGAGTGCAGTGCAATCAGTGAACTCCCCTCCTGTGGGTCACCAGTAGACTGGTGTACCTGCCCAGGATCAGAGCCGGTGCAAGGATTTTTGACGCCCTAGACAAAATATAAATTTGCCGCCCCTAACATGTGACATCACAATGCCCCACCCATATGATCTGCCATATGAACTAACGCCAGTGCTGCACACAGTGTGTGTTTACATTAAAAAGCCTGCAGGGACCAGCTTTAGACACCACAACCACTTCATTAAGCTATAGTGTCCCTTTAATGTGAGGTAAATTATAGATTAGTGTCACTAATAATATTACTAGATTGCCTACTTACAATTAGATGAGGATGATGATGGGCTGCAGTTTGGCTCCACTGGTCTGGTGTAGAACAGGATCTCTGGAGGCTGTTTGCAACTGTGGTCACAAAATTCAACGTTCTGGGAGAATTGGAAGCAGCTCCATTTTTTGGGGGCCTCTTACACAGCTCAAGGTCTGGGCCCCAGGGCCTGACGGTGAGTATGCCCATAAGGCCCACTCATAAGTCCACTTATATGTTCCACCCACCCATGAGTTCGCTCACAGGGAGTGGAGTGTGTAGGGGATGTGTTATGTGTTATCTCATATGTGTGCTTATGATATGTAGTGTATAGGGATACCAGTTTGTGCAGGTGATGCAGTGTGTTTGTGTGTAGTGGAAGCAGTGTGTATTTGTGTATAAGGGATGTATTATGTGTTTCTGGTTGTGTGTAAGGGATGCATTGTGTGAATCTGTGTTTGTATGCATAAGGGATGCAAGGTGTGTGTCTGTATGTGTGTGCATTGAGTGTAAGAGATGCATTGTGTTTCTGTGTGTATGTAAGAAAAGCAGTGTGTGTGTGTTTGCATTGTCTGTTTCTGTGTATGTGTGCAAAGGATGCATTGTCTTTGTGTGGGGGTTGCATTGTGTGTGTGTAATGGATGCATTGTGTGTTTCTCTGTGTGTAAGGGAAGCATGTTGTGTTTCTGTGTATGTATAGGGATGCATTGTGTGTTTCTGTGTATGTATAGGGATGCATTGTGTGTTTCTGTGTATGTATAGGGATGCATTGTGTGTGTGTGTGTGTGTGTGCGCATAGTGTGAAAGAGCTCCCTGTCTTGCCCTCTGTCCTATAGAGCTGTCCCTTCGAGCTTCTTAACCCTCCTACTTCTTCTTACTCCCCCTTCTTCTTCTTCTTCTTACACCCCCCTTCTTCTTACCCCCTTCTTCTTCTTACTCACCCTTCTTCTTACCCCCTTCTTCTTCTTACTCCCCCTTCTTCTTCTTACTCCCCCTTCTTCTTACCCCCCTCTTCTTCTTACTCCCCCTTCTTCTTCTTATCTCCCCTCCTTCTTACTCCCCCCCTTCCCCCCTCTTTTTCTTATCTCCCCTCCTTCTTACTCCCCCCTCTTCTTACTCCCCTTCCCCTCTTCTTCTTACTTCCCCTTCTTCTTCTTACCCCCCTCTTTTTCTTATCTCCCCTCCTTCTTACTCCCCCTCTTTACTCCCCCCTTCTTTTTCTTATCTCCCCTCCTTCTTACTCCCCCCTCCCCCTCTTCTTATTCCCCCTCCCCCTCTTCTTCCCCCCTTTTTCTTATCTCCCCTCCTTCTTACTCCCCCTCCCTCTCTTCTTACTCCCCCTCCCTCTCTTCTTACTCCCCCTCCCTCTCTTCTTACTCCCCCTCTCTTCTTCTTACTCCCCTCTCTTCTTCTTACTCCCCTCTCTTCTTCTTACTCCCCCTCTTCTTCTTACTTCCCCTTCTTCTTCTTACCCCCCTCTTTTTCTTATCTCCCCTCCTTCTTACTCCCCCCTCCCCCTCTTCTTATTCCCCCTCCCCCTCTTCTTCCCCCTTTTTCTTATCTCCCCTCCTTCTTACTGCCCCCTCTCCTTACTCCCCCCTCCCCCTCTCCCTACTCCCCCTCCCTCTCTTCTTACCCCCTCCCTCTCTTCTTCTTACTCCCCCGTCCCTCTCTTCTTACCCCCTCCCCTCTTACTCCCCCCTCCCTCTCTTCTTACCCCCTCCCCTCTTCTTATTCCCCCCCCTCTTCTTATTCCCCCCCTTCTTATCCCCCCTCTCCCCTCTTCTTAACCCCCCTCTTCTTATCCTCTCCCCTCTTCTTATCCCCCCACCCTCTCCCCTCTTCTTATTCCCCCCACCCTCTCCCCTCTTCTTATTCCCCCCACCCTCTCCCCTCTTCTTATTCCCCCCACCCTCTCCCCTCTTCTTATTCCCCCCACCCTCTCCCCTCTTCTTATTCACCCCCTCCCTCCCCTCTTCTTACCCCCTCCCCTGTAGCGTGGCCGAGCTGCTTTCCGGTCCGTGGTCCCGGCCGGAGTGATGGGAAGGTGCACGCTCAGTGTGCACTTCCTGTCAGTCCGGCCGGTTACAGGAAACAGAAACTCCGCGCGGAACAGGAGTTTCTGTTTCCTGTAACCGGCCGGACTGACAGGAAGTGCACACTCAGTGTGCACCTTCCCATCACTCCGGCCGGGACCACGGACCGGAAAGCAGCTCGGCCACGCTACAGGGGAGGGGAGAAGCTGCTGCAGCCGTCTGAGCGCTCTGCTCAGGCGGCTGCAGCATTTAAAGGGCCGGCCCACCGCGGCCGGTCCTAAAAGAATTTCGGGCGGCCTGGGGGGCAATTGCCTCCCTGCCCCCCGGCCCAGCCCGCCCCTGCAAAGACCCCTATTGCGGTCATGTGATCGAGTGATCACATGGCCGTGGGGTCCTGATCTGCCGAGGGGGGACTGCCCGGGCAGACAGGCAGTCCCCCTGGACCGGGAGGAGAGCTGATCGCCGCCGTGGGACCGACGGCGATCAGGTAAGTAGCCCAAAACCGTTATGACGGTTCAGGACCGTCAGCGGTCCAAACGCACGTTTTACCGCTGACGGTCCTGAACCGTCAGCGGTCCTGAAGGGGTTAAATTGCGTATACGCAGAAGTAAGCTCACACTGACACATGGAGTTCAGGTTAAAAGCACTTCAGAAAATTTAATGCAATCTAGTTGGAAAACAGTTATGCAGACCTTTTTAAAGGCAAAATTACATCATCATTGAATATCAGATAATAACAAATAAACATCATTAACCCCTTAACACCGCAGCCAAATGTACAAGTTGTGAACGAAACAAAACGTAAACAAAACCTGGCATTTGCGCTATATGTCTGTCCAACCGTAATTCACCTCTTTCATATTAAATGCACCCCCCCTTATTATATATCATTTTATTCAGGGGAAACAGGGCTTTCATTTAATATCAAATATTTAGCTATGAAACATAATTTAATATGAAAAAATGGGACAAAATAAGATATTTTTTTATTTTTTTCGTTCTACATGACATTTTAACTGTCAATGTCATAATACTGTTTGCTTTTACTGCAATAAAATACACATATTTGTATTCAGCAAAGTCTCACGTGTAAAACAGTACCCCCTATGTACAGGTTTTATGGTGTTTTGGGAAGTTACAGGGTCAAATATAGCGTGTTACATTTGAAATTGAAATTCGCCAGATTGGTTACGTTGCCTTTGAGACTGTATAGTAGCCCAGGAAATAAATTTACACCCATAATGGCATACCATTTGCAATAGTAGACGACCCAAGGTATTGCAAATAAGCGATGTCCAGTCTTTTTTAGTAGCCATTTGGTCACAAACACTGGCCAAAGTTAGCGTTCGTATTTGTTTGTGTGTGAAAAATGCAAAAAACGCCAATTTTGGCCAGTGTTTGTGACTAAGTGGCTACTAAAAAAGACTGGACATACCCCATTTGCAATACCTTTGGTTGTCTACTATTGCAAATGGTATGCCATCATAGGGGTAATTTTCATTCTTGGGCTACCATAGGGTCATAAAGGCAACGTAAGCAATCTGGCGAATTTTAATGTGAAAAAAATTAAACACAAGCCTTATATTTGACGCTGTAATTTTTGAAAACACCATAAAACCTGTACATGAGGGGTACTGTTGTACTCAGGAGACTTCGCTGAACACAAATATTTGTGTTTCAAAACAGTAAAAAGTATTGCAGCAATAATATCGTCCCTGTAAGTGCTGTTTGTGCGTGAAAAATGCAAAAAATGTCACTTTTACTGGCGATATCATGGTTGTAATACATTTTACTGTTTTGAAACACTAATATTTGTGTTCAGCGAAGTCTCCCGAGTAAAACAGTACCCCCCATGTACAGGTTTTATGGTGTCTTGGAAAGTTATAGGGTTAAATATAGTGCTAGCAAATTAAATTCCCTATACTTTCGGCATGGGTGGTCAGGCAGGTCCCGCTAATTGTAATTAATTAGGATACCTAATTATGTAAAATTATTACATAAATATATGTGTAGAATTAATATATGTATATATATACATATGTGTATATATACGTATATATATATATATATATTTTTTAATATTTTTATTTATATATAGGTATATATATAGTGATATATACGTATATATTTATGTATATAGATATATATATTATTTTGTTCTACGTGTATTTTGATATAAATATATATATATTAATATCACAATACAGTTAGAACGAAATAAAACACATCTATATATTTTTTTATATTTTATTTTTAATTATTTATTTTATTTTATTTTTTTACGTATTTACATATTTTTTTTTTTTATATTATTTATAAATATATATATAACAATAATTATATATATATTTAATCAGTATCAGTCTACGTGTAATTTGATATTAATATATATATATAATTATATATATATTAATATTAAAATACACCTAGACGGTGTATGTGTGTGTATGTATATGTGTATATATATACTTAGATCATATATATATAATATATATATATATGATCTAAGTATAAATTTTTTTTTTTACACTTTTAACATTATTTTTATTTTATTTTCAGCCAGCAGGGGGACCAACTGTCATTACAGTTGGTCCCCCTGCTGGCAATGCCTGAGCCAGCTATACCGGCCATGTGATTGTGAGGTCCTCGCAAGGACCTCACTCTCACATGACCGGGAGGCACCGGAGGAGGAAGATGTGCCGCGGGGGGGCTCCCTGGGAGTCCGCCCAACCGCGATCGCCGGCGTGGGACCGACGGCGACCGGGTAAGTTACTAAAAACCGGAGGGCGTACTATTACGTCCGGCGGCGTTTAGAGCCGCTTTTAAAAGGACGTAATAGTACGCCCTCCGGACTTAAGGGGTTAATTGGATTAAATGTTATGTGACTATATCAGTGTCCACCCATCAATATTATTAATTGGATCAAAAACTAAGTGGTTAGCTTCGTGTCCACCCACCAAGAGGTGGTATTATTTTGGACACGGGTGGGGACAAGGGGGTCTTGAGCGTCATTTTACACGGTCGGTGATGTCAGATCTCGTGGTCAGGTGCAAGGTCTCTTATGAATAGAACATTTCATTACTACAGTGTTCTCATGGCCTTCAATTTATACTATGTTGCGAGTTAGGGGAAATTCAGCAGTTCCTGGGTTAGTCATATCTTTATGGAAAAATACAGTCTTTGTCTATTGTGTTAGATGTGCTGAGCAATTCTGTCATGTAATGTAGTTTTCATATGGAGAAGTCAGGTCATGAGGACAAAATGGAGGATTTGTCACAGCATCAGGTTAAAATGGAGTTAGTGCAATAATTCAATACAAGTACAATAAAGATTTTTTTAATAATTCTACATCACTAGTAGGGTTATTTACCAAAGTGAGAATTGTCAGGAATTAAGTGTGAGTTCATAGCAAATTTTTTAATTTTAAGCCAAAATAGCTCAATTGGAAAATTCACCAAGTCAGCTGTTTGTAGTTTGGCAATGCTGGTCTAAAATGTGAAATTTAGGGAGCTGACACTCTCAGCCAGTGAATGGCTCAATGTAAGTCAGGAGGAGAGGATCTTCAACACTTGTCTGGATTTAGATGAGAGCGCAAACCATTCCACCTGGGAATAGTGCAAAGGTACTCCTGGCATCATAACCACAAGAGCGTGATGCAGTGGTTATCATGCTTGAAGTAATCCTTTAAAGGAACACTATAATGTCAGGAATACAAGCATGTATTCCTGACACTATTGTTTTGAAATCGCCGTTCAGGTGACCAACCCCCTTGGCTCTGGTGAAAAAGTGTTAAAACGAACATTAACCCAGCACGTTGCAACATTATTATTAACTTATTATGGTTGGCCGTGCTCCTGGCCACCCTCATTGGCTAAGATCATCAAACTTGATGATCTCAGCCAATCAAATGTTTTCCATTTGAAAAACATTGGGAGGCTAATGCGCATGCCTGGAAAAACACTGCGCAGAGCCAATCAACATCTCCTCATAGAGATGCATTAAATCAGTGCATCTCTATTAGGAATGTTCAGCGCCTCCATGCAGGATGTGGTGATGCTGAATGTCAGAGCTGCACACTGTAGGTGTTCTGGTAACTATAGTGTTCCTTTAAATTCACAGCCAGGCTTTGCTCAGGCATAAATCTTATGGCTCTTAGACTAGAACGGTAGGGAAGAGGAGCAGTGCTCGGTGGTGAAATAATTAGAAAACGGTTTAACTTCTTACATTGCAGGGTGTGCCAGGGCTCTAGCGCTAAAGTGGTTATGGTTCTTTAAGTTTTCATTTAATTGCCTGCTAATGCAAAGCAGCCTCATAAAATTTAATAATAAAAGAAGAAATCAAAACTTCATAGGAAGAAACTATAATTAAACCTACAGAATAGAATGCTCTGTTAGCGAAGTGTATTTTATTCCAGAATAGTATGAGTATTTTAATTCTTCATATAATTTGTAAAAAGATAGAGTATTTAATTATTTAAAGGGTTACTCCAAGCACTGTGATCACTTTGGTGATTTAATCCAGATGTACCCTCCAATTTCCAGCCTTTTGTTTAAGAGTTTTTTGGGGGGGAAGATTCCACCCTATCTGAGTAGAATGCTCTTCCCGGCCATTCCCCTCTCCTATAATCTCGGATCTAGTACCAGCACTTTATTTAGTATACTGCATTATGAAAAGAAAGTAGCTTGATCCTCATTTTCATACAGAGCATTGCAATTATGGAACATTCTCCCCAACACAATTAAATCTTCCTCCACACTAAAATCATTTAAGAAATCTTCGTCAACATATCTCAGTACAGAATGCACCTGTAATCATGGTTAATTATATTTCTTACTTGTTTTGTGTTAAATGTATATATGTGGGGGGGCGGGGCCGGGCCGCCATGCCAGCAGGCTGCAAGTTAATACAGCTCCAGGGAAACTCATCTAATAAAGGGTAAAACACCCATGAAACTCAGCTTGGAACCCCCTGAGAGTGCGAGATACCTGGTCCTGGAGTGTCCCGGTGTAGCTGGAACCCCTGATATCGGGTGGAACGGGTCCTGGTGAGATGCTCCGGGGCTGGGAGGACTGAGGCCTAGCCGGGAGGGGAGAGTGACGGACGGCCGCTGCCCCGCTCTCCTTCCCGGCAACGACTGAGAACCGCTTCAAACCCGTGGTCCCCGGCCCCACTTACCCCCCCTCTGGGCCGGCGGAGGTTATCCCGGCCCCCACCGGGCAGGCAACCTCATGGCAGTGCTAATGGGCGACTCAGCGCCAGCAGCTACCACGCGGCCCTGACAAAATGGCCGACAGATGCACCTAACCAGCAAACCGCCAAAGACGGCGCGCTGAGGGAGAGCCCCCACGAAAAAAGCCACAACCACCCAGGGCACTTTAATGTGACCACAATGGGTCAGCGGCTGGAGACCTGTGGTTCTGCCGTCTACCAAACTGCAAGCAGACCTCCTCACCAGCAGAGGATCCAGCACCTATATTGACCGAGCCACCTCACTAGAGCTCCCCATCACGCATACCGCAGACCAACACTGAGGCAGTGTCCAAATAACCCATTACAACGTGACCACACCTGATTACCGAGACCTGCAAAACATCATACCCACACTCGCATACCGGTAGAGGAAAAAATACCATATGAGGACTGTCTATATGCCGGAGCAAAGGACACTGACCACCACAGTCCCTGATGTCAAAACCGACAGGTACCCCAGCTCCTCATGACAGACGGCACCTAAAGCAGTATCCGCTGGACCCATCGCTGACAGCCTTCCCAACATGAATCCTGGCTGTGGGTACCCCCAAATGGAAATATCCGCTACCAGTACTAAAATGGAGTCTGTAGTTAATATTGGACTGATGCCCTAGTGCAGTTAACAACCTACCGTAGCTAGCCACAACCTGCCTGGTGGTATAATATATATTTCTTGAATACTCGACTTAAAATAAGCTACTGTTTTATACAGGCATATGCCTGTGCAACTGTACTCTATTAGCTTGCCTAATGAAACCTTAAGTAAACTTTTAATGAAACGTCTTGAAACAAGCCGGGATAGTGCACACAAACAAGAATAGACTTAAACAAATTTTGAAGGGTAGTATTTGACACGTAGCTAGCTTTCGTTGCTCGTGAGTTTGGTAGTTATTCGCTGCTTAAACATGACAACCTAGCTTGTATCAGCTTGTCGTTAGTTCATAAAGACACAGGACATAGCTGAGCATTATCACCTTATACTCCAGGGAGTGCTTTATGCTACATGACTATCCCACACGTAGCCCGTATGTGAAATCGCTAGACAGCTTAGATATAGATGTATGTATAACGAAGCCTGCAACTTGACTGTCTGTAACATTTCAATTAAGCTTGATATCCACAAAAAACTATAAAATGTGCATATTCTCATGCCACGGTCTAACTTTTTGGTATTCTTTTTTTTTTTTAATTCTTTATTTTTGAAGTGCGCATAATGATAACATTTGCTTATGAGGTACCCCAAAGGCAGTCCTCTAGCACGTTAGGCATAATTTGAGCATAGGGGTGATCACGAGAACTTGCACACAATTTTTTAAGTAAGGGCGCGAACAGTAATGGTGTACATCGCTTAGAAAGGTTGAACGCTTTTGTTGTCTACGCAGTAGGTTAATATGCTGTGTCAGATGCTAGGCAAAGACATTTAAAGTTGTTCAGGTTCTAAATTAAGCATACAGGCAACTGACATATTACGTTTCAACTCGCTTATTACGTTCCAACTCGCTTATTACGTTTCAACTGGCTTATTACGTTTCAACTGGCTTATTACATTTCAACTGGCTTATTACGTTTCAACTGACATATTGCGTTTCAACTGACCTATTACGTTTCAACTTGCAGTTTACATTTCAGCTTGCATATTACGTTTCAGCTTGCATATTACGTTTCAACTTGCATATTACGTTTCAGCTTGCATATTACGTTTCAACTTGCATATTACATTTCAACTTGCATATTACGTTTCAACTTGCTTATTACGTTGCAACTTGCATATTACGTTTCAACTTGCATAATACATTTCAATTTGCATAGTACGTTTCAAGGTGATGCGATAAATGGTTCATGTTGAATCGCTAAGTGTGTGTGAGTTAGGTGGATTAATGATAGAGTGTTCAGGCTTGTATATGAGTGTACCCTGAAAAAAAAAACAAAAAAACATTAACATTGGTATCGTGGGGAAATGAGTAGCCCTGGTGGAAGGTACTACAGAGGGCCTCAGCCATCTAGGTATATTGAGCCAGACATTGTGTGCCTGTGTGTGGTCTGCGTGTATGTTGTAATGTGCCTCTTGTTGTTTAAGATTAGCAGCAAGTGCAGGATGTAGCTCAGTGTATAGTGAATGTTCAAGCCGAGCTTATGTCGGTGGAGGGTGAAAGGACCATAGATACAGTTCGTTCAAGAGGACTGCGCTTTTTCTCCGTGCAGGAGCATAGTCCACTGTCAGTGTAGGCTGTATTTGTTATCCGATGCCGACTCTGGAGGCTGGGTGGGTGAGCCATGTGCAGGGCTGGTATCCTGGGCTGGTCTGCTCGCTAGGTGTGGTGATGGTGGATGTGTTGTTGCGGCAACACACCTGCCTCCTCGGTGCTCTCGTTCCGGTTAGTCGCGGGGAGGTGTATTGCCGGTCACTCACCAACGCTGCCGCAAGGCAGTTTTTGTCGCTGTCAGCTCTGCTAGGTCCTCCGTGTCGGGTTGCGCCTTGCGGTGCGGCCGGTGCTGGGACCGCTTGTTGATAGGCAGGTCTGGGAGTCCTGCGGCTTTTCGGATCCGAGGTTGCTCTGGGGATTTGAGGTAGGTGTCTGCCCAGGCGGCGCTGGATCGCCGGACGTATCCATGCCGCCAGTCCTCTTAGCGCCACGTGTAGGGACCGTCCTCTAACGTGGAGCTTGGTCTGCATATGAGTGCAGAGCCGGTCAAGGAATTCCCCGATCTGTTCAGGTGGCTTGGTGAGGGTGCAGTTTGGTGCCGATCGTGCCGGAGCCGCCATCTTGGCTGGACCCCTGAGGCCCTGTTTCGTATGCGAGTTGTGTGTGCTCATAGTTTCAGTTTGCCTGGGTCAGGTAAGTAAGGACCGTGCCAGTCGCTTGGTGTAGCCGGGATATCCCACACCGGCCGGGGGGGGGGGGGGGAAACGGGGTCTGGAGGACTGTAGCGTTGTCCCGCTGGCCTGCTGGCGCGGAGGTCGGCCGCCTCTCTCGCGCTTGCATGCGTTGGTAGGCCGCAATCCTCAGCCTGCTCCAGGTCGCCTCTCCGAGTGTATCGGCCCGGTAATTTGAATCACGGGGATCACCCCACTACTCCACTGCTGTGTGTTAGAGGGTTCAGGATGATAATTTTAGTTAATTATAGTTAAATGACGCTTATTTGCCGGTTTTCCTCTCGGAGCTCTGGTTCAGTGCGACCAGTCTGCTCGGCAGTCAGGCCCCGCCCCCTACTTTTTGGTATTCTTGAATAACGCTGTTGTGGCGTATGTTTGAAAACCTGTAACCACCTGCACAACTAAACATAAAGAATAAAAAAAAAAATGTATATATGTGTATTTTAATATTATTTTTCATTTTTAATATTATACTGTGTATTTTAATATTACTTTGTATTTGTGATAATATACTGTACCCTAATGTAACAATGCAATGTGTGGGCCCAGGGCATACTTGAAAACAAGAGAAATCTCAATGTATCCTTTCTGGTAAAATATTTTTTATAAATTACATAAATAAATTTAAAGGGGTCATGATGTATGGAGTTTTTATATGATGCACATACCACGTTACTCCACCCCTGTCAGCATCATTAGCCAGAATAGAACAAGAGTTCCAGGCTGGCTAATGTTAATTCTGTGCAAACTCTTTCACAGTGTCCCATTCATTGGTTGAGAGCTGTCAACAGGGCCGGATTAACATAGGGGCTGATGGAGCTGCAGCTCCAGGCCCAGGCCCATGGAATAGGCCCATTTATTTAACAAAAAAAAAATTTTTTTTTTTTTTTTTTTTTACACACTACTCTTAGGTTTGCCACCTGACTGGTATTTTACTGGCACAGCCGGTATTTGAGGCTGCCTGACCATGCCGGTATTGCAGTTCTACCGGCAATACAAATGTAGGTATTTTTCTCAGAATAAATGGAGATTACTCTGCAATACCAGCACCGGCCAGTATGGGTCACTGTGTGTGGAGAGAGGCAGGGATAGGAAGCATATCCCTGCCTCTCTCTACTACTCACTGATCCGTGGGGGAGCAGCTACACAGCAGAGTCCAGACAGCAGCTCTACAGTAAGTGAGGGATGGGGGGGAAAGGCAGCAGGGACACATGGATACACTGGGACACTAGGGGACACATGGGGACACTGAGGCACTAGGGGACACTAAGGGACATATGGGGACACTGAGACACTAGGGGACACAGACACTAGGGCACATAGGAACACTGAGACACTTGGGGACACTGGAAAACATAGGGACACTGAGACACTAGGGGACAGTGAGACACTAGGGGACACTGGGACACATGGGGATGCTGAGACACATGGGGATGCTGTGAGACATAGGGACATTGGGACACGGAGACACTATGTCTCCATTTCTCCCAGTGTCCCCATGTCCCCCAGCCAGTGTCCCTAGTATCTCAGTGTCCCCAAGTCTCCCAGTGTCTGTGTCCCATGTCTCTCTGTGTGCCTAGTGTCCCCATATGTCCCAGTGTCCCCATGTCTATGTCCACAACTGCCCCATGTCTCCCAGTGTCCCCTAGTCTCCCAGTGTCTGTGTTCCCATGTCTCTGTGTCCCTAGTGTCTTAGTGTCCCCAAATGTTTCAGTGTCCCCATGTGTCCCAGTGTCTGTGTTCCTAGTGTCTCAGTGTGCCTAGTGTCCCCATGTCTCCCAGTGTCCCTATATGTCCCAGTGTCCCCATGTCTATGTCCACAACTGTCCCCATGTCTTCCAGTGTCCCCAAGTGTCTGTCTCCCAGCCAGTGCCCCCTAGTCTCCCAGTGTCCCCTAGTCTCCCAGTGTCCCCTAGTCTCCCAGTGTCCCCTAGTCTCCCAGTGTCTGTGTTCCCATGTCTCTGTGTCCCTAGTATCTTAGTGTCCCCTAGTGTCTAAGTGTCCCCATGTCTCCCAGTGTCCCTATATGTCCCAGTGTCCCCATATCTATGTCCACAACTGTCCCCATGTCTGCCAGTGTCTGTCTCCCAGTGTCCCCTAGTCTCCAGGTGTCCCCTAGTCTCCCAGTGTCTGTGTTCCCATGTCTCTGTGTCCCTAGTGTCCCCAAATGTTTCAATGTCCCCATGTGTCTGTGTCCCTAGTGTCTCAGTGTCCCCATTTCTCCCAGTTTCCTTAAATGTCTCAGTGTCCCCATGTCTCCCAGTGTCCCCATGTCTGTGTGTTCCCATGTCTCTCAGTGTCCCCATGTCTCCCAGTGTCCCCATGTCTGTGTGTTCCCATGTCTCTCAGTGTCCCCAAATGTTTCAGTGTCCCCATGTCTCTCAGTGTCTGTGTCCCTAGTGTCTCAGTGGCCCCATTTCTCCCAGTTTCCCTAAATGTCTCAGTGTCCCCATGTCTCCCAGTATCCCCATGTCTGTGTGTTCCTGGGTCTCTCAGTGTCCCCATGTCTCTCAGTGTCCCCATGTCTCTCAGTGTCCCAGGGTCTCTCAGTGTCCCCGGGTCTCTCAGTGTCCCCAGTATCCTAGTGACATGGGGGGACACTGAGACATTGGGAAAAAAGGGGGCCATTGAGACACTGAGAGACTAGGGGACTGGGCGACATGGGGACACTGACACTGTGATACATAGGGATACTGAGACACTGGGTGACTTGCGAGACTGAGACACTGGGAGACAGGGAGACAATGGGAGCAATCCATCTATACAGCAGAATCAAACTGTGAGTAGTTTGTTGGTGATTTTACAGAATTTTCTCTGATGTCACTCCTTGTGATTATACAAATGATTAAGGCTGGTATTTTTTCCCAAGAAAGGTGGCAACCCTAACTACTCTTCACATACTCTTGCTTAAAGGAGCACTATAGGGTCAGGAACACAATCCTGTATTTCTGACCCTATTATGTTAAAACCACCACCCTGGCCCCTTCTTGCCTCCCTAAGTATAGTAAAATATAACTTGTATTCAAGTCTGCAGCTGCTGGCTCTGCCTCTGAACTGACTGTCTGCTGACATCATCAGAAGTGGTGGTCTGAGCAAATTACAATACTTGCCCATAGGATTGGCTGAGGCTGTCAACTAGGCAGATCAGGGGCAGAGCCAGCACAAGTCCAACATAGCCCTGGCCAATCAGCATCTCCTCATAAAGATACATTGAATCAATGCATCTCTATGAGGAAAGTTCAGTGTCTGCATGCAGAGGGGGAGACACTGAATGGCAGTGCTGCACAATAGGCAGTACTGCCCCAGGAAGCACCTCTAGCAGCCATTTAAGGAGTGGCCAGTGGAGTTATTTTCTCTGAAAAGACAGTGTTTACTGCAAAAGGCCTGAATGGAATTATTCTACTAAGCAGAAAAAAATACAATAAGCAGTAGTTGTTCTGGTGACTATTGTGTCCCTTTAAGTTTGGAAGCTTAAGAGGGATGTATGGGAACAAAACTTGTGTGGACTGGCTGACAATAAAATTTGTTTAGGTAATGCAGACGTTGGTCTCTCTAACACTGTGGCATGTCCCCTTTCTTCTACACTCACTACATACACCTTTTCTCTGTCTCAGGAATTTCTGCCTGCTAGTAAGAAGGTAAGGAGACAAGTGGACCATCGAGTGCTAGGGGACAGTCCTTAGAAAGCATGGAGGGAGTGCATCATTAGACACATTTATGTCAAGCTCAGGGTGCTGCCTGCATAGTATGCCCTTAGTTGGACAGCCTGCATGATTGGCGGGCAGCCTGACATGCATTCATGCCAGGCTGTCCTTCAAATTCGTTGGACAGACATGCCCCCTTTTTGGGCATGTTCTCCCCTTTTGGCAGGTCTGGTTACGTGATTCGCAACAGTGGCCCACCCTTTTACCCCACCCATTGACTTCCTGCTTCACTGGACACAGCTGTTAGGGGGTATGGATTTACTTGAAAGATGAAAGCATAAATTAGAGAGAGATTAGCATAGAGTATGTGTTTTCTTATAGCTGAATCCTGAGGAGTTTTCCTCCAACACCATCTCCATCAGATACATGACGTTTGGGAGGTATGACTGTTTTTGTGTTTTTGGTCGATAAGATTCCGTAATTAGGCCCATCATAATTGTTAGCACCAGGCCCACTGTGCTCTTAATCCGGCCCTGGCTGTCAACTGATGTTCTCAGCCAATGAATGGTGACTGAATTGGCCTCTGTGTTCTGCTGCTCTGCAGAAGGCAGTAGCCAGGGCCGCCATCAGGGCATGACAACCGTGACAATTGTCACGGGCCCGGCGGTCCTGGGGGGCCCGGCCCGCGGCCGGATTGCTGGAGCGGGCCGGGACTGAGAAGAGGACTCATTTGTCGGGCGGGCTCGAGTCCCGACAGTAGGGGGGCCCAGCAGCTTAGCCTCTGTGCCGCTGGATGCTGGGCCCCCCTGTGTGCCGCCGGGAGAGAGCTGCCTGTCACCGTGCACTGTGACTGCAGACAGTGCACAAATCCGGATCCCTGTGACTCCTGTCTGCAGCTCCGCCTCCACGGGTGCAGAGCTGCAGACCATGATTGATTGTCAGCGAGCTCAGCCAATCAGAGCTCGCGAGACAATCTCCACATGGTCTGACTGCAGCTCTGAACCCGTGGAGGCGGAGCTGCAGACAGGAAGGAGAGCATGGGACCACGAGGGTGCTGCTGCTGCAGGAAAGAAGATCACCAGGGACAGAGGTAAGTTATTTTATTGTCTCATTCTCACTGCCAACCTCCCCTCACTGCCACCCTCACCTCCCCCACTCACTGCCACCCTCACCTCCCCCACTCACTGCCACCCTCCCTTCCCCCATCACTGCCACCCTCCCTTCCCCCATCACTGCCACCCTCCCTTCCCCCATCACTGCCACCCTCCCTTCCCCCATCACTGCCACCCTCCCCTCCCCCACTCAATGCCAGTCTGACACCCTCACCCCCCCACTCACTGCCACCCTCACCTCCCCCATCACTGCCACCCTCCCCACTCACTGCCACCCTCCCACCCCCACTCACTGCCACCCTCCCTTCCCCCACTCACTACCATCCTCCCTTCCCTCACTCACTACCATCCTCCCTTCCCTCACTCACTGCCATCCTCCCTTCCCCCATCACTGCCATCCTCCCTTCCCCCATCACTGCCACCCCACTCACTGCCACCCTCACCTCCCTCCACTCACTGCCACCCTCCCCTCCCCCACTCAATGCCAGTCTGCCACCCTCACCTCCCCCACTCACTGCCACCCTCACCTCCCCCACTCACTGCCACCCTCACCTCCCCCACTCACTGCTACCCTCACCTCCCCCACTCACTGCCACCCTCCTGCTGCTGCAGGAAAGAAGATCACCAGGGACAGGGAGTCACTTCACTCTTGAGGTAAGTTAATTTATTGTCTCACTGCCACCCTCCCCTCACTGCCACCCTCACCTCCCCCACTCACTGCCATCCTCCCTTCCCCCCATCACTGCCACCCTCCCCTCCCCCCATCACTGCCACCCTCCCCTCCCCCCATCACTGCCACCCTCCTCTCCCCCCATCACTGCCACCCTCCTCTCCCCCCATCACTGCCACCCTCCCCTCCCTCCACCACTGCCACCCTCCGCTCCCCCACTCAATGCCAGTCTGCCACCCTCACCTCCCCCACTCACTGCCACCCTCCCTTCCCCCATCACTGCCACCATCCCTTTCCCCCATCACTGCCATCCTCCCTTCCCCCATCACTGCCACCCTCCCCACTCACTGCCACCCTCATCTCCCTCCACTCACTGCCACATCCCCTCCCCCACTCAATGCCAGTCTGCCACCCTCACCTCCCCCACTCACTGCTACCCTCCCCGCCCGCAATCACTGCTACCCACACCTCCACTCACTCACTGTCACCCTCACCCCCACACAAAGTCATCCCCTTTACCATGCCACACTCACATCTATCCCTGCTAATCCTGTATCACACTCCCCTCCAACAACGTTGCCACACTCACATTAATACATCCAATCCTGTCACACTCAACACCGTTCGCTCTGCCACACTCACCATGTCATAATAATCCCTCAATCCTGTCACACTCCATCCTCCAACCATGCCACACTAGCACCAAATGGTGTCACACTCACTGATTCACACTTCAACCATGTCACACTGAACCTGAATATTAATCCTCCTTAAAGGGACACTCCAGGCACCCAGACCACTTCTGCCCATTGGAGTGGTCTGGGTGCCAACTCCCACTACCCTTAACCCTGCAAGTGTAATTATTTCAGTTTCATAAACTACAATATTTACCTTGCAGAGTTAACTCCTCTAATGGCGGTCTTCTAGACTAGACAGCCACTAGAGGACACTTCTGTGTTTATAGCACATGAAAAGTGTGCTATAACGGCACAAGACGTCCTCACGCTATGTGAGGACCTCCAGCGTCGCTGAAATCCCCATAGGAAAGCATTGAAAGCATTTTTCAATGTTTTCCTATGGGGAGGTCTAATGTGCGTTTGTTTGTGTGCGTCTCCCCCGCCGACGGCTGCGCATGCTCTATAGGTCTCCCCGTCTGATGTCGGTGGGGGAGGAGCGTGAGTGGATCCTGACCCAGCGCCGAGGGACATCGGCGCTGGATACAGGTAAGTCACTGAAGGGGTTTTAACCCCCTCAGCATCTTGGGATGGGGGGTGGGAGGGAGAGGGGACCTGCAGTGTTTTCCTGGCACTGGAGTGTCCCTTTAACCCCTTAAAGGACCACTCTAGGCACCCAGACCACTTCAGCTTAATGAAGTGGTCTTGGTGCTAGGTCCAGCTAGGGTTAACCCATTTTTTTTATAAACATAGCAGTTTCAGAGAAACTGCTATGTTTAAAAATGGGTTAATCCAGCCCTCAAAGCCTCTAGTGGCAGCTCTTGCCCCGCGTGCGCATTCAGCCGAATGGGAGGAGAGGAGGAGGATCGGAGGAGAAGAGCTCCCTGCCCGGCGCTGGAGAAAGGTAAGTTTTAACCCCTTTCCTCTCCCCAGAGCCCGGTGGGAGGGGGACCCTGAGGGTGGGGGCACCCTCAGGGCACTATAGTGCCAGGAAAACGAGTATGTTTTCCTGGCACTATAGTGGTCCTTTAAGGACACATGACATGTGTGACATGTCATGATTCCCTTTTATTCCAGATGTTTGGTACTTAAGGGGTTAAGCATGCGTGGGATATGCATAAGGCTATCCTAACTATAAGATAAGGCCAGGGACTAATGAAAGTATTTAGAAAATTGGGCAGACTAGGTGGGCAGAATGGTTCTTATCTGCCGTCACGTTCTCTGTTTCTATTAACACCCCTCATCCTGTTACACTCCCTCCTCCAACTATGTCACACTCATCCCCAAATCTTTCCCTGCCACACTCACCCTGTCACTTTAAGCCCCACATTCACCCCAATTCTGTCACACTCTACTTCTCTCATTCTGTCACACTCACCCCCACCCCTGTCTCTTTCACGCCCCTCGCCCTGTCACCAGTGGTGTATCCTGGTTTTGTGCTGCCCTAGGCAGGACAAAACTCAGGCGCCCCCTGGAAAATGCCGCCCAAGGCAAATGCCTTGTTTGCCTCGCGGCTAATACGCTCCTGCCTGTCACACTTACTCTGCCAAGTTAACCCTATATTCCCCCTTCACAGTTACACCCTGAAGACAGTAATTATACACAGTCGTGAAATATAGCTTCTCCATAAACACAATGCACAAAGATCACAATCAGCCCCCCATACATACGAGCTTCCACTTGCTCACATGGTCCCAGACACACACATGCTCACAGAGACACACATTCACTTACAAGGATACTTGCTGTCTGACACACACTCTCAGACACATTTAGAAATACACAGAGCCAAATGCACATTGTGAATGTATGTTTGTTTGTGTGTTTCTCTGTGCATCAGTGTGTTTGTTTGTTTCTTGTTGCTCAGACCTTGCGACTGATGGACACCTGCAATTTTCCTGAAAGGTGAGTATTTCTGCCTGTTACATGACCACGTACGTGCTTGTAACTTCCTAGGACATCTGAAGATTACTACATTGGTAAGTTGTATTAAAACACATCGAGCAAGTTAATTTGTGTAACATTTGTTTGCACTGCACTATTTGCACATTGTTGTATATATTTGCTCATTGTTTCCTGCGTTATTTGTTTGTTTTGATATTTAAATTTATTATTTATTTGCACTTTTTGTGAATTGGGGGGGGGGGGGGGGGGGCCAGACCATTTGTTCTGTTAGGGGCCCGAAAATTTCTGGTGGCGGCCCTGGCAGTAGCATACCACTTCGGAGGTGCAGTAACCTTGGAGCTCGGCAGGAACCCAGGAGAACAGAGAATTACTACATGATTTGGCCCGTTACCAGGAATCAGAGCCAGGGTATTCCTGGCATCATTACCACTACATCGGGCTCTGATGATGAAAATGTTTTGATCATGATAAAGGCAATACACAGAATGTCTCAAACAGGTTGCTCCTAAATGAAATATACAAATGATCAAAATTTAATAAAATCTAGTTTTTCCTCAGAAAGTCTTGGTTCATAATAGGCACTTCAATGAACCTCCTATAGGTATATGTAAAAGATTAGAAGTAATAAGAAAAAATATAGTGTAGAATGTTTAGAGAAACGTGAGTGGTATATAACTCAGTATATAAAAGCTAATTCACATGTAATAGAGTTAACAGCCAATTTTTAATAGCAGTGATGGGTATCAATCTCCCCTCTTGTGACAATTAGGAGTATCCAATATTTGCGGTGAGTATGCAAGGTAAAAACTCTAATAGTGCGATTGTCAGTTACTAGCAAGTAAAGTGCAAATGACCATAACAAATAAACTCACAAGTGAGAAGCTTTCCCCCTGAAGCTTACAGTAATAAGCGAATAAGAGTGTGGTGTTACAATCCCCATCAATCAAAGATATAAGTGATTCCAAAGACTTCAGTGCATAAGAAACAACAATATAAATAATCCAATAGGGCACAACTGTAATTAATAAATAGTGTGTGATACAAAGTAAGAAATATACTCACAAGTAAGAAACAATTGCCTATAGCTCACAGTAATGCATATGGAGGTATAATCCCCATCCAGGGATAGATATGGGCTACAACACATCCAGCAGTGTAGGTAAATATGTAAAAGAGAGGAGTGCTATACATTGTGTCTGAGTGACTGCCACCATAGGTGTTTCTAAGCAGTAATGTAAACACTGCCTTTTCTCTGAAATACCTGCAGGGACAGGCGGTAGACAACAGAACAACTGAATTAAGCTGTAGTTGTTGTGGTGACTGCAGTGTCCCTTCAATTTAAAAGAAAGCTTTTTGAATGATAAAAGGCGTAAGGAAGTATGGGGAGACACGCATACAAGGGAGAGGTGGAGAGATGCGTACACAAAAAAGGTGTGGAAGCAAGGAGAAGTTAATGGGATAGTTGGAAGAGGATGTTTAAAAAGGTGGGGGAAGGTTGGGGTATCATTTGGTTTTGTCTGATAAAAAGGAAATTAATGAATCAAAAATTTGAATCAGTCACCACCTGTCTTAAATAAGAAAGGCATGCACATCTCAACTGAAATATGGAGCAATCAGAGTCTTGCTGAGGCTGGCTTTTCACACAAATGAATCCTTGCTAGAGGTAGACAATTTGCTCAGGATACACACAGTAGGCGATGCAGAAAATGAAAAACAAAACCAGATCATATACCTGTATGTGCAAGCATACACATACAGACATTATAACACTGAATAGTAAAGGGTTACTCCAAGCTTTATAACCACTACAGTCGGCAATGATTATTGCGATTACAATTATTTATATAGTGCCAACATATTCACAGCGCTGTACAATTAGTAAACACTCAATTAAAAGAAACACTCAATTCTAACAAAACATATTTCAAATACTGAAACAGTGGATAAAGAGGGCCCTGCCCAAACGAGCTTACAATCTTAAAGGATGAGGGAGCAGACTTATTTGGGCGGGGCCATCTTCACCTCTGTTCAAGTACATCAAACATGTTCTGCTAGAATTTAGTGTTTGTCTTGTTTACCTATTGTACAGCGCTGTAGAACATGTTGGCACTATATAAATAATTGTAATAACCACTACTGACTGTAGTGGTTATGAATACAATGCCAATAGTACCCTCACTCTATTTCCCGGTAATGCGGCAAACTGTTTTTCCTCTTAACTTCAGTCGAGAGTTCTCCTGGGGCCAGTGATGGCTTTTTGGCTTTTGCAGGGCTACTGAAGCCAGAAGTCGGTCTCACTGGCCATTCATTGGCTGAGAGCATCAGATGACCGCTCTCTGCCAATGAATGAAATTCTGTGCAGAGGAATATGCACAGAATTAACATTATCCAGCATAGAACTCTAGTTGCAGACTGACTAATTACACCTTTGTGACCCTGCCAGAGATGTTTCACCTCCGGTAGACGAGGGGCTAAACACCATATGTGCCGCATGTGAAAAAAAACCAAAATACACTTTCTCACATACAGACTCCAGGCACCATGGACACTTGAATTCAGTTAAGTGGTCATGGTGCTTGGATTGGCCATTTAAACTAATTTGAGCAGGAGCATTTCTACCTCTTGTTCTTGTGAGTCAAACTTGTAATTCAGACGTTTAATGAATTTAGTGTCACAGGGGCTGAAACGGGATCCACGTTCCTAGCCATGCACCAGCTAGTACTTATCTGACGTGGTAGCAGCAAAGAAAGAGGGAAATGGGAAGGCGGACTAGGGTATTATACTGGACATAAGGGGGCGTGGCCTGTGTGTGAGACATGTACTACCTTTTCTTTTCAATTCTGTTAATGTTCTTTGCTGCTATTGTGGACAGTAAAGAATGTATGCAAATATGAGCCACTGTGTCTTGTAATAAAATTAGCAATTTTATAGCATGACAGGAGGCTTCATATTTGCTTAAGTCTCTCTTTACTAGAACTCCACAGCAGCACATTAACATAGAGATAAAAACACCAGAGACAAAAAAATCAGGAATCTATAAAAGGCTTCTCCCAACTAACTATTTCCTCTTTCTTTGCTGCTCCGCAGACAGTGCAGGTCAGAGTACCACTGCCTCCTGTTATATATGGGTGGTTGTGGATATATTACTGTATTTATATGTTTATTACTGTATTGATTTATTTGTTTATTACTGTATTGATGTATTTTTGCATCTATTTTCTTAGTGCTGTAGTGATTGATTTATTTAGCTATACTGTATTTTCTGCATCTACCTTCTTAGTGCTCTAGTGATTGATTTATTTAGCTATACTGTATTTTCTGCATCTACCTTCTTAGTGCTCTAGTGATTGATTAATTTAGCTATCTGTATTTTCTTCACCTACCTACTTAGTGCTATAGTGATTGCTTGATTGCTTGATTCATTTACTCTGTCTTTCTGCATCTACCTTCTTATGGCTGCAGGGATTTATTTGTTTAGAATGTGTTTACCTTCCTACTGCCATTATGATTTATTTATTTAGATTGTATTTTTCTGTCCATACTTTTTTGCTGTAGGGATGTATTTTCTCTTATGATTTTTCTGCATTTTCCTGTTTTGGGCACCCCTGTCTGGGGATCGTTTTTTTCTTGGGTTTGGGGGGTTTCCTTCCCTCCCTCTACCTTTTCTGGGCGGCTTTGCCCCCTTCACTTTTCGTCCATTTCGCGGCCGCTGGAAAGCGGTCCTCCGACCGCTTTCCATTGCCGACCGCCGGGACCCCGGAGTAAGACTCCTGCGGTCCCACGTGTTGGATCCCGCTCCTCTGCTCCCCATGCAGTGCGGCGGCCCCGAGCATCCACTTCCCCGCGACCGCGTGGTCGGGTGGGGGCGGGGCCGGCCAGTTACCAGACTTACCGCATTAGTTCCGTCGATAGCAGGCACATGTGCTGTAGCTTTGACTGGGACTCAGGTATGACTTGGGCGCATTGCACCCTCAGGCTGTCCTGGCTTTGTGCCCCATGTGGCTGGCAGGTTAGGCTACTGGGGACCATAGTGGATGATATAGATCACAGGCATGCTATATAGAGCTGTGCACAACCCTTCAAGGGTTACAGGCACAACTGGCAGTGTTACCACTTATACTCACCCCCCCCCCCCCTTTTGTTTGTTCAGATGATTGCTTGCAGTGCTCTGTTTTATCATATTGACCAATGGAGCACCTCTTGTGAGGTAACTCAGTTGGTAAGTTCCCTGACTACAGGTGTACTCATTATGCAAGTTCACTATTTACAGAGTGTCAGGCACTATTTAACTGAAGTGCGTTATCTACAGTTACACAATGGAATGCTAGGTACAATCACACAGAAGAATGCTATCTACAGTTACACAGTAGAAGGCTATGTACAGTTACACAGAAGAACGCTATGTACAGTTACATAGAAGAATGCTATGTACAGTTACATAGAAGAATGTTATGTACTGTTACACAGAAGAGTGTTATGTACTGTTACACAGAAGAATGTATGTACAGTTACACGGAAGAGTGTTATGTACAGTTACACGGAAGAGTGTTATGTACATTTACACAGAAGAATGTTTTGTACGGTTACACAGAAGAATGTTATGTACGGTTACACAGAAGAACGTATTGTATGTTTACACAGAAGGATGTTATGTACGGATGCACAGAAGAGTGTTATGTACAGTTACACAGAAGAAGGTTACGTACAGTTACACAGAAGAGTGTTAATAACAGTTACACAGAAGTGTGTTATGTGCTATTAATCTGAAGAAGTGTTATGTACATCTTATCTGAAGAGTGAAAGGTACATTTTATCGGAAGAATGGAATGCGCAGTTCCTCACCTGTACATCTCTGAAGGTCCTGACTTGTCTGTGCCCCAGGACTTGGTCGGCTTTGTCCGTGCCTTACTGATTGGCCTGCTTTGTCTGTGCCCCATTGATCTGGCCTGTGCTGTCTGTTCCGAATGTCTGCATGCCAAACCTACTGCCACATACTCACGCTTGTGCATTGCATGCGCTGCCCAACTTGCCTCGGTCACTATATGGGGTGCTACCCCTATCTCCCTGCCGGTGACTCTTGTCCTCTATACTCCTTGAAGTCGCTTTGCCTGGGACCGCTGCACAGGAGAACCCTTATCCGGGTTAACAGAGCAGACGATGACTACTATTGCAGTGACCGCCTCTGTGGAATTAGGCTTCAGCCAGGGTCCTACGTTAAGCTTATCAGGAGCATAACGCTAGAGGGCCCACCTTTAAAATGGCAGACAACTTGAATGAGTCAGACTCTCCTGGAGGAGAGCAGGCAAGGGCACATAAGCGCTACTGGAAGGGTGAAGGCCCTGAACCAGTGACTTGAATGAGTCAGACTCTCCTTGATGAGAGCAGGCAAGTGCGCATGAGCGCTACTGGAAGGGTGAATGCCCTGAACCAGGCTCCCGGAAAGATAAGACTCGGCCAGACGGCCCTGCCTATATGGTGCGGGCGAGGCGATGTCCACCGGATGCGGCAGTGACCACCTTCTTAAAAAGGCATCCGACTCGGAGGAGTCAGACTCTCCGAGTGCAGAGCAGGCAAGGGCGCATAGGCACTATGGGTAGGATGAAGGCCCGGAACCAGATGCCCGGAAAGATTAGACTCCGGAGAAGTGTCTAGCCCTGATATGATCGACCTTGACGGCCAGACGACACTGCCTATGTGGCGCAGGGGTGAAGGTCCCCATAAACCCCCCACCATGGCCGCCCTAGCTGAATGGCGGGTGGACCGGTTCCCCTCGGAGGGAGAGGACGATGGGGGTGTGGATTATGATGACGGCCCCTAGTGGCACCATGAGATGTAGAACAAAGTGGAAGTGTAGAACAACCTTGGAAGAAGAGGTCGTCTCGTGGATCGCCCCTGTTCGACCCTCGATCCATTGCTCACCTGGTTTCTTTGGAATAGTCTCTGCCCGATCACCTAGCACCATCGGTGCGTTTCTGGGCCTGTAGACCGCTGGCTTGAGAAGCCCGCAGGATAATTCGAGCGGTATTCCCAGACGGTCTCCCGAACAAAGTAGCCGCAAACCCAGACTTAGACCCCGACGGGGCACTGCGGTTTTGCTGGTTAAGCACCTGTCTAGTATTCAGGAGATCCTGAGTGCGGCCCACTGCAGTGCCTATACTCCGCACTGGAAAGCCGATTGTTCTCCGCTACACGAGCGAGTTGTGCTAGCGGAACATACGAGGAAGTATAACAGCTGTCCTTTTTTACATGGAAGTACTTCACGGAGGCTTATCTCAGCTCCAACCCGTACCTTTTATAGGAAATTGGACCCTTGACCCGGAATTTCACACTTGCCTCCACTTTCGGATGACACCCCAGACGGGGCCCCCAGTCTGGGGTGGCAGACGACCCTATCCTAAATGCAGTTTGGACCGCTTGAGGTGCTTGGGATAAAGGGATCTGAGCCCCTCGGAGTCCCGGCACAAGTCTACGATTGAACGTATATTCATTAGTTACTGTGAATTAGACGCGGCCCTCAAGAAACTTCTAGGGACCAGTTCTGGTAAGGTGGCCTCTATTTTCTCCCTGGTGAGATAGGTATCTTGTGCATCAGTCATTTGGGCGACAATACAACCTGGTTGGGAGGAATTGAGGACATTCAGGAATACCAGAACTATCTGAAGAGATCTTTCTTGTTTTCCACGCATTGGGACCCGGACGTGACTCTTCATCGATATAGGACATCTTGCTGTACGGTCTACCTGGACGGGCTTGCCGGACCCCCTGCGAGGTACCTCCCAGACCGAAAGGTCAGACGCTCCCTGCGTTTTCCCTTGTTAGAGTCCCTGGATTTCGTTTTTTTCAACCAGGGAAACATCGACCTCCTCTACATCTCAAGGAGTGGAGTCCTGGAGGGCGGATTGGACGCAAGGGGGTGACCCCTACGCTCTCTTCTGCCCGAGTTCTCGTACATATGGAATAGTTTTCTCTGGGAGGACCCGGCGTCAAGACTTTAATCCACGGAGGATGACCCATCAGGCCCCGACCAGTTCGGCCGGATGACGGACCCGTTTGCTCAGCGATGGACGCTTCCCTCCAGGAGTGTTCGACACAAGGACGCGGACGAGTCTCCTCCGTTTGTTTGGTCTCAGGACCTTTTTACAGGTGCCTCGGTCTGCTGGTACTTTGGAATTATGATCTCCGTTTCAGCAGAGTCGAACCTAGTTCCTGGATTCTCTGGACCCTTGCTCATTTGATCTCGGGGATTGTGAGACTTTGGTCTGCATGGCGACCCTGACGTGGTTGGGTCTGGTACGGATCTCCTAATTTTGCTACCGCTTTTACAGGGTTCGGGTATTGTTCGGTCACTTTATTACCGGGGACTGCCATATTAATTAGATTAGGTAGCGCGTACGACTGTTGTCGGCGGGCCTCGCTCTGCTTAGAATTCCCTTTATGATTCTGGATTTATTTCAGTTATTATACCTTGTTTTTCTTTCAGATGGGTTCGGCGGTTCGGACCTTAGTTGTCTATCAGCCTTAGTCGGACTCGAGGGTCATATTCTTACTTTGGTAGCGCTCCCACCTTTAGGCGGTGTTCGACGTCACCGTTTGTTTAAATGGTTCTTCCCTTTTTCTCGCCCTTCATGTACCGCTTTGTTGTGGTTGGCATTGTCAGGGCGTATAGGTTTTTTCGGTTCACTTCAGTCCGTATCACGGCGACTTCAGGTACCGACATGGCGGGCGTTTTTCTCCAAGACATTGTACGCTTTCCTGCTGGTTACGAGGAGCTATCTTCATAGAGTTTAGGTTGGTACGGCAGATTGTGTTTCTTTGGTCTTTGCTATATGAAGCCTCCTGTCATGCTATAAAATTGTAGATTATACTAGCTTTAGTGTACCTATAATCTTAATTTTTTTAATGACAGGAGGCGAATATTTCCCTCCCAGTTTCTCCCTCCCCTTGTTGTTTGTTGGTTTGACTGACTTGTTGTTTATTCACCTGGTCTCCTGGGCTAGGTTGGTTATCTGGGGGAGTTGGGGTTTATCTGGGATATGGTACCGTCAGTATTTTATGATGGGGATTCAGGTTTTTTCACTATCTGGGATATTATACTGTCAGTATTTACAATGGGGATTCATGTTTTCTCATTACATTTATTTTGCTAATCAGTGTTTTCGACTCTGTTTCTCTCGTTTCAGTTTAATGGTTTGGCTACAGTTCTTAGATCCTACTACTCTACAGGATAAAAGTCAAGGCTTCGCCCACTGGTTCCACGGTTTCACGTTCGCATGGCATTCATCGTTATGTTATGTTTGTTTCTCCTGTTATTGTATTTGTGGTTTATTGTTCAGGTACTTTATTTGTCACAGCGTGAAAGAGGAAATAGTTAGTTGGGAGAAGCCTTTTATAGATTCCTGATTTTTTTGTCTCTGTTTTTTATCTCTATGTTAATGTGCTGCTGTGGAGTTCTAGTAAAGAGAGACTTAAGCAAATATTCGCCTCCTGTCATTAATAAAATTAAGATTATAGTTACACTAAAGCTAGTATAATCTACAATTCCCTGATAGAAGGATGCAGGAAAACTTTAGTAAACCCTCCTCTGCTAAGGAAACCCTGTACTATTTTCTTTATATTACAGTGAACTAATGTTTGATGATGCTGGGGAGGGATTATGCTTTTGTCTTGTTAATCTCCCCCTGTTGTGCCGAACACTGGCAACCTTTAAATAGTAGTGTGCCAAAACCAGGCCCGGACTGGCCATCGGGCATACCGGGCAAATGCCCGGTGGGCCGCGATGGCCGTGGGGCCGAGGCCGGCAGGGGAGATCACAGGATCTCCCCTGCCAGCCCCAGCAGGGCCAGCGCTATCCGAGCGCCGGCCCTGCTCTGAGCCTCCATGGGCCGGTGGGGAGATCAAAGATCTCTCTCACTGGCCCAGAGACACTGACAGGCGGCCGCCGGCTGTGGGGTGTGAGGGAGGCAGCAGAGAGGACCGGCGGAGCTCAATCCAGCAGCTCCGCGGGGTCCTCTCGCGAGGTCTGAGCGTTGCCGCGGTTACCGCGGCAACGCTCAGATCTCGCGAGAGTGAACTCTAGCCGGCAGGTTAGAGTTCACTCTCACCACTGGACCACCAGGGAAGGAAGCTGCTCCTCGGCTCCTCGCAGGCAGAACGGCTCCCCCCCCCTCCCATGCTAAAGGTAAGAAGGGATCTAACTTTTTTTTTTTTTTTTAAATTATTAATAATATATTTAAATTAAAAAAAAAAATAATTATTAATAATATATTTAAATTAAAATATTTAAATAAAAAAATCACACCAACAGCCCCCTCACACACACACACATCACCCCCAGAACACACAGCCCCCCCCCCAGACACACACAGCCCCCCCAGACACACACAGCACCCAGACACACACAGCACCCCCAGACACACACAGCCCCCCCAGACACACACAGCCCCCCCCAGACACACACAGCCCCCCCCCAGACACACACAGCACCCAAACACACACAGCACCCCCAAACACACACAGCACCCCCAAACACATACAGCACCCCCAAACACATACAGCACCCCCAGACACATACAGCACCCCCAGACACACACAGCCCCCCAGACACACACAGCACCCCCAGACACACACAGCCCCCCCAGACACACACAGCCCCCCCCAGACACACACAGCCCCCCCCAGACACACACAGCCCCCCCCAGACACACACAGCCCCCCCCAGACACACACAGCACCCCCAAACACACACAGCACCCCCAAACACACACAGCACCCAAACACATACAGCACCCCCAGACACACACAGCCCCCCCAGACACACACAGCACCCAAACACATACAGCACCCCCAGACACACACAGCACCCCCAGACACACACAGCACCCCCAGACACACACAGCCCCCCCAGACACACACAGCACCCCCAGACACACACAGCACCCCCAGACACACACAGCAACCGCAGACACACAGCGCACGCAGACACACAGCGCAACCAGACACACAGCGCAACCAGACACACAGCGCAACCAGACACACAGCGCAACCAGACACACAGCGCACCCAGACACACAGCGCACCCAGACACTCAGCACACATCACCTTCAGACACACACAGCACCCTCACTCACAGACAGCACCCTCAGACAGACAGCACCCTCAGACAGACAGCACCCTCAGACAGACAGCACCCTCAGACAGACAGCACCCTCAGACAGACCGCACCCTCGCTCACACACATACACATATATAAAATAACCCTCAGTGAGTTAACAGACAAAGAAAATTAGAAACCTAGAATGTGACGGCAGATAAAAACACCCTCACACACAGCACCCCTCTTAAATACACACACACTGTGCCCCTCACACATACAATACGTCCAAATATATATATATATATACACACAAACACACACACTACAGCACCCCTCACACTGCACCACCACACACATTACGCTCCAGATACACGCTAGATCCCTTACCCTATATGCACTCTTAATCCTCTATATATATATACACACACACACACACACACACACACACACACACAATCTCCTATACACACTCTGGGTCCTTTACACACTTGATCTCCTACACACCCTCTCTACAACCCCTACACACACTACGTCACCTATACACACACACACACTACAGCCTGTATGCACACACTCGCTACATCCCCTATAACACTATGCCCCCTATACACATACTATCTACAGCCCCTAGCCACACATATTTCACCACAAACACAAATGAAATTGACCTATTTACACAATACCACACCACACTCAACACACACGCAATTTCACAAGCAGGCTCCAAACACATGCACCATACACTTTCCTGGCCCAATTGTCCTCTGGTATCCCACTTGTGGAGACACCAGAGACAATTTAAAAGCAAACACAGCGCAAGCCTTTTTCTAATGCCAGAGCTCTTCAGCGCGGCTCTGCGCATTGAACCAACTTGCTCACTTTGAGAGGGGGTGTGCTTGTCATTAGTGATGACAAAACACACCCTCTCTGGCCCCGCCCCCTTCTTAGGGGGCCGCTCTGATTGAAAAATGCCCGGGCCTAATTTTTTTCCCAGTCCGGCCCTGGCCAAAACAATATCTTGACGTCCTCTGTCGTGCCGGACATATTTTTTAAAATTGAGATGTATGTGTTGCTGTATTGTACTTTTATTTATTGGTGCTGCAGTTGCTTTGTAGCATTGTATTTGTGTGTATGGGGACTGTTATATTGTACATGTTCATGAGTAACTTTTGGTATTGTGTATGATACTTATGAATGTAAGCTGTGTAGGGGGGCTGCTTGTGGATTTGTGTGGATCATATCGCATTGTGTGTTTGGTGGTGTGTGTATATATTGCTTGTGGTATTGCAACCTATAAAGTGTTTTGAAACTTACTGTGCGTAATAATTTGGAACAGTGCATTGTACGTTTTTTATGTTTAAAAAAAATACTGTTATCATTAGGAGGTTTGTTAAATAAAATTTGAATTGTACTCTTAATTGTTGGTAACATGAGAATTATGCTGACTGTTATTTACATCAATTATTTAGGTAAATAAGAAAAATATAATTTGCATAATAATTTGGAACAGGTATTATTGTTATAGATATCCAGCCTGAACTCCAAGTTCCTAGTAGCCTCCTAATCTCAGAACTGCTTGCATACTCAAAGCTCCTTCAACTGATCTTCTGCCCTAGCCCAAAAACATAAGTATATATAAATCCGGCCTCAGAACTGCTAGCAAACTCAGACCTCCATCAGCTGATCTACCGCCATAAGCAAAGAGCCCCATAACTGCTAGGAATCTCAGCAGCCCCATAACTGCTAGGAATCTCAGTGCTCTATCAGCTGATCTACTGCCTTAAGCAGAGCCTGAGGTAATTTATATCTGGCCTCAGAGCTCCTTTAACTGATCTACTGCCCTTATCCAAATCCATAACAATATATATCCGGCCTCAGAGCTCCTTTAACTGATCTACTGCCCTAACCCAAAACCATAACAATGTATATCCGGCCTCAGAGATCCATCAACTGATCTACTGCCCTAACCAAAAAGCATGAGTTAAAAGCAATCTGGCCTAAGAACTGCAAGGAACTCATAGTTATAGATATTCAGGAATATAATTTTTAATTTGTGGAGTAAAAGCTTCTTGATCCAAGGAGATATCTGACTGCTATTTTGGGATCAAGAAGGACTTTTTTCCTAGTTTGTTGCAAAATTGGAAACGCTTCAGACTGGGTTTTTTGCCTTCTTTTGGATCATAGTCAAAAACAGATGTGGGAGAGGCTGAACTAACATATCTGTAATATAGATATAGCTGATGATTTGCATTTACAAAGAAACAGCTGTCCATGAGTGGTTCAATGGCTTTGCACCTTTTCCTGACTTGTGTTTCAAAGCTGTTGTGTACAGCAGACATTAACTCCATGGAATACATGTTTAAGATTGAATAATGAGTCAAAATGGTGCTTATTTGTTAAATTATTTTGTATATGCCCATACAGAATGTCTTGCAGTAGTAACAGCAATGCAAATGTGAGATTTCTGTGGGAAAAGCAATGACTTGACTGGTGTGTGGAGATCTGTATTTAACAATGTGTTGACTATCCACTGACTTCAGGTGGAAGGGGTTTTCAATAACTTATTTCCCCACCATAACTTCCCAAGCCTCAACAGCAAGCCAGTAAACAACCTCATGCTGACGAGTTGCATTAACAACGAAACAGCTGTCCATGAGTGGTTCACTTCTCTGACTTTTTTTTTTGTGTGTGCAGGTTTAAGACAACTCTCACGGAAATATGTCAGATATTATCTGGTTGTCATCATGCTGCTGCATAATATATATATTCAAAATAAAAATAAAATAAAAAGGAAAAATAAACAAAAAATGTAAATATCCAAAACAAAAAACACAGGACAAATGACTATCTTGAATTGCCTGACTAGACAAGACTACCACCACCGCCTTTAATGCAACCTCATCCCCATCTAACAATCAGCAGAGATATCGAAAAACTCCTGGCTATGGAATTTAGAGTACCAAGGTTGCTAAATCTTGTGATATCCTTCTAAATTTGTCTGTGTAATATAATAGCCTTTTTCCATCAAAGCAATCTAAATAATTTGCCTTTTGACATTTCCCCAACATATTTGGTTCTGTTTTTTCCAGTTATGAACGATTAGTAACTTCATAGCCAGGAGGATATGAATAACTAAACTCCTCGTTGCTGCTGGTATAGTCCTTGGCCCGCAATGAAGTAGTGCTATTTTTGTGTGAGGGCTGACTGCAATATTGGTCAGACCAACGATCACCCTGAAAATCTCATCCCAGGTATGTTTGAGTTTGCACTCCCACCACATGTGTATGTAATTTCCAGTACTCTCTCCACATCGCCAACATACATCAGACACTAGTGGATTAAATTTATGAATCATTTGTGGAACTATGTACCATTTGAACATTATCTTAAATTGGAGTTCCTGAATATAGTAATAAAGTGTGTGGCTCTTTTTGTGAAACTCCAATTTTCAGACCATAATTTCCACTCACACTCAATCCCTACATATTTTGACCAACTGGTCCATGACTTGGGAAACTTCTCTGGAACCACTCTTTCCAATATATAGTACCATCTTTTTAAAATGCCCATTTGTGGTACAGGTGTATAGCTTTTATATTTTCTTTATTTGGCCATAATGATCTGTAATCAGATCTTCAAATATATAAACAGGGACCACCTTAATTATATATTTTTTTCCAACTGACTTTTCTTTTTAAACAAAATCCAGATTTTCAAAAACATCCCAAGTATGCAACTTTTCGAGTCACTATTCCAGGACCCTTACTTCCTCCTGATCCATCCATAGAAGACTTGCCAAGTTGCTTACGCCCATTAGCTGTTGCTCTGTCCAATACGAGTCCTCCAATTTGGAGGAAGAGCATTGGATTTTGTAAACATGAGTGAGCATGCTGGCCTAGGCATAGCCAGCCTTACGTGGAAATCCCGCACCCGCTTGGTCTTTGTGTCTATGTAATGCCTCTATCTCTATTGGAGGTTTTTGTTATTCTAGATAAATATATCTGAAATCCTTTGAAATTGTTTACAACAAACCATAGGTAATGGAATAGGTATCATTGATGTAGAATTATTTAAAAATCTTTATTGCACCTGTATTGAATTATTGTACTAACTCCATTTTAATCTCACATAACCTCACATTATGACAGACCCTCCATTTTGTCTACATTACATGACAGAATTTCCTAACAGCATTTAGTATAATGAATAGAGACTGTATTTTCTATAAAGACATGACTAACCCCGGAATTGCTGAATCTCCTGTAATTTGCAACATAGTATAATCTGAAGGCCATGAGAACACTGTACTAATGAAATGTTCTATTCATAAAAAGAACCCTGAGCCTGATCACGAGTCTGACATCACTAACTACCCAAAATGGCTAGCCGCCAGATTCCCCCTCCCATCGAGTAAAGACGACATCCCATGATGGGAGGGTGCCCCACTCGTCACTCAAATCCCTGAGCCAATTAATAACATTGACATAGCCACTTAACATTTAATCAAATTAATGATGTTTATTTGTTATTATCTGATATTCAATGATGATGTCATTTTGGTCTTATAAGGGCCTGCAAGCCTGTTTTTTGCCCAGATGCCATAAAATTTTCTGAAGTGCTTTTAACCTGAACTCCATGTGTCAGTGTGAACTTACTTCTGCGTATACGCAATTTAATCATCTCAGATTTGGACAGGAACAGATAGACATTTAAACATATTTGTTTATTTCTAAATTAATCTACATCAATTTGGCGTCCAGAACGTGGGGCACCGGGCTATGGCCTCTGGCCGGTAAGTCGTCCTAAGGAAGATGCTGTTGGACGGGGGAATCCTGGGGGAAGGAAAGGAGACTGATCACCTCCCTGTACACGGTAGAGACTTCTGCAGAGCCTAGCCGGTATGTTCCAGCCCCTTTGATTAACCCGTCCAAGTGTCTGTGACTGCTACCGGGAGGACATCAAAGACAGGTAATATCTTGCCCGGTGTCTTGTTGTTACCCACCTGTTTACCTGCATTTAGTCTATCTGTTGCCTGGGTGTGTTTGTATTGGTCTGTCTTTAGCTTAAGTGCCCGGGTAGAGTGTTTATCTGTGTACCCCTTTTGGGATGAAGGGGGGGGGGTGGACCTGTGGTAGTTTGCCTGGGGGTCCTCTGTTTGTCTGTTTACCCCTTTTGGGATAAAGGGGGGTGGACCTGGGGGTGTTTGCCTGGGGTCCTCTGTTGCCTGTTTACTCCTTTTAGGAGCCACGTGGCTGTGGCTGTAAGGAAAAAGGGGGGTGGACCTGTGGAAGTTTTCCTGGGGGTCTTCTTTGCCTGTTTACCTCTTTTAGGAGCCTCGTGGCTGTGGCTGTAAGGAAAAAGAGGGTGTTGGATCTGTGGAGATTGTGTAGACTCATAGTTTCCTGGGGGTCCTTCTGGTGTCACTTTGATAGCCTAGCTAGCCTCATTGTGCACATAACTCTGCTTGCAGAGAGGTGGTAACCTCCAGCTTCGAGCGCTGAGGCTGGTGGAATTCCAATTTTTATTTGTGGCGGGCGGATTCAAGCAGGCATTGCTTGTCTCCAGCACCACGTGGTAGTGAGACTTACGGGTGGGTCCGTAGGGGCGCTACAGGAGTGAGGATAGAGGTGGCCACACTTAGTGGACTGCTGTAACGAGGGAGGCTATACAGGATTCGGGTCGGAGATGGTTGCTGTTTCCTGTGGCCGCTGGTAGTGAGACTTGAGGAAGTCATTCTCCGAGCCGGGACACTACGAGGTTGAGGGAGGTGACTTTGGTCACACGAGTAAAGGAAAGGGATTACTGTTGATTTTATTTGAACTGTGATGCATGCACTGTATTTCAATTGTATTGTTGTTTTTGTTTAATTGGGAGTCATTCAAACTCCTGTGTCTGTCTCTAAATTTCACCATACTTTTTTACTTTTCCTATACTTCCTGTTTTATTTACTCTATCCACTCCTATTTCTCTTGTGAGAGAAGTGATTGGTCACACACTTCTCACCCCGCTCCAATCCGTGACTACCACCTCGGGTAGGCGGATTTAGTGACTGGTCTACGTTTTGGGAAGACTCACTTGAGGGGGACCCACCCTTCTTGAGTGGCAGTCGAGCATTGTAGACGTTCTGTTTCATTTTTCTTTCCCCATATCTGGGACGGCTGTATAGGGGGGGATATGGGACAGGAATTGAGTAAGCCCGGTAGGGGCTGGCTCGCATGTGATTTAGTTGAAGACAGAGAGGGTGAGGAGATGGTTAAAGGTGTTGAAAGGATTGCTAAAGTGTGTAAATATGCTGTGCCTTCATGTGGTAGATTGCAGCCAGAAAGCTGGCGTAGATTGCTGACAGAGAAGAAAGCAAGCTTACAGATAATGCTTTACTGGTACAGAGTAGCAAGAGCTATTCAGCAGGAAGGTTGGGTTGAGGAAGAACTAGATCACAAAGGGTTAATATTGTATGTATATCATAATAATTGTTTTTGTATTTTGTGTTAGCCATTACCCTGGTAGAGGGTGGGGGTTTTGTATTGAGTTTCACTGAGAGTATTACTAAATGTTGTGTTTTTGTGTCTCTCTGCTTTTGCAATAACTGTAACATGGCTATCCTTCTGTCTTGTTGCTGTACAGCATTGACATGGTTAAAGAGATTCTGCTTGCAGTCTCTCTCCCACTTCCCCCGCCTTCCCCCCGCCTCTCTCTCTCTTGCCTTCTGTGAGACGCGAGGGGGAGGGGGGGGGGGGGGTTGCATGCTTGCAAATTCAGATTTGTTTCTTCCGTAGAGTTATTCAGAAACTACTGATGAGACTTGGCAGTGGAATTTTTGCTAGAAAATGTTCTAGTTGTGTATTTTGCTACTTGCATGGGAGTGGTGTGTCGTATAGGAGGTTTCTAGGGTTTGTGTGTTGTTGTTGTTGTTGCCATTTGTGTGACGCCAGCAGGTTCCGTGGCGTTGTATGTATATTTGGACGTGTTAAGTGATTAATGGCTGGTGAATGATGGGGGAGGTTAGTTGCATCCCGTGAGTTTATTTTTGCACCATGTTATTTCAAAGCTTCACGGGCTGTTAAATGCATAATGTTTTCATTTGTCTTATTTAATCCGTCAAGTCTGTCCATAGTTTAGTATTTCATTTTGCCGAACAGAATGTTGCTTCTCTGATTTATTTTATTAGGCTATAACTTAGTGTAGAAATGCCCTAAAAGAAAATGGCCCCTAGAACAAAAGAAGGTTGTCCTTAAGTGCCCTCACTCTGCCCTTAGTGAGGTCATATCCGCCCATATATTGTGTCAATTCTGGCCATCCAAGGCTGACGAGATCTACTCCTACCATGCTCATCCTATCCTAAGACATGTTGTCTTCCTTAATTCCCACATATTATGAACAAGAAAGTTACAATTACTAAAATAATCCTGCTATTAGTTTCCCTATATCAGGAAAGTGTCTGTGACAAGTGATGGTTAATATGTAGATAGAATATATATGTCTATCGATTCACGTGTAAGTAACAAGTGTGTTTGAACTTTGTGTACAAAGATTGATAACATGCTGGAAGAAGGGTTATCTTAAAGAACATTTACTAAAAGAAAGTTCTAATAAACCAAGATTTCTTGAACAAATGGTAATACAATTAAGGATTGGTTTCAAAATGTTTTGATCTAATTGAAAAGGAACCAGTTAACATTATAAGCATAACTATTAACAAATGAATAAGGTGGGAGTGTGTTCCAATCTGTTTTTTACTGGATAATGTTTGCCTCCAAGATTAAAAGACTGACTAACATAATTTTTGTTGTAAGCCCAGATATTTTATTATTGCATATGCATAGGAATTGAGACTTTGGGCATTATAGTGTATTAATTCTAGATCTGTTACTAGCAGCAAGTGCTTAGCCTTATGCCTATCCCACGCATGCTTAAACACTTCTACTGAGTTAACCTCTACCACTCCAGTTGGAAGGCTATTCCATGCATCCACTACCCTCTCAGTAATGTAATACTTCCTGATATTATTTTTAAACCTTTGTCCCTCTATTTTTGAGACTATGTTCTCTTGTTATGGTAGTTTTCCTTCTTTTAAATATAGTCTCCACTTTTACTGTGTTGTTTCCCTTTATGTATTTAAAATGCTTTTATCATATTTCCCATGTCTCGTCTTTTCACCAAGCTATACCTGTTAAGATCCTTTAAACTTTCCTGGTGAATTTTATCCTGCAATCCATGAACCAGCTTAGTAGCCCTTCTTTGAACTCTCTCTAAGGTATCCATATCCTTCTGAAGATATGGTCTCCAGTACTGTATCCAGTACTCTAAGTGAGGTCTCACCAGTGTTCTGTACAATGGCATGAGCATTTCCCTCTTCCTACTGCTAATACCTCTCCCTATGCAACCAAGCATTCTGCTAGCATTTTCTGCTGCTCTATTACATTGTACATTGTCATTAACAGCCAGAAACTGGAGAACAAGAGATGTGAATTAATGTATAGCTATTTATAAGCTTAACAAAATCTCCATTATCTTTTCCATTTATTTTGCAGAAGACAATGTTATTTGTCTATTTTGTATGTTTTAAAAATACATTATCAGTGAAGAGTAGAATAAATTTTATCCCATTTGCGAGACATAAAATTGTGATAATGTATATTTGTGATATAGGTAAGAATTACATTTTGAGATGTTAGATATAAATTAATAAAATAAAGAACGAGAGTCAGGGATAGCGTCTGTCTCCACGGGCACAAGTCTGGTGTGGGAGAAGTGGTGGGCTAGCCACTGCGGGGCACCCACGGAGTGAAACGTTCGAGGCCTGTGCAGACAAGATGAGCATGTTAGCCTTTTATTATTTTTCTCTAGGGAAAGCATAGGGCCAGTTAATAGTTGTTGTACATGGGCTATTTGCAGCCTCCATTGCATTTCTACCTAGTCTTGATTTCTGATGTATCCTCCATTGCTACATCACCTGTCTGCTCCCTTACCTGCCCACCCCCGCTTACTCCTTCCACCGATCCCTCCCCTTCATCTACAGTCCCCCACTTTCTCCTCCTACTCCTCCCTCTACTCCACCTTCTCCTCTCTCCTCCTACTTCTCCTCTACTCCTCCCTCTACTCCACCTTCTCCTCCTCCTACTCCTTCTTCCTGCTCTTACTCCTCCCTCCTCTTCCTACTTCTCCCTCTACTCCACTTTCTCCTCCTACTCCTCCCTCTACTCCACCTTCTCCTCTCTCCTCCTACTTCTCCTCTATTCCTCCTTCTCCTCCTCCCTCTACTCCACCTTCTCCTCCTCTTACTCCTTCTTCCTGCTCTTACTCCTCCCTCCTCTTTCTTCTCCTCCCTCTACTCCACTTTCTCCTCCTACTCCTCCCTCTACTCCACCTTCTCCTCCCTCCTCCTACTTCTCCTCTATTCCTCCTTCTCCTCCTCCTACTCCTCCCTCTACTCCACCTACTCCTCCTCCTACTCCACCTTCTCCTCTTCCTACTTCCCTTTCCTTCCTACTCTACCTTCTTCCCCTCTCGCTCTATCCACTACTCATTCCTCCATCTCCCCACTACCATATCTATATCCTTTATATGCTTCCTCCCTTCTTATTCCTTACCAATTTCCTCCGCTCATAGACAACTCTGCCTCTACCTGACAACATTATATTTTGAAGAAAAGTTGCTCTGGCCACTCTTCCGCCACTTCCCAGGGGGGAATACCACACTAACGAAAAATTATTCAGACTGGTGGAGGTGCACTTCATCATGAAAGAACTGTTTTGGGCACTCTCAAGGAAATAGTGCGGTCCTGACCCAGATTCCCATGGAAGTAAGACACCTGTAAGGGAGGTGGCTGTCCCTCATGTTTTTTCTTCACTAAGTCCCCAGAAATCTCATGAAAGGAACCTGACTCATTAGAACAAAACATGAACAATCAATTTACAACTCTCTACAGAGGGGGGTCAGCAAGAGAACTGTAAATAGAAAGACAAATGCCCCCCAATCTCACACAGAAATAGGTGAGGAAACCTCTTCTACTGCTCCTCATGGTTGCTTTGAACAGATGAAAGAAGAAACAAGACACCTTTCAACAGAGCATGCAGTAGCTTTACCAGATCCTGACTCCACTCTGTTTGCGGATAAAGAGGAAAGGTACCATACTGGATTTGCTGTTGCTACAGAAGATCAGGTACGTCAAGCATCTTCACTTTCCTCACCCACATCTGCTCAAGACGCTGAATTGACAGCCTTCTCAGTGGCATACAAAATGCCTGAAGGAAGACATGCCAATACCTACACTGACTCAAGATATGCCCTGGGTGCAGCACATTATTTTGGATCAATCTGGAAGATAAGAAGCACCACTCAGCTGACCAAAAGCTGCCAACCAAGCCACAAGTGCACCAAGGGAAGTGGACAGAATGGTGTCCGCTAAAGAAACTTCTATACTCACCATGTAGGTCCTACCCACAGATCTCAAGCTTCTGAAAGAATGACAAGCAGCTGCTGACCCTGAAGAAATACAAAGCTGGAAAAACAGAAAGGGGCAACCCTTGAAGACGGGCTGTACTCCAACACTCTCAAGTTCTGTTTACCCAAAAACATGTACTGGGCAGTGGGCCCATGGAACTTTATACCTATCCAAGACCCTCATGAACTCTTTGATCTCTAAATACTCTAAAGCACCTAGAATTACTCCTCTAATCATCAGTTACTGCCGATCCTGTGTTATTTGTGCCAAGGACAGCTCAGGCAGAAGAGGAGGAGAATCCTAAGCACCTAGCTAACTCTCACTATCCCTTTCAAGAATCCAGGTGACAAAGAGCTGCTGGGTCAAATATGCACTAGTTATAATAGACATTTTGTCAGGATGGCCAGAAGCCTAGCCGGTCATCAATGTGACAACCAAGACCATATACCCAATAGTGCATTGTGAAAGTTGCAGAGATCACTCAGTGGATTCATTGTTCCAGATTCAAGACTCTCTCTCTCTCTGCAACATGAGAAGTAACATTTGTTGATTTTGACACACTTTTGACTCTAAAGGAAAAATGACTTGTTAAAAAAATAAAAAGATACCAACAAGTAGGTGTTTGATGGCCATAATAATGCCTGACCACCTGCCATCGATGGAAAGCCGAGGACCCCAAAAGGAGACCTCGTGAAGCTAAAGAGATCCAAACGCCAAGCTTCCTCAGGATTATTTGTCCATCCTGAGTTTGTGGTGATATTAATATTGACTAAATGATCCGAGTCCACCTACGCTGATGTAGCGTGGGACAGGTTTAATACTACGATGCATAAGCAAATGTGCCCTAGCCAAGGTTATTATGTCCATACACATAATACATGACAAGGTACTCTTGACACACCACATTCATGCTTCAGAACACAAAGAGGAGCACCCCTCTAAAGGGAAAGTTTGACACATATATATTGATGCCATAGGTGTGCCAAGGGGGGTACCAGATTATTTTGCAGTAAAAGGAAAGTTTGAGTCCATTTTCCCAACCGTCACTGCTAATAATAATATTTTGATTTGCATTTATTATATCTATTGCAACCAACAACGTTTACCTGTCACCATGACTTGTTGTGCCTATACTCCAGATAACACAGGTCCATATGGTAATGTAAGCTTGTCTATTTTATGATGTCCCTCTGAAGAACTAAGAAGACTTTAAGAACCGTTACTTCATAGGGTTTTGTGCCTTTGGGCTAACCTGTCTTCTGAAACTAACCAATAAAGTTTATCTTTTTTAGAATCTAACATTTCATAGGGGGGACTATATACTCCTTCTCGTGGACAAAACAGGTGCATTTTATTTTATATGCTGACGTTTATCCGAGATGGTGTAAGGAATCTTGTGAATATGCTCTAGGTAAAACAGCATACTGTGGTATTTAATACTCCCCACATGTAGGATATTACTGGACAATTGGAGGTGTCTTCATAAGATTCCTTACACCATCTTGGATAAACGTCAGCATATAAAATATATATTTTATTTTATTTTATATGCTGACGTTTATCCGAGATGGTGTAAGGAATCTTGTGAATATGCTCTAGGTAAAAGAGCATACTGTGGTATTTAATACTCCCCACATGTAGGATATTACTGGACAATTGGAGGTGTCTTCACAAGATTCCTTACACCATCTCGGATAAACGTCAGCATATAAAATAAAATTAAATATATATTTTCTATGCTGACGTTTATCCGAGATGGTGTAAGGAATCTTATGAAGACACCTCCAATTGACCAGTAATATCCTACATGTGGGGAGTATTAAATCCCACTGTATGCTGTTTTACCTAGAGCTGGGCTTAGCTCTCTATATTGTAAGTTGGCACATCTCCACGTCTGTGTTGTTTGTAATCCTTTCCTTATTACGGTTTTGCACTATTGGTCTCCCCTCTCTGCTTTTGTATTCCATATTCGACTACTGAGATTCCAAAGCAAGAACATAAGAAAATTCACTCAAGGTCTACAATGTACCTAAAGAGACGTTTCATCTCCCTTTGTTTTATTTAGCGCACCCTGTATTTGTTGTCTTTAGGATCCTGCAGTGCCCCCCTCCCTACCACCCCCCATCCCATGTTGCCGAAGGGGTTACAACTCCTTCAGTGACTTACCTGAATCCAGGTTTATAAAAACTGCAATAAATACACTTGCAGGGTTAAAGGGACACTCCAGGCACCCAGACCACTTCTGCCCATTGGAGTGGTCTGGGTGCCAATTCCCACCACCTTTAACCCTGCAACTGTAATTATTGCAGTTTTCATAAACTGCAATAATTACCTTGTAGGGTTAGCTCCTCATCTAGTGGCTGTCTCAGACAGCCACTAGAGGGACTTCCGTGTTCTTGGAACACGAAAAGTGTTTAACGCTATTGTAGAGTGCAGTGTTATGCAGTATATATGAGTGTATTATAGAGCTCTGCAGTAATGTGCAGTATATATGAGTGTATTATAGAGCTCTGCAGTAAAGTGCAGTATATATGAGTGTATTATAGAGCTCTGCAGTAAAGTGCAGTATATATGAGTGTACTATAGAGCTCTGCAGTAATGTGCCGTATATATGAGTGTATTATAGAGCTCTGCAGTAATGAGCCGTATATATGAGTGTATTATAGAGCTCTGCAGTAATGTGCAGTATATATGAGTGTATTAAAGAGCTCTGCAGTAATGTGCAGTATATTTGAGTGTATTATAGAGCTCTGCAGTAATGTGCAGTATATATGAGTGTATTATAGAGCTCTGCAGTTATGTGCCGTATATATGAGTGTATTATAGAGCTCTGCAGTAATGTGCCGTATATATGAGTGTATTATAGAGCTCTGCAGTAATGAGCCGTATATATGAGTGTATTATAGAGCTCTGCAGTAATGTGCAGTATATATGAGTGTATTATAGAGCTCTGCAGTAATGTGCAGTATATATGAGTGTATTTTAGAGTGCAGTAAGTGCAGTATATATATGAGTGTATTATAGAGCTCTGCAGTAATGTGCCGTATATTTGAGTGTATTATAGAGCTCTGCAGTAATGTGCAGTATATATATGAGTGTATTATAGAGCTCTGCAGTTATGTGCCGTATATATGAGTGTATTATAGAGCTCTGCAGTAAAGTGCAGTATATATGAGTGTATTATAGAGCTCTGCAGTAATGTGCCGTATATTTGAGTGTATTATAGAGCTCTGCAGTAATGTGCAGTATATATATGAGTGTATTATAGAGCTCTGCAGTTATGTGCCGTATATATGAGTGTATTATAGAGCTCTGCAGTAAAGTGCAGTATATATGAGTGTATTATAGAGCTCTGCAGTAAAGTGCAATATATATGAGTGTATTATAGAGCTCTGCAGTAATGTGCCGTATATATGAGTGTATTATAGAGCTCTGCAGTAATGTGCCGTATATTTGAGTGTATTATAGAGCTCTGCAGTAATGAGCCGTATATATGAGTGTATTATAGAGCTCTGCAGTAATGTGCCGTATATATGAGTGTATTATAGAGCTCTGCAGTAATGTGCAGTACATACAGTATGAGTGTAGTATAGAGTTCCACAAGCTCAGCTATTCCTGACAATTCACGTTTTAGAGAATAACCCTGTTTGTTGACATTTGATCACCACTGGGTGGCATGCTAAGCCAAGTTTTTACACTAAGATCGCACAGACTGAACTGTTGAGATTAATTATGGACGATCAATAGATCACAGCCTGCATCATAAAACCGAGCGATTCAGATCTGCATTTTTCTTATAATTAAATAAATAAATTAAAAATGTACACATATTCTGTATTTAGCCATACTGAAGTGCAAGTGTGATCTAATGCAAAGGAAATTGATCCGAAACCTAATGGGTTAATACAACAGCCCAGCTGAGCCTTAATTTGCAGTAAAGTGCACACACCGTTGAATCTTCATTTCAATCTCTGTCATTGGCAGACACGCACAGACCATCATTAATCTAACATTTAGTTGCTTTGCCATCAGTTTTTTAGGTTGGTCTAATTTAAATTAAAAATCTTGTTTCTTGTGGAAATCTCCCAAACCTATTTAGTTTCTGTAAAATACATGCATTTTTGAGACACTACATTTACTCAGCTTTTTGTTTTATTTTGAATCTATCAATCAATTCTAATATTCCGCTTTGAAGACGGCACATTTCGCTGTCACTTTATTTTCCCTAAAAAAACAGAGCCTTGTATTATTCTCTTTACAAGTGTTCGTTTGGAGGCAGCTCTTTGTAAAAATGCAGCTGCTAATATTTTGAAGATATTTTATGCTACTCAATACTGCGCGTTATATCCTAATACCCAAGTATCCATTAAAGCAATAGAATACAAGTTATACATATTCAATGCAAAAAAGTTCTGAAACATATTTGAAGAAAAATAAAACACAACGTGATTGCCCTGAAATATGAGGATTTATTCACAAATTAACAGATTTGTGTGTGTGTGTATGTATGTATGTGGCTATGTGTACATAAATTATAGCGGAATATCACTGTTTCATTGAATGGTGTAATTTCCAGAAACGTGATGGTTCCTCAAGCGAAATTTAATGTTAACATATATTCTTATATAGAATTCTAGTTTGTCTGTCTGTCTGTCTGTCTCTCTCTCTCTATATCTGTCTGTCTCTCTGTCTCTCTCTCTATATCTGTCTGTCTCTCTGTCTCTCTATAAAGATATATATCTTGCATGTTCACTCTAAAGAAACTCAAGTGAAATGATAGTAGTTTGTTCATATTTCAATAAGGGCATTCACTAACTGTATTGAGATAATATACATTTGATAACTACATTACACTTGTGGAGACATACGTAGTAGGAAAATTAATCATCACAGAGCATTGATTGAAAATCACAACCCATGAATATGCATTATAATCAGAAAAAAAAAGTACTTCCCATGCAGAAAAAGGAACAATCTTTGCACGATATGCTCAGTACTCCATCTCCAGGCTGCATGTGAGTAACGTTTTTTAATGAGACTCTTGAACTATCATACACTGGGCATCCAATTCAGACATCCTGCTGGAAATTAAACGGGGAACTTCAAAAATCACCTCAAAGTGTATACTGAGCATGTGTAAAATGTTCTCTGATCGGACAGATTTAAACAAAATTAATAAAATTCTACACATACCCGATTTCCCTCAAAAGCTTGTCTCTAGAAAGCCACCATTCATTATCAGTAAGTCAGTTTGTGCTGTCATGGAAGAAGGGGAGGGGAAATCATAGCACTGCAGTGCTGTATGTTAAATGTTTACCATTTATAATAGAAACAAGTTAACCAGGGGTGGTCTGACCATTCGGGCACATTGGTTGTGTTACTGATGGCAGTCAGGGCCCCAGCCGCACAGCCTTTGCCTAGCTGGGAGATCAGAGGATCTTGTCATCTGACCTGATATCACTATACGTGCTTTATCTTGGCGATAGTTGCAAGCCCCTAATAGTGTGGGTCGACAACTATCGCATCTCACCTTCTCCTACCTCTTTCCCGGCTGTGTGAGAACGGCAAGCACGTGAGCTCTCCATGTCAGGTCTCTTCATTCAACTGGCACGGTGCGGCGTGGGTGCTGTGACCTCTCATTCCACATATGCAGGAGAAAACGGCAGCCAGGCTGAGAGGCAGCAGTGGAACTACCGCTTGTCCACACACCAAGGGAGCCTATTGGGTCGCCTGTGTACTAAGGGCGACCCTGTGGGCATGCGTCTGGGGCTCTGTTGGAAACTGTGGCTCTTTAACAGCGGGACCAGGCATCTTGTCACTTCCTACCTGAGAGACTGGAGTCACTAAGGAGAGCAGAAAAGGCAGAAAGAAGGGGCCTAGGCCAGAAGAGCCAGTGTGTGCGTGTATCTGTATGTCTGTCCGTGTGTGTGTATGTATCTGTATGTCTGTCAGTGTGTGTGTATATCTGTATGTCTGTCAGTGTGTATGCATATCTGCATGTCTCTTGGTGTGTCTGTGTGGTGTTTGTGTCTGTATGTCTGTCAGTGTGTGTATATCTGTATGTCTGTCAGTATGTGTGTGTGTATCTGCATGTGTGTCAGTGTGCGCATCTGTGTGTATGTCTATCTATATGTGTGTCAGTTTGTGTATCTGTATCTGCATGTGTGTCAGTGTGTGTATGTATCTGTGCATAAATCTCAGCATACAAACACTAATACTAAATACAAAAATACACCACTGCATTCAAACGTCAACACTACAAACAAACACACCCCTACATTGAAATGTCAACACTACATGCAAACACACCTCTGTAGTAAACACCATATATATATATAAACACAACCTTGCATTAAAAAAACAAAACACTACACATAAATGTATGCTTGTATACAAAATGCCAACACTACATACAAACAGACCACTAGATTTACACAAACATACTCCATACAAAAACATGCTTACATTCAAACACACAAACACTGCTCAGTGCTAAAAACAACCATGCAAGCATGGGAAATGGTAACACCCCAACTGACAAAGCGTTGTTGGAGTTGTATGATAGATGGGGATCTACACCAGGTCCCTCACTACATTAGTTCCACCACTACTGAGAGGTTTTACTTCTAGCAGTTGGAGGACAGAGAGAGAGAGATGCTAAAGGTGGGTTGTAGCACAAATGGTGGTAAGATCGAGGTAAATACATTAGGGGCTATGGGTAGAAACAGGGTTGTGGAGTGATGTAGTTGCAAATTGAGGGTGGCATGGAGCATATTCACATTTGGGGTGTAGAGTAAGTACACTTCTAGGGGTAAAGGCACAATTAAGGGGATTGGGAACACTGATGGTGAGACACATTGAGGTAAGATGGGGCAGAGATGTATGTGACGGTAGGAGAAGTGGAATTGGGGCAAATGAACAATTGGGGTGATGTGCACTGAGGAAGAAACTAATTTAAAGTTAGACGGTGTAGACACACATGGTGAAACATTGTAATTAGGTGAATCAGATAAGATGTAGGGGTTATGGTCACAAATAGAGTACTATTGTCACACACACTGACACTGATCAGATTTACACATGAACACTCTATCCATGCATTCATATACATACTCTCCACACTAATACACACACCAACAATCAACTTAAACACACAGCTTCTTCTTCACAAATGCAATTATTTACACATCCCTACCTTAACATAGACACAAACACTATACACACCTTTACATAGACACTGCAAACAATTATGCTCCTGCATTTACACACTAACCTTCTAAACAAATAAACCCCTGCATTCACTCACATCTGCTCTACATTCTAACAGACACTACATACAAAAAACTTTAGTATTTTTTGCTCTCCTGTCTTATGTGATACACACTTTAACATTACACAAACACCACTACTTTGACATATGCAATGATATTCTGAAATTACATGTATATACAGGACTGCATTAACATTCTTGCAGTAGACAGAATGTATGCCTCCATTCACACACACTTTCTCTACACTCATATATGTAATTGAATATGCGCACATTGACATTCTACATTCTACATATTCAAAACAAAAACGATCCATCCACACTGATGTTAGATGCTCAAATGCAAACATGCAATCATGACATTATATTTATTTAATACATATACTTTGGAGTTTGGGGTCCAAACAACTGTTAGTCCATCCCTGAAGTTAATCCTTTCCCAAAGTGAGACAATGTCATTAATTCACTCTATTACCACTGGGAACATATTTTTTTTTCTTTTAGAAATTATAATACCAATTATGTGGTGGGAACTGGTGCCGTAACTGCCCCCTGGATAGCCACCACTGATGTGCACCCCGGAAACTGACCACTGTAAGGGCTGTAGCTATTGGAAACATCTTTTGTAAATCAAATGAAGAAACGTAAAATTGATGAAAGAAGCAGGATCCAACCTAAAATGCATGATAGGGGTCATATCTACCACGGTATAATGTTGATGAATATTTTAGTGAAAGCTTTGGAGTTGAAGGTGAACAGAATATAGGTGTCACTTAGTCCGTACTGACCACCACCAGGAGTTTGTGACCTTGCCTCTGCTAAAGATATCGCTTTGATAATGCATGCATATTTAAAAATTAAATAGATAATTTCATGCACTGTGTAAAATCAGCTGCTGCCAACCAAGACATTGATTAGAGGTCAAAAACTAGAATTTTATAAATAGTCTAGCACTGATAAGGCAAAAAAATGAAAGAAATCATAAAACCAGACTAAGGGCTTAAAAACAAATATTATAGGCCTGCTGCTACCGATAGCAAGCTCTAATTATCTTTCAAAATACAAGCTGTCATTTTAATACGTATTATCTAACCCTTTCCACAGTTGTATAACATTGTGCTTTATAGTACTTGTTTTGAAAAGAAGAGAAACACAATTTTTACATTTACATGCTTATTTTTACATTTTATTCTGGTACTCTAAGATTGCTTTTATCTCTTTACTAAGGCATTTGGCTTTAGTTTAACCCCTTAAGGATAGATGCAATTGTTCAGGTTCTGAACCATAACAAATTCTAGAATTTGTGTTATGTGTTAATTTCACTGTACTTTAAGGGCTTTTCTATAAGGGCCCCATACATATAACATATTGCTTTTTTTGAATGAGAAAAAGGTATTTATTAACTCAATTTTAAAAGTGAATAAAATGTTAAAATTGTTTAAAAGCATCAATATTACATTGTTGCTTATATAATCAGTTTTACACATCCAATGCAATTAATGGAAATAAAACCTCAAATAGATTAATGTATCAGTTCTGCCTGTTAAATTCCTTACTGTATAGGATCTAAATTAATTTACCAACCCTACCTCTAATTCTATGCTTAGACTAAAACTCACCAACCCTTGATATAGAATTAACCTTATGTATCGTGTCACTGTCTGTGTCAGTGTGTGTGTAGGGCTTCACTTTGTGTGTGTGTTAGTGAGTGTGTATGGGCACCTGTTTGTTTTAGTGAGTGTGCAAGTGGGTGACTGTGTGTGTCATTGTGTTTGTATGAGTCACTCTGTGTGTGTGTGTGTGTGTGTGTGTGTCAGTGAGTGTGTGTGTCAGTGTACTTATGTATATGGATCACTGTATGTATGACAGTGCTTGTGCATGGTTCACTATGTGTGTCAGTGAGTGTGTATAGGTCACCGTGCGTGTCAGTGTGTATGAATGGGTAACTGTCATGTCAGTGAGTGTGTAGGGGTCACTATGTGTGTCAGTGTAATGTTTGTAAATGTGTTGATGTTCCTGATGTTATTTCTGTACTCACTATATCAATATATATACAACAGGTTTCTCATTATTGCTGCATTATTACACAGGGTTTCTTCATCCACCATTTTATCCCTAGAACATTCCACCAACCGCCAACAGGCAGGAACAGGAAGTGGAGAACCAAAAGAAAAGAAGTGCATCATCCACAGCCAACAACAGCCTGGCCACCCATACTTCACAGTACCCAAACTCTTACACTCACACTCATATACAGCCCTACAGCACAAACATTACAGTCAGTGAGTGTGTATGGGTCCCTGTGTTTGTCAGTGAATGTGTAGGGGTCACTGTATGTGTTAGTATGTAGGGGGTACAGTGTGTGTCAGTACGTGTGTATGGGTCACTGTGTGTGTGTGTTAGAGTGAATGGGTCACTCTGGGTGTGAGTATGCATGGGTCATTGTGTTTGTCAGTGAGTGTCTATGGGTCACTGTGTGTGTTATGGAGTTTGTAGGGGACACTGTGTGTGTAGGTGTGTATGTGCAGCGGACTGTGTTTTGCTACTCATCATTGTTATTGTTGGCTGTTCCTACCCGTATGTTTTTTAGCATTTTATTCCCTTTGCCACAGTTCGTTACACTTGTAACAGAAACAAGGAACAAACTATCTGTTGTATAATTCATCTGGTTGTTCGGTGAGAATCTACTTTAAACCATCTGAAGTTATACCGTTTGACAAACAAGCAAAAAAAGAACAACCAGGCCACCCCGGAGAGGAGCGTGGCACTAATTGACCCCCCCTATCGTTATTCACACTATGTAACTGACAATCACACGAACGCACTATGTATTCCCTGGGTTGCCGCCGTTCGGCATATGAACACGTGGCAGCGGCCATCTTTCCATACGAAAGTACCAGCGGTGTTTGGTCGTCGAGTGTCTGGAACTCAAATTGGACACTTGACCACGTGAACACCATAGAGACCTCCATACTTCCACCCGTTTTTGGGAAAACATACAAACAGAACGGCGTTCGGTGAAAAGAATCACACGAACGAGGGGAATCATACGAACCCAGGCAGAACCCATTGTATTAAACATTTTTATGCTTTTCACCTCACAAACAGAGACCGACCCTAAGGTCAAAACACATGGAACTATCTTCGGCTTACATCTCGTGTTCGGTTGGGGAAAAGAAGACCTCCAGGAAATTCACAAACCCCTGAACCGATCTGGGTAATTTTTCAGTATGTTGCTCACCCAGATCGGGGCTATCAGGGGATATGTACATCCAAGAATTGGGAAAAAAATGTGTGTTTAAACTGTATAGATAATTAAGTTACCTCTCAGGCTAAGGGGAGGAAACCTGTGTACTGTAACCAGCTAGTGATTGGATAATTCCTAATTTTCTGTGGGTGTCTCCCTTGCATGGGAGGATTGCATAAAAGCATAGTGTGTGTTATTAAAAATCAGTTCTGCTCCTGATACTGAGTGTCGTCCAGTTATTGGGAAAGGTGATGGGATATTTGTGGATTACTTTATTTACTACTTATGCTGTTCATTTTATGATAACCTACTTGATCCTGAGTAATTATTGGAATACCAGCGGAGAAAAGTCTATGTTAAATTAGCGCTCCGCTACAGTGTGTGTGTGTCAGTGAGTGTGTATGGGTCACTGTATGTATGTGTCAGTGAATGTACATGTGGATCACAGTGTGTGTCATTGTGTTTGCTTTGGGTCACTCTGTCTGTCTGTCAGTGTGTGTTTATGTGATGCTTTAAACAAATCAGTCAATTATTCCTGTATAACGAATGAAGTACTCACTTTATTAATACATATATAACAGGATCTTAATATTGCTGCCTTGTTACACAGCATTTCTGGAGCTGCCATTTCAAATCCCTAGAACATTCCACTAACTAATTTTTCTCCTTCCCTAATCCCTCTGTGTGTGTCATTGTACCCTTCCCCAGCCCTTCTGAGTGTCATTGTCAAATTGCCCAGGCCATTATTTGTTTATTTTTCTCTTCCCCCCTTGCGTACCTGCTCACCTCCATTGTGTAGCGTGGCTGAGTGGACTGCAAGTAGAGTCTTTCTTGTCCTGGTATCAATAGACCACAAGGTTTCAGGGCCATGATCACAGTCACAGTGGGTCACCAGGGAGCAATGCTATAACCTCCAGGTAATCAATGTCATAGCCCCCAGGTCAAAGGTAAGAAGGGGCAAAAAATAGCTTTTTCTAACAATTCTCTGCAACACACAACACACTCAGCTACCAACACACAGCAACACATATCACTCACAGTTACCTGCAGAACATCACACACAGCACTGATAGCTACACACACACAGTCACACACATCACACACAGCTCTACCCATACTCTATACACTGCCATGCAAATCAATTACAGCTACCCACATCACATTCAGGCTGCCACATACATCATACATACAGCCACCTCATATAGTCAAAACAAATACATCACACAGAGCTACCACACGTACAGTCACCACACTCAGTTATTCACCACATACATTTTAGCACACACACCTTACAGTTTAAGCAGTTTGACAATCTCCATGAGTCTCCCAGGCCCCTGAGCCGCATCTAGTCTTCTCCTGTAGAGGACACTGGATGTCTTCATGGAGCTAATTTAGGGGCTGCAGGTACAGGCACCTTGTAGGACCCATTTAAGTTGATAAACTGTTCTAAAACAGTATGACATATTACACTGGAAGAACATAACTATTATAGTGGGCGGTAGTGGTTATAGTGTTAGCAATGCTCCTTTGAAAATATTCAATTTATATACAATAAAATAAAAAAATTACACAGAGAAGGAACTCCTGGGTGCACACCTAAATGAAATGAGCTGTGCAAGCCTATGCACAGGAGGCTGTTGCAGGAAATTAACAGAGCAGGAGATAAGAACCTCTAAATTAAACACATTGTACAATAAGGAAAGTTTAACATTTTAGACTTCTTTTCTAGGAAGTGTGTGGGGAGACTGTGAGTCACAACCAGGGGAGGCATAGCTAAGGCTGCATTAACAAAGTGAGTTAAATTCCTATGTGGCAGATAATTGAGCAGGGAGACTGCAGAGGAATGATTTATACACCAAAACTGCTTCATTAAGCTACAGTTCTTTTGGTGCTTAGAGTGTCCCTTTAAAGAGTAGAGTGACATTTGTTTGCCCTTTTTTTCCTGTCTTTTTTATTGTTTTCTATTTTTTACTCTTTATAGCAACTATTTCACGTGAATATTAAGACTATATTATAAATTGTAGTTAGACACGGCAAACTTTGTTTGAGATGCTATGTCCAGGAAGGATCTGGAGTGTGTAATACCAGGAATAACAGGATATAAGATGGTTATGTCAGTTTTACATGCAGTTCCAAATTCTTATCACATGAGGGCACTGTGGGATGTTACACATCTAAAAAGTAGATATCCATCTGTACATTTCTGTTTCCACCACTGTATTTCAACAAAGCCAAAGTTCAAAACGAAATAATTTTATGATTACTCTATACACATATAAACAAATATATATATTATAGACACAGACACCAAAACCCACTTTATTAGGTGCATCTGTCAAGTAACAGGCAGAACCTTCATTTTCCTCCAGATCAGCCTGCCATCTTTACTCCATGACTAGACATGATAACAAGAACAAAACCAGGGACGGAACTACCAGGGTCAGATCGCTTGCTATGGTGACCGGGCCCTAGATGTCCACCTGTCAAGGTGTTGCCAGGCCCTCCCCTCTGTAAAATCGTTATTTAATATATTGCCATTTTGTCAATATATTAAATAACTTCTAAAGTTTGCGAGGGAATGCTTAATAAGTGCTCCCTTGTGGTCCAGGCGCTCATTCGGTAAGCCTGAGTCCTGCTGATGGGTTGCCATGGCAACACTCTTGGCTCATGAAGGGAGCGTGTACTATGGTATGGACTCCCCAGAGGTACACTCCAGTAATATTGTGAGCAGCACCCCTAGCCATACTGCCAAAACCCACTATTAAACTCCCTACCTGCATATAGGTAAGCGGGAGGGGTTACTAATTAAAAACAGTCACATTCTCACACACAACAAAGTTAGCTAACCAATTACACACTCAACCCCACACACACAGTAACACTTAGTCAAACCCCACACACACTCACACTCAGCTAGTGTCCAATCACACTCTGCCAACTACACACCCAGTTATACGTGGCCTAGCACCACACAATCAAACTCTGTCAAACCCACAAGGAGAGGGATGATGAAAAAGAGAGGGGACTGCGGAGTAGACTTCATTGAATTTTGCACCGCTGTCCTGAGGTTACAAATTACACTCCCGGAGAAAGCATTCCTTTGGGAAATTCTCATAAATCCAGTTTCTTCATATTTTTTTGGTCACATATTCATGTTGTTCTATCTGAGTTTCAGTCATGTGAAAATGTGTTCTGGTAGTTTGATGCAGCCGAAGTGCCGAAGTAGTCGAAGTGGCCGCCATTCGACAAACGAACACGTGGCGGCGGCCATTTTTGTTCCTTCAAACGAGGTCAGCGGTGTGTGTAGCCAAATCCATGGAACTGAAATCGGCTACACATTTTACCGAACACCGCTGACCCTTACCTTCTTTTACACTTCGTTTTTCAGCTTCAGAGACGAAGTCCCGTTCGAATATTCGAACGCCCGTTCGAATTGGACTTAGTCGTTTTTCTGCATGGAATTGACTGACCGCACAGCCCAAATCTATGGAACTGTTTTGGGCAGGAAATTGTGCTTGCGGTCGGTCATAAAGGACTTCCACCTAACTTTTGATCCACTGGAGGGATTTGTCTGATTTTTGGAAGTGTTTATGTTTAAAGTGTGCTTATTCCAAATATGTAATTGTTATGAAGATTGGATGTATGAATTTAAAGTTATAGCACATGTATAAAAACTGTAGTTTTCCTGGCTGTAATAATTATGCTAACTGGTTATCTGAGGCGAGGGAACCTGTGGGTTGCAACCGTTATGCTATTGGCTATTTTACCCCTCCCCTGTGGGCGGTCTTATATGTGTAAGATGGAAATAAAAGCAGACTGGGTGTGCTAGCACCTGAGATCATCTTGTACCTTCATGAAGTTTCGGCTCATGTTTGGGGGATTGGAGAACTACACACTGGGGATTGCTATAATCACTATACTCCCCAGGGTATTATCGCTGAGCTCTGCTAAGAGCTGTTCCTGTGCCTGCTCTCTGGAATTCGGAGAGGTCCACCTACTGGAAGCTGGACCCTGGTCTTGCGTCCAGAGTGGGTGGAGTCGGCGAGACCCCAACCAAGCTGCGGCGGTTCGTGGGGTCTGCAGTGGTTATGGTGTCAGGCAGAGTGCTTGGAGACCTCGGAAAGCACTAGGAGCATCCGTCAGTGGAGGGTACCCGGTCGGGGTGCCAGCGGTTCCGTTACAATATGAATTTGTGCACAAATTGGTCATAAAATGGGATCTGATCATCATCTAAGTCACAACAATAGACAATCACAGTCTGCTTAAACTAATAACACACAAAGAATGAAATGTTGCCATGTTTTTATTGAACACACCATGTAAACATTCACAGTGCAGGTGGAAAAAGTATGTGAACCCCTAGACTAATGACATCTCCAAGAGCTAATTGGAGTGAGATGTCAGCCAACTTGAGTCAAATCAATGAGATGAGATTGGAGGTGTTAGTTACAGCTGCCCTGCCCTATAAAAAAACACACACCAGCTCTGGGTTTGCTTTTCACAAGAAGCATTGCCTGATGTGAATGATGCCTCACACAAAAGAGCGCTCAGAAGACCTACTATTAAGAATTGTTGACTTGCATAAAGCTGGGGGTTATAAAAGTATCTCCAAAAGCCTTGCTGTTCATCAGTCCACGGTAAGACAAATTGTCTATAAATGGAGAAAGTTCAGCACTGCTGCTACTCTCCCTAGGAGTGGCCGTCCTGTAAAGATGACTGCAAGAGCACAGCACAGACTGCTCTATGAGGTGAAGAAGAATCCTAGAGTGTCAGCTAAAGACTTACAAAAGTCACTGGCAAATGCTAACATCCCTGTTAGTGAATCTACAATACGTAAAACACTAAACAAGAATGGATTTCATGGGAGGATACCACAGAGGAAGCTACTGCTGTCCAAACAAAACATTGCTGCACGTTTACAGTTTGCACAAGAGCACCTGGATGTTCCACAGCAGTACTGGCAAAATATTCTGTGGAAAGATGAAACCAAAGTTAAGTTGTTTGGAAGAAACACACAACACTATGTGTGGCGAAAAAGAGGCACAGCACACCAACATCAAAACCTCATCCGAACTGTGAAGTATGGTGGTGGGGGCATCATGGTTTGGGGCTGCTTTGCTGCATCAGGGCCTGGACGGATTGCTATCATTGAAGGAAAAATGAATTCCCAAGTTTATTAAGACATTTTGCAGGAGAACTTAAGGCCATCTGTCTACCAGCTGAAGCTCAACAGAAGATGGGTGTTGCAACAGGACAATGACCCAAAGCATAGAAGTAAATCAACAACAGAATGGCTTAAACAGAAGAAAATACGCCTTCTGAAGTGGCCAAGTCAGAGTCCTGACCTAAACCCGATTGAGATGCTGTGGCATGACCTCAAGAAAGCGATTCACACCAGACATCCCAAGAATATTGCTGAACTGAAACAGTTCTCTAAAGAGGAATGGTCAAGGATTACTCCTGACCATTGTGCACGTCTGATCTGCAACTACAGGAAACGTTTGGTTGAAGTTATTTCTGCCAAAGGAGGTTCAACCAGTTATTAAATCCAAGGGTTCACATACTTTTTCCACCTGCACTGTGAATGTTTACATGGTGTGTTCAATAAAAACATGGCAACATTTCATTCTTTGTGTGTTATTAGTTTAAGCAGACTGTGATTGTCTATTGTTGTAACTTAGATGATGATCAGATCACATTTTATGACCAATTTGTGCAGAAATCCATATCATTCCAAAGGGTTCACATACTTTTTCTTGCAACTGTATGTCAAATATGCCAATTTATTGAAAGCCAATGCAGGGAGTGGAGAACAGGTGTTATATGGCAGGAGTGAGCTTGATTGGTCAATTATCTGGCTGCTGCATTTTGTACAGTTGGAAGGCGATGGAGTTCTTTTTCTGGGAGGCCCAAGTAAAGAACATTGCATTAATCTTGCCAAGAGGATACAAATGCATGGATTAATGTTGGCATATCATCCGGTGGAATTAAGTGTTGTATCCTTGCTATGTTTTTCAGATGAAAGTAGACAGATTTTATCACGGAGGAAATCTGCTGTTTAAATGATAGTCCAGAGTCAATCAGCACTTGAAGGTTTCGTACCTTTGATGAACTGATGAGTTCAGAGCCCCAAAGCTCCAGGCCAGTTGGGTGATCATGGGATATTTTTGTTGCCCGGGGTCCCCTGACCAAGAGTAACTCGGTTTTGTCCAGGTTCACGTTAAGCCAACTAGCTTGCTTCCATTCTATGAGGACTGCTAAGCAACTGTGGATGCAGCATGTTGAGTCCGTGGAATCTGGAGCAAAGGAGAAGTAGATTTGTGTGTCAGCGTAACAATGATAACTTAGGGCCGGCCATGTCGCCTAATGATGTCCCCGAGTGGTAGCAAGTAAATTGCTAATAGCATGGGAGACAAGATGGATCCTTGTGGAACTCCGCAGTTCAGTTCTGTTGGTGCCGATGAGCTTGAACCTGATGTTACTCTCTGTGATCTACCAGTGAGGAAAGATTTAAACCAGTTAAGGACTGTGCCTCCTAAACCACAGATGTGCTGCAGGCGCCAGTGGCGGGCTGGGATGGGCCATCCACATCCAGCAAAAAAAATGAAAATTCCGAATCCCCTGCCTCGGGCTGGGGACTCGAATTGTTCAACTTGCCTCTCTCCCTGCAGCCTGCAGCCAGTGGAGTCGGCCGGCTTCTCCTGATGATGTCAAGAGGAGGGGGCGTGACTTTCACTGCTCTTCTCCCAGGACCGCTGGGGGAGTCTGGGAGAAGAGCAGAGGAAGTCAGCCTCCTCCTCCTGACATCATCAGGAGAGGTCAGCTGACTCCACTGACTGCTGGCTGCTGGCTCCTGCTCCTGGCTCTTGCCCACCCTTCCCTGGCCTAAGGTAAGACTCAGGAAGGGGGGGAATACACTTTAGTTTGTTTTTGTTTTTTACCCCCCTCCGCCCCTGTCCCTTTGCTCAGCCCCTGTCCCCTTGCTCAGCCCTGTCCCCCTTCCCCTGTCCCTTTCCCCAGCCCTGTCCCTTTCCTCAGCCCTGTCTCCCTTCCCCTGTCTCCCTTCCTCTGCCCCTGTCCCCCTTCCTCAGCCCCTGTCCCCCTTCCTCAGCCCCTGTCCCATTCCTCAGCCCTGCCTCCCTTCCTCACCTGTGTGTGTGTGTCAGTATGTCTGTGTGTGTGTCAGTATGTCTGTCTATGTGTGTGCAAGTATGTCTCTGGGTGTGTCAGTTTATCTGTGTGTGTGTCAGTATGTCTGTCTGTGTGAGTCAGTAGCCTGTAAAAGTGTGTCTGTGTGTTTGTGTGTGTGTGTGTGTGTGCGTGTGCCTGTCAGTGAGTGTTTGTTTGTTAAAGTGTGTGTCAAATCAGCAAGTGTGTGTGTACCTGTCAGTGAGTGTGTCTGTTTAGGTGACTGCCCCCCCTTTCAATTACATGGGAAAGATGTTTTTACTCTCCTCTTGGTGCAATGGGCCTCTTGACTGGATTTATCCCCCAGGCCTAAGGCTGCCAACTCTTTCCTGGCAGGCGCTCTATTAAAATCCTATGGTCAATGGTGTCAAATGCAGCTGAGAGATCAAAAATGATTAGGATGGAATAATCACCTTTGTCTCAAGCCATAAGGAGATCATTTAGCACTCAGACTAGCGCTGTTTCAGTGCTGTGGCGGTATTTGAAACCTGACTGGAAAGGATCAAAGATGATTGGTTTTGCTGTTTTCTCACCCTTCCTATTTATTGATGGCTGGAGACACTGAGAGCCATTGCAATGAAACCTTTCAAGATCTTGGGATATTTCTTGAAAAAAAAACTAAAAAAGAAATTTGGGTATGGATACACGCTGAGTCTGATTTAACAGGATTTATGATCCTGAATGTAGAGTGTGCAGAGTTAGGGAGCAGAGTCAAATCCATGGGCAGAAGTCTAGCACCCCTCACCTCTAAACTGCACCCGCTATTACTGGTCTGTACACCAGTGCGCTAGAATAGCATGGCTTTTATGACTATCTGGGCCACATCCCAACCCTTTATTCCAAAAGTAACTGATTAATACTCCTCCTGCAACTTTTGATTTCTACTTTTCATTTACTACCCATCAATATGAATAAGTGATGTGTCTCTAAGAAAACATGGTAGATCTGACTAGCTGATCTACGGATCTTTTAATACTTAAAGATCGGGCAGATTTTCAGTCTAATGGAAATTATCAACTTGCAGTTGCATCATGATTTTTAAACCCTCAGCAACAGATACGGTACTTTGATTAAATAAAAATAAATAAATTCCTAATAAATTCTAATAAATTCCTAATAAATTCCTAAATAGAATAGAACTGACTGGTTCTAAAGTGCTAGATGATATTGCAAATAAAATGCCTGATGACAGAACCACTTTAAGCATGCGCTGGGTTATATGCAAGGATGTAAGCTATCACTTACCAGTCCCTTAGGATTACGGTATACTTGAAATTCTAACCATATGATCTCCTTTCTGATTATCCTTGACATATCTCAAGTCAAAGATGATTTGCAATTAATAAACCAATGGGGACAGCTTGCAAATACTGCATATTGGATCCTCCCTCATAGCAGGAGCCCTGTCTGAGAGTCTGCTAAATCCAATGCCCATTTACTTTATGCACAAGGTTATTTATCTGTTAAATCTATTTCAGTTTACTCATGGTTGTACTCATCATAGCACCCAGCTGTTTGAGATTCAGAGGAACGGGCAGAACTTATTTTACTTATCTCTGATGTCATAGATAGATAAATAGATAGAACCATTGTTCTATTGTGTCCCTTTTCTTTGAATGACAGCTTAAAGGGACACTATAGGCACCCAGGCCACTTCAGCTCATTGAAGTGGTCTGGCTACAGTGTCCCTATTGCACTTAGTGCTGCAATGTAAAATTGACGCTAGATGTCCTCACGCTTTGTATGAGGGAGGCAGGGGGAGCGATAGTGCCAGTAATACAGCTTTGTATTCCTGGCACTATAGTATCCCTTTAAAGGACCACTATAGTGCCAGGAAAACAAACTCGTTTTCCTGGCACTATAGGGTCTTTAGTTCCCCCCCACCCTCAGGGACCCACTCCCGCAGGGCTGAAGGTGGCTAAAGGGGATAAAACACTTACCTTTCTCCAGCGCCGGGCTCCCTTGGCGCTGGGGAACTCTCCTCCCTCTGCCGACGTAAGCTCCGAATGCGCATGCACGGCAAGAGCCGCGTGCGCATTCAAACAGCCCATAGGAAAGCATTTCTCAATGCTTTCCTATGGACGTCCAGAGTCTTCTCATTGTGATTTTCACAGTGAGAATCGCGGAAGTGCCTCTAGTGGCTGTCAGTGAGACAGCCACTAGAGGCTGGGTTAACCCGAGTGTAAACATAACAGTTCCTCTGAAACTGCTATGTTTACAGCTGCAGGGTTAACACTAGAGGGACCTGGCACCCAGACCACTTCATTGAGCTGAAGTGGTCTGGGTGCCTATAGTGGTCCTTTAACCCCTTAAGGACACATGACATGTGTGAAATGTCACGATTCCCTTTTATTCCAGAAGTTTGGTCCTTAAGGGGTTAAACACTTTTCTGAAGACTTTCCACTAAGTTAAAAATTAAGGCTAGGCCTACAGAAGCATAAATAAACAACAAAACAAAAACACATTTCTCACAGGTAACAGATGAAAATAACATTAAAGTATCCAGGATAGGTGCTTTTCTATAAAGTGACATTGAGTTTGGTTAGCCTCCACAGAATACTTTATGTAACAGAAAAGACAGGATAAATCCTAATAGTGTAGTATACAAAATGCTACGGTTTAGTAAAAATAGATAAAAAGGACACTCACATTTAGTGAAGTTTAGTGTAAGCTCAGAGAATGAAAGCGTGCAGCGGAATAATCAGCAAGGGTCTTCCAAATGCTCAGGTGGATATGAATGAAAAACCAGAACACACAAAAGATAAATAATAGTGTAGTAATTTAGATAGGGATATGAATAAACCAGAAAAAAAGACCACTCACAAGTATAGAGGTTTTTGAAAGCTCAAAGGTGATATAATTCCCACTTAGGGATATGGAGCAAAGCAGTCACTTTTAAGCCAGCATACTTGTATAAGACACAAAGAGAAAATCCATATAGTGCTCACTGTATAAACAATAGTATGGACTACATCTCCCTTGATGCTTTGCCAGCATTATAGCTGTAAGAGCATTATGGGAGATGTCGTCCAAAATATCTGGAGGGCCAAAGGTTCCCCATGCCTACATTATAGTGTTAGTAATCTGCTAGATGGTGAAGCTTGACTCATCCCTTCAGAGAACACATTTCCATTGCTCAAGAGTCCAAATGGTTGCTTTATATAGTTTATAAACCGGTGTAAGTGAAAACCTAGACCTACAAGTAGAGCGCTAGACAAATAGTGCGTATGTGAGGTAAACTTACCACACGTAACTTGATTAAAAGCTTGGTTTAAATACATGTAAAAGATAAAAGCACCCCATTTTTATCTTGTTAACTCCGGTTTTAATAGACTACACATTGGTTTGTCTCGTTTATGTTTCCTTTTTTTTTTTTTAATTCTTTATTTTTCTTGTGCATAGATTGACAACAAGCGTGTAGAGCCACAACAGCATCTACAAGCATTTCCATAACATTTCACAGTGTGGCAGTGAAGACGGCACATTTTTATATTATATGAAGATAGCAAGCTCTTAAACATCGTTTTTGTGATAAAACACGTTAGGTTAGACATGCATAAAACAGATCTAGTTATAGGATGTATATAGTCGATTAACTGCGCGTTTTTAAGTATAATTGTCGCTTAGCAATTATGAAGTATAAAATAAAAAAATAAAAAATAAAAAAAATGAAAATAATAAATAAAAATAAATAAATAAATAAATCAAGCCATTTACGTTCGTGTTAAACTGAAGTTTGAGACAATAGTAGTGTGAACGCATTAGCTTAATGTGTATGCATATTACTATTTATCATATATAAGCTCACTGTTGCTTATTGTGAGATATGCAAGTCTCGTGCTGAGCTTATTAAGAAACAAAAAAAAAAAAAAAACAAACAAAAAAAAAAACATAGAATACACTAGATGTACGCATGGTATAGACTGAAGCTTAAAACCTATTAATAACAGCGTGGATAATGAAGGCCTGAGACTCAATTATGTAAAATGGCTTACATGTCTGGCATTGATCCTTAAAGATTTGGCCAGCCACTTATACTCATACTGCCCTGCCAAGGCATAGGTAACTAAAACTAGCATGGCTAAGTTAAAAAAAAAAAAAAATCAAAAGTATAAACGAAGAGAGAAAACATGAGTTGGTACATACAACCAGGTGAGTATAAAGGTGATATGCACATCATAAATTATGCTGTGGTAAGTATGCTGTTTCACCTTATTAGTTAAGTCCCATAAGTGTTGCATACAGTATGCCTAGTACGGCCATGGGTGTCGCAGCCAAGCAGCAGGCATGGGGTGTGGGCCCAGAAGCCTTTTCAAGTCGTGTAGGACCCGTTCCTGCCCTCCTCGGCATCCCCGCCAGGGTCCCACTCCCCGGACCAGGTACTTGCACAGGTAAGTAGGCGCTGCCACACACAAAGAGGCTGTCCCTTAACCGAGTCTTGAGTGCACCTGTCGTGAGTCTCGTGCCCGCAGTGGAAAGGGTAACAGGCCACTGGAGCAGATGGGTTGCGTTGTGGCATAGTGTGTTCGGATGGCCGATTTTGGAGCAGTCCGCTACACATGAGAGGGCCATTGCGGTGAGGTGTAGACTTATTGTGCCTGTTCCACCGTGACGGTTGTCCCGCGTTTCTTGGTGTGTATCTGGGTAGACGGTGCTGATGTCCAGCCCGGTGCTCTCGTGGTACTGCACCGTGAATTGCGTGCATGTAGATAGGCCTCTGTGCTCTAGATTTCTTTCTCGGGTTGCGGTGAGGAGTGCGGGTGTTGGCAGGCTGAGCTTGGTTTGGTGGATGAGGCCAGGTCAGGTCCCGAGTGGCCAGCTGCCTGTTGCGTTGCCTCCGCTTTCCCTCCAGCCTCCCTGTGGCTTGCTTGAGGTCCGCCTGGCCTAGATTCTTGTCTGTTCGTATTTTGCTTTGGGTTAGTGCTGCAGTGGCACCCTGTACGTCGCTCTGTAAGGTTATTTCTCGGTATTTGGCCCAGAATGCATCAAAGGCCTTGGCAATACCATCTTCCCGGGTGGCCCACAGCTTGGGGGTTTGGAGTGAGATAAGCCTCGGTTCGGTGGCCATCTTGGCTCCCTCCATGTCGGAGTCCGGCTCTGCTGGGCCCCTCTGGCTAGGATGGGGTGAGTATGTCTGCGCCTTATGGAGGACCGGGATGACACCCGGCGGTCCATAGGGGGAGGGTGGGAGTGATTGTGGCCTCCATGGTCGGCCTGAGTGCAAGGAGAGCGGCCGTCTCCCCCCGCCTTGGCCTCCCATAGGCCGCATGTTTGCACCATCGTGGAGCTGCTGACCGCTGGCGGACTTACTTCATGCACCGCGTCCCCGGGCTATGTACGAGTGCCCAGTAGGTGAGTGGAGCCGTGTGCAGTTAGTTTTGGGTGGTTAATCAACGATTTGCTGGTTTTGGGCCCGGAGCTCGGGCAGCATGCGACCGTCCGCTCCAGCAGTCAGGCTCCGCCCCCCGTTTATGTTTCCTTTTTGAGATTCATTTTACAACGAATTGGATGTGTGGTGCTGCCATAAAAGCATACCAGCTTGATTACGGAGCCAGTACTCACACACAGGCTCCTTAAAATGTGAGTGTCCTGACTACAATATTATATACTGTGTTCCACTTTATGTACCATCTGCACTATACTGTATCTTTTGTCTTTTATCTTTTCAATGTATTTTAAACCAAGCTTTTAATCAAGTTACGTGTGGTAAGTTTACCTCACATACGCACTATTTGTTTAGCGCTCCACTTGTAGGTGTAGGTTTTCACTTACACCAGTTTAGAAACTTTTCGATTGTTCTGTGGATAAGAGGATATTTTCACATTAGTGTATAGAGCTGCTTTTATTTTATTCACTTTTTAGCACTTATATTGTTACACACTCCTCCGTATAAGAGGTGTTTTTGGTTGCTTTGTATAACCCAGCCAATGCTTGTTCTTATTTCAGGCAGTGTTGCAGTGGATATGGTTCTTGAATATTCCTTTTAGTAAAATCAGCTGTTCCTCTTTGATTATTTTTTTTTAAAGTTATTTTTTTATGTGCTTTCTGCAGACATTGCCATGGTCCATAGGGAGATGTCAGTAGAAGGATTTAAAATAATTTTGAAGCCATTCGATATTTTTTTTAACAATATGAAAACTGTATGTGGAAGGGACAGCATAAGCACCTTAACACCTACAGCTTATTGTACCGGTCATGGAGCGAGAAATCTTTGCACTGAAAGCCTCGGCCAACGCTATGATTATCCAACCAAATGTTCGAAATATGGATGGTATGACAAATTGTAAGTGTGGGGCAGTGACTTAGTACCTCTCTCACAACCTATCACTGACATCCAAATTAAAAATGTCAAAATAAATTCAAGGTGACAGTCCTTGGATGCAGGGACCTGGTTTTAAAAACGTTTTTTATAAACATCAGGGGAACTGTACCAAAATGTTCTTTGCCTCGTCACCACGACAGATAGCTGTACTAGTAATAGCACTTTGAGTTTTTCTTTAATATGCACCACTGCAATCTATAATGAATGCGGTGGCGAGGCTCATTTTCCTGTCCGCCCAGACCTCCCACACCACCCCCTCTGTCAGTCCCTACATTGGCTTCCAGTTAGATATAGGGCTCAATTTAAGTTTCTCGTGCTTGCTTACAAGTCCCTACATAATGCTGCTCCAACCTACCTATCCTCCCTAATACACAAGTATGTCCCGTTGAAGCCCCTGCGCTCTGCTGAAGACCTCTGTCTATCCTCTATCCGTACTCCCACATCTGATGCTCGCCTCCAAGACTTCTCCAGGGCTGCACCTTTTCTGTGGAACTCCCTTCTCTTCTCTGTTAGACTTTCACCAAGTCTCCACTCCTTCAAAAAAATCTTTGAAAACACGCTTCTTCAGGAAAGCACATAATTTAAACTGTTAGTGGCTTTTCATCCCCTCCCCCTCCCTCCCCCCCATGACTCCTCTCCTGCAACTGTCAAAAATAAGTTCTCAGTGAATTCTTTTCTAGCAACCTATTTCATTACGCCTACTTATGCCAGTAGTGTATTCTGGTTTTGTGCTGCATTAAGCATGACAAAACTCAGGCACCCCCGTCCCCTTCCAAATTTATTTTCCTGACAGACACACACCCTCATTGATGCATGCACTGACATACACTGACAGATACACAGTCATTGGCACACACATTGTTTAACCAACACACATTTACTGAAACATAAACATTCACATACATACACACTCATTCATTCACAGTGTCACTCACAGTTACACACTCACACTCACATTCACCGACAGACACACATATACACTAACTGACAGATACGCATTTACCGACAGACACATATACACTCATTGACAAACATGTATACACTCTCACTGACAAACACACACACACTCACTGACAAACACCTATACACTCTCAGTGACAGACACACACTCACTAACACATACACACTCTAACAGACACACACTGACACTCACTAACAGGCACACACACTAAAACACTCACTAACAGACACACACTAACACTCACTATCAGACACACTACACTCACTAACAGACACACTAAAACTCAGACACACACACTCTCACAAACAGACACACACTAACACACGCACTCACTAACAGATACACACTAACACTCACTAACAGACACACACACACACACACACTCTCACTAACAGACACACACTCACTAACAGACACAAACTAACACACATCAACAGACACACACTAACATTCACCAACAGACACACACACTCACAATAAAAAATAAAAAAAGTTTAAATCCACCCAGCCTCCTGCCTTTGGGAGTGCTGGTGTGGATTTTTCCCTGTGGTCCAGTGGGGCTGGCTGGAGCTTGGCGGGCAGGCAGGCGGTCGGGAGGTCTGGCAGACAGGTGAGCAGTGGAGGCGGGCGGCAAGGGAGCTCTAATCCTCCTGCTCAGCTCCCTTGCGCGCCTCTTAGTGATGCCAGAGTGATGTCATATTCCGGCTCCGGCATCACTGCGGTGCGCGCGAGGGAGCTCAGGGGAGAGTGCTCCCTCGCCACCCGCAACATCAGTGCATGCCAGCCTCAGGGGGCCCTGAGTTGGCCAGCCAGCCAGCCAGCTCCTGGGCCCCCGCAGGACAATTGCCAGGGCGATTGGGGTGGCTTTTTTTCTCCCCACTGAAAGTGCCGCCCAAGGCAAATGCTTTGTCAGCCTCTTGGTAAATACACCGCTGACTTATACCCTTTGTGTCACTATACCCCACTGCCTCTAGCATGTAAGCTCATTGAGCAGGGCCCTCAACCCCTCTGTTCCTGTGCGTCCATTTGTCTGGTTACAATTACGTGTTTGTTAGTCCACCCATTGTACAGTGCTACAGAATTTGCTGACGCTATATAAATAATAAAATAATAATATAATAATAAAGATGACACCAACTTCACATTATGTAGATTAGGACATGCCTTGAAAATTGTTCCAGAGCAAAGAAAATGCTCATTATAGATGCTACCAAGTAGCTAACTGCAATCGTAAAGTGTACATGTCTAGTCAAACACAGCTGCTCTGTTCATTTCCATCTTGAAATAGGAGGAAGTGTAAACGATGTTCAAGTCAGTAAATCGTCTAATTTGGACATTTGTTGAAGTATTGGCCAGCACAATGTGTTAATTAAAAATCCTACTTACATGAAGGTGAGCTTCATTAATATGCTAAGCTATTTTCACTTTAAATGGTGCTTCAGGAATTTGCTTCAGTAAATGGCCAAACCATGCATTTGACAGCTAAATAACATATTCTATAAGTATGAGTTGTGAAATGCGGTGGGTATAGGGAAGCTCTTCCACAAAACAAAATAAAACAAAACTCTAAATGTTTTATTTTTTTCAAGAATGCACAATGAATCACTTATAACCATGCAGGTAAGTTATTTTTGGACTGATGAGACCAAGGTACAGTATTTTTTTACCTTAATTGCAAAATATGTGTTTGTTGCAAGGCCACCACAGCTTATTATCCAAGAACTGAGTGACTACACTCAAGTTTGACAGGGCAGTGTCATGCTACGAGGCAGCTTATGTTCAGCGCAGCAGGAAGGGTTCAGAACAAGATGGATAAAAAATCTTGGTTGCATAATTTGCTACCCTTTGTCAGAATGTTGTAGTTAAAAAAATAAATAGCTTTACAACACAACAAACATCAGTACTCTCCAACTGTCCTGGAACCAGTGGGACTGTCCAATTTGGGATTTTCCGCTGAGAAGTATCATTAAATAGTGCAATATGAGTGTTGTTAAATGCAATCTTGTTATGTGTAGCTAACACATTGCACATTCTTGGCTGACTTGCAGGACTTCATGTTTACTTGGCTTGCCTACTTGTTAAGATGACATGCCACCAAATGTCACCAGTGAACTATATTATGTCACTGGTTTGTTCAGCTGACATATCCACTGTCTGGCTACCATACATCACCACTAGTGTGGATTCTGCTACTGACAGGCCACTTCTTTGGTGTTTCTCAGCCCAATTTAGGGAGTCATGAAGATCTGAAACAAAATGCCAAATCCTTTAAAACAAATTTCAGTGTCACGGTAAGGCCTAGACTGCAGTCCAATGGAATAATATATGGGCTAAGCAAAAGAGGTCCGAACACATGCCTGCCCGATTTGACTGCGCTTGTGCTCTTTTGCAAAACAGAGTGGAACAAATTGCAAAATGAAGATACTGTTATCTTATTCCACTCAAACAGTGTTAGTTCAAGCAAAATGTCTTTTGACTAAGCACTAGATAATGGGCGTACAAATGTTTGCAATTTATTTTATTTTTCCACAAAATTAATTTATTTTACATCTAAATATTATTGGTTATAAGATCTTATAAAAAGTCTGATATTATCTATATGGATTCAACCTTTAACATAAACTTCAATTTAAATAAGGGTGTGTAGATGTTCATGTATATTGCATGTCCGTCTTTCTGTGTATGTCACACACACATGAACTCATTCAACAGCAATATAGTTTGCATGTGCATCTTCCCACATGCAGACACCCAGGTCTACACATGTTTATGATGCGTGCATGCATGTCTCTGTTGCTAGCTGCACACACAGAGCACACAGTGACTGCTGCAAGTGGGTGGACACTGAGATGCCCCCACACAACTCCTGCTGCAGCCTAACATGAGATTCTAGGTGCAGAACATTGCTCACTGTGATAGTGGACTGCAGGGGATAAACAGGCCTGCAGTGCGGGAGAGGGAGGCTGAACACAATGAGAGAGAGGGGGGGGGGGAGATGTAGAGATGAAGAAGGAGGGGGAGGAGAAAGAGAGAGACGAAGAGAATCAGAGAGAAGAAAAAAAGAAAGAAATGATAGCAGAGGAGCAAGAAAAGACTGAGGAGAAAAATGATGGGGGACACTGATCAAATAAAAAATCTAGGGGCTTACGCGGGAAAAGAGAGGGGGCAGGCTATGACTACAAGACAGTGTATAGAGGACAGAGGGGCTTTGATGTGGTGGATGGTGAGAAGGTTAAACCCTGTGTCATGAGATCCAATGATGAATTTCTTTTCAGTGTGTAATTTACCTCTTGAAGCCAGAGAGCAGATATTTACTAGAGGAGAGGGATATAGCGAGCATATAATGTGACAGTCATGGGAAAGCTGTGTGACCTTGGGAGACTAGCTTTACCTATCTGCATCTCAGCTCTGCAGTAGATAGGCCCTTACTGAATTTAATGGAGCGTCAATCTTCTAAGACAAGTGGAGGTCAGCAACAGTACTTTATGTGTGTGTACCAAGCTACAGTGCCAGCCTCCTCAAATAAACACTGACACTGCTCAGCACTGCAGTAGCAACATAGCCCTCCACCTACTCTTCACTTCAGCACCCAACATGATCTTCATTCAGACCCGCAATATCTTCATTCAGCCCCCCACAATATCTTCATTCAGCCCCCCTACATGATCTTCCTTCAGCCCCCCCACGATATCTTCATTAAGCCCCCGCATGCTCTTCACTCTAGCCCCCACATGATTTTCATTGAGCCCCAATCTGAACTTTATTCAATGCTCCACCATGATCTTCATTCAGCCCCCTTACATGATTTTTATTCAGCCTCCCACAATATCTTTATTCAACCCCTGCGTGATCTTCACTCCAGCCCCCATCTGACCTTTATTCAATGCTCCACCATGATCTTCATTCAGCCCACCCCCCACATACTCTTCACTTCAGAATCTCACATTCACACCTGCCTTGTATATGGTATTCACCCCCACATACTCTAAAGCCCATATATGCTCTTCACTTCAGCCGTCTACATGCTCTTTACTCCAGCTCCCACACACTCTTTATTCAGCCCCCTTGCATTCTTTTCACCTAAGCCCCTGCATGCTCTCTGCTTCAGCCCCCCTTACATACTCTTTACATGTGGCTTGTGTATGGTTTTCACCCCCACATGCTCTTAAGCACCCTATATGCTTTTCACTTTAACCTTTTACATGACTTTATCCCTGCATGCTGTACACTTTTGCCTTGTGTATGTTCTTCAGCACCCACATGCTCTTAAGGCCCCTGTATGCTCTTCACTTTTGCACAGCATGGTGTTTATGTCAGCCCCTCCGCATTCTCTTCAGCCCTTTTCAAGCTTAAAGGGTTAATGCAATCATAATATCCATTACAGACCAATATGGTGGTTATGAAGCCAGGAGTACTCTTATGTGGTTCCTCAGTAATGGGGCAGCCGCTTTACCTTGGTCCCTGTGAGCTCCGATCCTCCCTGGTGGGTGGTCTGGTGATGTGCCATCGTCCTTCTCTGACTGAAAGTTTCCATTGACCACTTTCAGGCAATGACGGATATTCTGTGCCATGATTTGGCTGGCTGATGACACTCCATTGCCAAAGGTGGGTTACACCTCTGGCAGCAGTGGGGTTACATTTGATATATGCAGCATTTAATTGGGAAACTGTGCACATACAGACTCCAGGCACCAGGAACACTTCAAACGCACTAAAGTGGTCATGGTGCTTGAAGTAACCCTTTAATTGCAGCCCTTGCAAGCTCTTAACTTAACACCAAGATGCTTTCATGCACCCCAGCATCTTCTTTATGTCAACCACGCACGTCCTTTTCACTTCTGCATGATCTTTATACCCTATGCACTTAACTTATACCCTTGCATATTCTTCATCCCCAGCATGCTCTCTACTTCAGTTCCCAGCATACTGTCCAATTCTACCTTCCATATGGTCTTCAGGCTTCCACATGCTCTTCACTTTAGCCCATCAATGCTGTTCTGCCCTCAACATGCTCTTCACTTCTGCCTCCTGCATGCCCTTCAGCACCACCTCACTATAATATGAAATTCTAAAATATATAGCATGGCAGAGACACTGCCAGCAACACAAGATCAAAGCCACAATGCATTCACACCTGCTTAAATAACACCGTGACAGACACATGGTATTATCTGTACAGTGGATCCCAAACCAGTTCTCAAGGCACCCCATACCAGTCTAGGATTTAGGGATTACTCAGTTGTGTCTAAGGTGTTATTTTTTTCTAAAAACACCTTAGATACAACTGAGTAATCAATAAATCCAGGGCTGGTAGGGGTGCCTTGAAGACTGGTTTGGGATCCACTGTACTTCCATTTACAGGACACAAGGTCGGGTGGGGATGGCTTTTCATTCTGTGATCTTTTTTGCTGTATGAGCAGTATCCCTACTGGTCTTCTTTCACTATTTGCACAATTATCCTTTATGTGCACAATCTGTTTGTTAGATTTTTGCATAATTTATTAGCATCTTTTCAGTTTTGCATGAATTTGTTTTTTTACTCTTTTTAAAACCTGTTTTACATTTGTTTTTGGATCATTTTATTTAAGAATTCCTTTTGGGTGGATGTGGAAATATTTTTTGCAGGCACCATTTCCCCCTCTGTTAATTGTGTGATAATGATAATCAGTTCCCGGGCAAACTTCTTAATGTGGGGCTTCAACTCAACCGGCATATTTTCTCCAGAAGCTCTCCACGTTTGTGGTTTCACTTTCATGCCCCAATCCATCATATAGCTTCTGGCTATCCCAGATCTCATTCCTCTAGCACCATTGTCAAGAGAGACTTAAAGGGACACTATAGTCTCCATAACAACTATAGTTTATTGTATTTGTTCTGGTAAGTATTATCATTCCCTTTAGGCTTTTTGCAGTTAATATGGTCTTTTCAGAGAAAATGCAGTATTTACATTACAGCCTAGGGATACCTCCACTGACACTCCTCAGTTGGCTGCTAGAGGTGCTTCCTGGGACAGTGCTGCACACTGTGCAGCACAGGGACGGATCCAGAACCAATCTCGGGAGGGTCACTGGTAGATTATTTAAAGAAACAATCCAGGCACAATAACCACTACAGCTCTCTGTAGTGGTTATGGTGCCAGAAGTGCCATTGTGCCCTCCCAGGGAATAGGGACAGTAGTAGGGAAAAGGGGCAGTAGTGTGTGTGTGAGGGGTGTAGTGTGTGTGGATGGAATGTAATGTGTGTGTGTGTGTGTATAAGGGTGCATTATGTGTGTGAGGGGTCTAGTATGTGTATAGGGGCAGGATGGGTGTAGTGTGTGTATGGGGGCAATGTATGTGTGTGTGTGTATATTGGGGCAGTGTGTGTGTGTGAGCGGTGCAGTGTGTGTGTATTGGAAGGCAGTATGTGTGTGTATTCGGGTGCAGTGTGTGTGTATTGGGGCAATGTGTTTGTGTATGTATTGGGGGGCATTGCTGTGTGTGTATTGGGCAGTGTGTGTGAGGGGTGCAGTATGTGTGTATTGGGGCAATGGTGTGTTTGTATTGGGAGCAGTGTGTGTGTGTGTGAGTATTGGGGGACAGTGTTGTGTGTGTATTGGGGAGCAGTGTGTGTGTTGGGGCAGTATGTGTGTGTGTATTGGGGAGCAGTGTATGTGTTTTGGGGGGCAGTGTATGTTAGGGGTGCAGTGTGTGTGTGTACTGGGGCAGTTTGTGTGTGTGTGTATTGGGGGCAGTATGTGTGTGTATTGGGGGCAGTATGTGTGTGTATTGGGAGCAGTGTGTATGTGTGTATTGGGGAGCAGTGTGTGTGTATTTTCGGGGGCAGTGTGTGTATGTATTGGGAGCAGTGTGTGTGAGTATTGAGGTGCAGTGTGTTTGTATTGGGGCAGTGTGTGCGTGTATTGGGGGCAGTGTGTGTGTGTGTGTGAGTATTGGGGGCAGTGCTGTGTGTGAATAGAGGAGCAGTGTGTGTGAGTGGTGCAGTGTGTGTGTATTTGGGGGCAGTGTGTGTATATTGGGGACAGTGTGTGTGTGTGTGTATTTAGGAAGTGTGTGTGTGTATTGGGGAGTAGTGTGTGTGTGTATTGGGGCAGTGTGTGTGTCTGTATATTGGGGCAGTGTGTCTGTGTATATATTGGGGAGCAGTGTGTGTGTGTGTGTATGGGGGGTGGTTTGTGTGTGGGGAGTTATTGGGGATGGGGGGGGGCAGATAAATAAATGCATACATTTTTGTTTATTAAAATAAATATTTTTTATATCCCCCCTCCCTTCTTACCTTTGTTGAGGGAAGTGGGATATTTCTTGCAATTCCTGGTGGTCCGGTGGAGAATCCCAGGTAGTCCTAGTGGTGAGAGTGAACTCTAGCCTGCAACTCCTGAGGCTAGAGTACACTCTTGCGAGAACTGAAGTGTTGCCATAGTAACTGCGACAACGCTCCGTGCTGCAGGCTGAGCTCCCGGGTCCTCTCTCCTTCTCCTGCCGAATGCCAGCAAAGTGCCTGTGGACCGGTGAGGGAGATCACTGATCTCCACTCCGGTCCTTGAAGGCACCCAGCAGGGCTGGCAGGGGAGAGCAATGCACTGTTGTTTCTCCCCCTGGATCCGCCAGTGGTGCATCACTGCCATTCAGTGTCTCTACCTTCTGCATGGAGACACTGAACTTTCCTCATGCTGATTGGAGATGCTGATTGGCCAGGGTTGTGTTTGGCTTGTGCTGGCTCTGACCCGGATCTGCCTCCTTGACAGTCTCAGTCAATCCAATGGGGAAGCATTGTGATTGCCTCAGGCCACCACTTCTGATGATGCCAGACAAGCAGGCAGATCAGGTGCAGAGCCAGCAGCAGTAGACTGGAGTAAAGGTAAAATTTTACTATATTTAAGGGAGGCAAGAGGCAGGGGGGCTAGATGGTGGTTTAAACACTATAGGGTCAGGAATACATGTTTATGTTCCTTGCCCTACAGTGTTCCCCAGATAGATAGATGAATATGAGAGAAAACCAATATAATCAAACCAAAAGGAAAAATAGGATAGGCAGATGCTTGCAGTGCGAGAAACATGCAGAAACAGAAACAATTTTGAGTAACTTGTATGGTGTATGGTGAGTAGGTATAACGAGAGATAGACTGACAGAAGGACATACAGACAAATGTGACATAAACGACAAGTTTAGAGATCTATGGTAGATAGAGAAAGACAGATAGATATAAGTAAGCGGGATAGAGCCAGAAATACAGACAAACAGGTTAACAGGCTAATAAGCTGAGCCAGAGAAAGAGTGAAAAAACAAATGTGTAGTTAAATTGAGTATTGTGTTAAACTCACTGAATCTGTCCTTTTAAAATGCAACAACATCAGAAATTGTAAATAACAAAAATGATATGCTAACATTTACTGAGAAATGAAGGGGTAAGCCATCTTTATGTGTATCTTTTTTTTTTTTTCATTTTAAATACTGGCCTTTATTTGTTAACTAATACAAACATAAGGTAATAAAAATAAGTTAGCATAAGATGGTGAGAAAGACAGATGTACAGACTGGGCAAAGCAGGAATTAATAGAATTTTAGAGTGAAAAGACACAAACTTCGGTTCCTGACACTACAGTGGTTTAACTGACTATTTAGGTCCTTTGCCTCCTTAGATCACATGGGATTCTGGGAAAGGTGATTTTATTCACCTTTTCTTTCACGCCACACTGGTCTTGCTGAGGCTGGCCCCGCCTCCATGGCTGAGATCATTATTCTTTAAGATCTCAACCAATCCAATGATTTCCCATAATAAAGCATTGGGAGGCTATTTTGCGCATGTCCGGCAAAACGCTGCGCCAATCTGTATCTCATCATAGAGAAGCATTGAATCAAAGCATCTCTGTGTAAAATCTTCAAAACGTCTCCTTGCAGAGCATAGAAAAGCTGAACGCCAGTGCTATACTCACACAGGAAGCACCTCTAGTAGCTGCTAGAGATGTCCCTAGGCAGTAATGTGAATATTTTCTCTGAAAAGGCAGCGTTCACAGTGCTCAGGCTGCAGGGACAGGCAGGGCCGGCGCGTCCATAAGGGGGCACAGGCGGCCGCTTTAGGGTGCTACAGCAGGGGGGGGCGCAAAAATCTGAATCCCCTGCCTCTGGCTCGGGACTCAGATTTTTAAATTCAACTCTCTCCCTGCAGCCAGCACACAGCAGGAGCCTGGCAGTGAAGTAAGCCGTCCTCCTCTGATGGTGTCAGAAGGGGGCGGGACTTCTACTGCTCCCAGACTCCCCAGAGGTCCTGACTGCAGCTCCAGCCTCCAGTGTATCCTGTCCCAGCCGACCACTAGGGGTAACATAGGCGTGCGCAGCCTATTGCATTAGGGTGTGCACCCTAAAGCACAAACACACGCCGCATGTATATATATATATATATATATATATATACAACACACACACATACATATACTGCTGTTTGTGTGTGTGCTGTGTGAGGGTGCTGGTAGTGTGCTATGTGGGTGAGGGTGCTGGTAGTGTGCTGTGTGTGAGGGTGCGGTTTGTGTGTGAGGGTGCTGTTTGTGTGCTGTGTGTTAGGGTCCTGTTAGTGTGCTTTGTGTGTGAGGGTGCTGTTTGTGTGGTGTGTGTGTGAGGGTGCTGTTTGTGTGGTGTGTGTGTGTGAGGGTGCTGTTAGTGTGCTGTGTGTGAGTATGCTGTTTGTGTGAGGGTGCTGTGTGTGTTTGTGAGGGTGCTGTTAGTGTGCTGTGTGTGAGGGTGTTGTGTGTTGTAAGGGTGCTGTGTGTGTGTGTGTGAGGGTGCTGTTAGTGTACTGTGTGTGTGAGCGTGCTATGTGTGTGTGTGTGTGAGGATGCTCTGTGTGTGATGGTGCGGTGTGTGTGGGTGCTGTTTGTGTGCTGTGTGTGAGGGTGCTGTGTGTGCGCACTGTTTGTGTTAGGGTGCTGTGTGTGTGTTGGTGCTGTATGTGTGTGAGCTGTATGTTTGGGGGGATTGTGAAGGTGGGGGCAGATTAGTAAATAACACCCCTCCATTCTTACCTTATGTAGGGAGGGGGGATCCTTGATGTCATGTGCCATCCCTGGTGGTCCAAGGGAGAGTGAACTCTAGCCTGCGGGGCTAGAGTTCACTCTCGCGAGATCTGAGCATTGCCGCCGCACCGCTCAGATCTCGCGAGAGGAACCTGGCAGAGCTTCTGTCTAGAGCTCCCCGGGTCCTCTCCTGCCTCCCTCCATGCTGCTGTGGGCTGGTGAGGTAGATCTTTGATCTCCCCGCCGGCCCATGGAGGCTTAGAGCAGAGCCACACTTTATTCCTGGGGAATAAAGTGTGGGAACTCTCCCAAGATCCCCCCCCCCCAAAAAAAATATACACTTGTGTGTGTGTGTGTGTGTATATATATATATATATATATATACACACACATATATATATATATATACGCGTACACACACATACACTCACACACACATACTCAGACACACACACATATATTCACAGACACACACACATACACACTCACAGACACACACATATGTTCACAGACACACATACACTTACAGGCACACACACACACACACACACACACACACAAACTCACAGACACTCACACACACAAACTCACAGACACACACACTTACAGACACACTCACACACACACTTACACACACACTCACACACATACACTCACAAACACACAAATTATTATTTTTTAATAAAAAATTGTCCACCCAGCCTCCCTACCTGGAGTGCTGGCGTGGACTTTGTCCCTGGGGTCCAGTGGGGCGGGCGCCTCTCTCCATATCAGCCGTGGCAAGGGAGCTGTGTGCTGTCTGTTCCCTCTCGCCGCGCGGGCTGTCTACAGTAGCTGGGAGCCGGAACATGACGTCATATTCCGGCTCCCGGCATCAGCAAGTGGCGCGCGTCGAGAGGGAGCAGACAGCACACAGCTCCCTCGCCGCGGATGGTGACAGGCACCCGACCGGGGGGGGGGAGAGGTGTCCATCACCTCTTGCTGCCCCCCCATGACAGGGTGAACATGGCGGGGAGGTGGAGGGCATTTGGGGGGGGGGAAGAGTGCCTGCAGGAACAGTGGGAACATAGTTCCCACGCGTTCCTGCAGGACTCACAGGCGTGCCGCGGGGATTAGGGTGTGCCCAGGCACACCCGGCACACCCCGTGCGCACGCCTATGAGGGGTAAGGTTCTCCCCTCCCTGGCCCAAGGTAAGCCTCTGGGAGGGGAAGGGGGTGGGGGAAGAACTTTTAGAATGTTGTTGTTTTTTTCCATTTTGTTTTTTTTGCAACCCCTCTCTACTGCCCCTGCACCCCTCTACTGCCCCTGCCCCCACCATACTACCCTTGCCCCTCTACAGTCCCTCCATGTCCCTCTATAGCCCCTATGTGTGTGTGTGTGTGTGTGTGCTGTTAGTGTGCTGTGTAAGGGTGGTGTGTGTGTGTAAGGGTGCTGCTGTGTGTGTGTAAGGGTGCTGCTGTGTGTGTGTGAGGGTGCTGTTAGTGTTATGTGTGTGAGGGTGCTGGTAGTGTGCTATGTGGGTGAGGGTGTTTGTGTGTGTGTGAGGGTGCTAGTAGTGTGATGTGTGTGTGAGGGTGCTGGTAGTGTGCTATGTGGGTGAGGGTGTTTGTGTGTGTGTGAGGGTGCTGGTAGTGTGCTGTGTGTGAGGGTGTTTGTGTGTGTGTGTTTGTTAGGGTCCTGTTAGTGTGCTGTGTGAGGGTGCTGTGTGTGTGTGAGGGTACTGTTTGTGTGATGTGTGTGTGTGTGTGATGGTGCTGTGTGTGTGTGAGGGTGCTGTTTGTGTGATGTGTGTGGGTGTCGAGTATTTGTTAAGGTGCTGTTTGTTTGTGTGTTTGTGAGGGTGCTGTTAGTGTGCTGTGTGTGAGGGTGTTGTGTGTTTGCAAAGGTGCTGTGTGTGTTTGTGAGGGTGCGGTTTGTGTACTGTGTGTGTGAGCGTGCTGTGTGTGAGGGTTCTGTATGTGTACTGTATGTGTGTAGGTGCTGTTTGTGTGCTGTGTGTGTGCTGTTTGTGTGAGGGTGCTGTATGTGTGTAGGTGCTGTGTGTGGGGGGGTGCTGTATGTGTGTGTGTGCTGTATGTTTGGAGGGATTGTGGAGGTCGGGGCAGATTAGTAAATATCCCCCCTCCCTTCTTACCTTATGTAGGGAGGGGGGATCCTTGCTGCCATGTGCCATCCCTGGTGGTCCAGTGGAGAGTGAACTTTAGCCGCGGCAACGCTCAGATCTCGCAAGAGGAACCTGGCGGAGCTGCTGTCTAGAGCTAGAACACCCACGAAGGATAGAACACCCACGAAGGTGTTGGGGGGAGTGTATAGGAAAGATTAGATACAGTGTTTACTTGTGGGGATTTTTACTCCTTATCCTACTAACAATCTAATCCTTTACCTATTATCAGTATCCTGCTGACCCTCCATATATACATATATATATTGTATATTTTTTATATACTCTATCCTGTCTTTTCTTGATAAGTTTAGAGTCTATCCTTTAGACATTGATTTATGGACACTTTCATGTCCCTCTCTATAATGTGCAAAGTCTGCCTCTGTCCCACCTGCTGAACCTCCTTAAAATTTAAAGGTATCAACCTCGACTTTTTTGGCTTTTTCCCACGTGGATTGTCCAAAAGGCATACCTGGAGTTTCCAGTGTTCAATATGCCTTACGGCTTAGCTGGACATTAAGATACATCCACAGGAAATTCGCTCAGTAACTAAGCATCTCCTAGGAATTGAGATTTTGTATCCTTTGTTTAATTGATTCAATAAAGTTACAGTGTGTTCACTGTGTTTGCCAGGATACACATCTCACTAGTTTCCTAATACGAGTATGCGTTATTTTTGATACCTTTATCCTTATTTGGACACATCTATAGGTATAGCACCATAACTGTCCTTTTTCTACTCTATACCAGGTTGATTAGGAGCTTTTTTCCCCCCTCTGTTTCTAAGGGGGAGACGCTACCCAATCTATTCATTTCTTTACCAATTCACGTTAATACAGGGTTCAAGCCCATACTTGGGTGGACCTGGTACCACCATCCTGACCGCTTATCCCAGTCACTGATTCAACAATTTGTGGATCGGTGACGACGGGATACCATATATAGTCTTTCAACTAGAGCTCCCCGGGTCCTCTCCTGCCTCCCTCCATGCTGCTGTGGGCCGGTGAGGTAGATCTTTGATCTCCCCGCCAGCCCATGGAGGTTTAGAGCAGAGCCGGCACTCAGATAGCGCCGGCTCTGCATGAGCCAACTGGGGAGATCCGGAGTGTGGGAATTCTCCCAAGATTCCCACCCCCCAAAAAAAATAATATACATTCGAGTGTGTATGTATATATATATATATATATATATATATGCGTGCACGCACACACACACTGACACACATACACAGACACGCACGCACACACACATATATATATATATATATATATACATGCGTGCACACACACTGACACACATTCTCAGACACACACTCACAGACACACACACACACACACACATACACTCACAAACACACATACACACATCCAGACACTCACACACACTCATACATTTACAGACACACATACACTCACAGACACACACACAGACACTCACACACACTCATACATTCACAGACACACATACACTCACAGACACACACTCATACATTCACATACACACATACACACACATACACTCACAGACACACACATTCACAGACACACTTACAGACACACACACATACATTCACAGACACACACACATACACTCTCAGACACACACATACTCAGACACACACACACTCACAAATGATTATTTCTTTTTTTTAAATGTCCACCCAGCCTCCCTACCTGGAGAGCTGGCGTGGACATGTTCCTGGAGTCCAGTGTGTCGGGTGCCTGTCTCCATATCAGACGTGGCGAGGGAGCTGTGTGCTCTCTGCTCCCTCTCGCCGCGCAGGCTGTCTACAGTAGCTGGAAGCCGGAATATGACGTCAGCAAACGGCGTGCGGGAGCAGAGAGCACACAGCTCCCTCACCGCGTCTGATATGGAGACAGGCACCCGTCGGGGGGAGGGGCGGGTGGTCCGTCATGCCAAACTTAATTGCTTTATCAATCTGCCAAACAGAATATATACATAATTTTACCAGGCTAAGCACACAAACACACCAAACCTAAGACACACAACACACAGGTACACTGCAACCTTTTCCAATGAAAGTTTGTGTCACAGTCATATCTGTATTGAATATTTAGAATACACAAGGGCATATTTTAAATTTAGGATTTAGGTAATTCTCAAATGATCCAGAACACTCATGTAATTGTGATGCATGTGTAATTTGCACACTACTTTGTTTATCAAATTTATCACTAGCAGCATTTTTTAAATTTGATCCAAACACTAGCTCCTAGTTCTAAACGTTCCTACTATCCAGCTTTCATCTCACTTGTGTAGCCAGCATTCCAATGTTTCTGCTATATCTCATTCTAGATGTTAACTGTTTCCTGTTCTCAGTATCACTGACAACTATACAGTATTGTATATGTCACTGATGAGCAGAAAGGTTCATATATGTACTCCAACCACAAGAAGCTATGGCCGTTATTTTGCTCATTAGTTCAAACTTAGCTTTCCAAGTATGTATTATGAAACTCTACTCACTTATCCCTGTCATCTGTGCTACCTGCCAAGTCTGGCTAACATAGGACTAGAACCCTGCTTCTTGGGCCATTTAAGATAAGTATCTGAATTGTCTCCAACCCCCAGTACTGTGTTTACGTGTTTATCAAAACTGATTTGAGGGTTTGTTTCAATAGATCTCATCTGACCTAAAGTACCCCATATGCATCTGCAAAAGTCTACAGCTAATCTCCTACATCTGATGGTTGGTGTAGTTCGTCTCTCAATTCTCAAAAAGGTGTCTAATTTAAATTTTTGGTAGCAGTTCCTAACCATTTTTGGACCATTTTCCCACTTCAATTGATGGGAAAATGTCTAAGACATATCTACCTTTTTACCTTCATTAGTGGCTTATACATATTACATTTACTAGCAGCCTATTAGAAAGGCATGCATCATGCACTGATCAGCCACAACATTTAAACCACAGGTGATTTTATCATTACACAATTATTATATCATTACAATGGGATCTGTCAAGGGGTGGATATTAGGCAACAAGTAAGCAGTCAGTTCTTGAATTTCATTTGCTGGAAACAGAAAAAGGAAAAAATGGTTAAGCAAAAAGATCTGAGTGACTTTGACAAAGACCAAAAAGTAATGGCTAGATGACTGGGTCAGAGCATCTCCAAAACGACAAGTCCTGTGGGGTGTTCCCAGTATTCAGTGGTTAGTACCTACCAAAATTGGAAGGACAACTAGTAAACTGGCGTTAGGATCATGGGTGCCCAAGGCTCATTGCTGCACATGAGGAGCAAAGGCTAGCCCATCTGGTCTGATCACACAGAAGAGCTACTGTAGCTCAAATTTCTGAAAAACCTAATGCTGGCCATGTATAGAAAGTGTCAGAACACACAGTGCATCACAATTTGCTGCATATGGGGCTGTGTCGCTGCAATAGTAGAAGGTTGCCTGGTCTGAGGAATCACATTTTCCTTTAGATCAGGAGGATGACCTGGTGTGTGTGCATCGTTTACCTGAGGAAGAGATGGCAGCAGGATGCATTCTGGCAAGAAGGCAGACCACCAGAGGCACTGTTATGCTCTGGTTAATGTTCGGCCGGGAAACCTTGGGTCCTGGCATTCATGTGGCTATTACGTTGACATATACCACATAGAAACATAGAATGTGACGGCAGATGAGAACCATTCGGCCCATCTAGTCTGCCCAATTTTCTTAATACTTTATTAGTCCCTGGCCTTATCTTAAGTGTAGGATAGCCTTATGCCTATCCCACGCATGCTTAAACTCCCTCACCTGCCTAGAGATTGTTGCAGACCATGTACACCCCTTCATGGCAATGGTGTTCTCTAATGGCTGTGGAATCTTCAGCAGGATAATGCATCCTACTACCACTCTGCAAAAATAGTTCAGGAATGGTTTGAGGAACATGACAAAGAATTCAAGGTCTTCCTTGTTCCCTAAATTCCTGTGGGATGTGCTGGAAATCCCATCCATGAAGGACTTACTTTGCAACTTGCGGCACTTAAAGGATCTACTCCTAATGTGTTGGCGCCAGACACCACAGGACACGATCAGAGGTCTTGTGGAGTCCATGCTTAGATGCAGCATAACTATTTTGGCAGAACGAGAGGGACCTTGACGATATTAGGCAGGTGGTTTTAATGCTGTAGCTGATCAGTATATATAATGCTTACATCTAGCTAAATACATTTACTAGCTTTAAATAAATGTCAAATGAAAAAAATCACTATGTTTCTTTCTATATAATCTTTATCTGGTGGCTATTTTTTTTCTCAAAAGTTATCCAACACCATTATTTGTTCTTGAATGAGTTGTACATTCACATAACCCGCCTCTATAATTGAAAATAACCGTTTATGCCTAACAGATTCCACGCCAGAAAGTTTAGGTGTTTTCTTCTTCTTTACACAGTAGTTCTTTTTCCAAAATACTTGTTGTGAATGATTCAATCCTAGCACCAGAAGCCTGCCAGCATCTTCTGCATTTGAAGACTTATTCCTCCAGCGTACTCATGTCATTCTAGAAGTCTTCCAAATGGAAGTCCTGAAGCATGTTCATGATTTCCCACTAGCTATTCACCCAGAGTGCATAATGTGGTGCATTTAGTTATGCAAACGTTTTGCTGGTCAGAAATTTCATAATCTGTGTCTATGAAGCTTCCTGTGATTAAAACAGAATGCAACAGACCAACAGGCTTTTTTCAGGCTTTGATTATGATGCTGACCCACCAATGATCAGACTTAATTACACATCTTCCTATAAATCAGGTTCATATCACTCTTCTGCTAGTAGTATATTATGTAAGACCGTGGATATAGTTGGCTGTATATATGTATATATATATATATACATATATATATATATATATATATATATATATATATGTAACAGGCAACAAAAAGGAACAAACAGACTTTTAACCCCTTAAGGACACATGACATGTGTGACATGTCGTGATTCCCTTTTATTCCAGAAGTTTGGTCCTTAAGGGGTTAAAGGAGTATCCTACAATGTTTCCTATGCCCATCCTGCCAAGAAAATTTGTGTCCACTTCGCCCTTTGCTGATGTAATCTTCAATGATAATATACATTCCTCCAGTAGAATTTTTTTTTTTTTATCAAATATTAATTTAAAAGAACACTATAGGGTCAGGAACACAAACATGTATTCCTGACCCTATTGTGTTAAAATCACCATCTATGGTCCCCACCCACCCCGTCACCCCATGCCTCTCTAAATATATTAAAATCTTACTTGTATTCAAGTCTGCAGCTCCTGGCTCTGCCCCTATTTGCCTCTGGCCTGCCCATGTCTGTTGACATCAGCAGAAGCGGTGGTCTGAGCCAATCACAATGCTTCCCTATAGGATTGGCTGAGACTGTCAAGGAGGCAGATCAGGGTCAGAGCCAGCACAAGTGAGCTGTATAGGGGCCAAGATGAGAACAAGAGAACTACTGATTTATAATTGTTATACAATGTAAATCTTATTCGTCAACAATTGATCTCCGTAACAGCGCCTTGCCTGCTGCATTGTACAGTGTAATATGAACAAAAGCAAATTACATTTATGACAACCCCCCCCCCCCCCCAAAAAAAAAAAACTACAGTTTATTTACCTTTTATTTACCTTTTTTGTGTTTGGCTTGTATTTTGTGCACTCCATGCCATTTTTACAACTCCCTCTGTTTGCTGTTCTTATACATCATTGTTTCGTAGACTTATGCTGTGTAGGGACTTTGATAAAGTCAGCACTTTGCAGAGCGTCATAGAAACATAATGGAGCATAATGACTTGCTGATCACTCTGCTGTCTGGGGAGTGTGATGGCCTTCCTTGGGAATTCATTGTAAATTCAGCAACTTCAAATTTTAGTATGTTTTCGTCTTTTTATTATTTTGAATTGGGTGATTTTGCATATTATTAAATGCAATATCTCTATGATTTGATTTAGTTAAAACAAAAAAGTATAGTCCAGTTCCAGCCAGGTGTGCCCATTTAACCTTATACACATATTATTATCATAACAAATGATGCAGCATTAAAGGGATAGTCCAAACTCTATAACAACTTATATTCTTTGCATTAATTTGCCAGGATCTATCTCTCCATTCTATCTCATCCCCTATCTCTCTCTCCATTTACATAGTGTCTGTAGCTGAAACAATCAGCAATAAATACGGCATAGCTCACCAATTACTCAAATATGTCACAGGGGAAACTGAGCTTCCTGAAGTCCATACAAGTACTTGTACTATTGTGAGAGATTGAGCAGAAGTGGTTTCTGGGAGTTGTAGATTAACTGTCAGTTTCTAGATTATATAGTGCATTAAAAATGAATCTAGGTCTACTGGACCTTTAGGTTGAGACATCCTGGATGCTGAGAACCGTACCATTCATGTCGGATGACAAATCAGGGAAGTCACGTGCCAGACCTTTTCATGAAGATAATCAAACCTACCTTCATATTGTACATACATTTTCATGATCAACCATATTTACTATTTTCTACTTTATTCCCTTTTTATCTAACAGGTAATAAAGGTTAATGTGATTGCATCCTTTATAAATGAACTACCTTACACAAGACTGCACATGCAACATTCATTAGCCAAATTAGAAAGTCTTGCCCTATTATTTGTCTTTATAAAGGTCTGCATAGGCTTGCACCTGTGAATAATTAAAATGTAATACCTCAGTAATCATGGGCACTAATTTCTAATTATTATAACCCTCCCTCTTAAACGCAATCTCCGTTATTCCAATGGTAGAGAATCTCTGACCACTTTAGTGTGTGGATGCAGATAATCTATTTTTCTTCAATACCAGAGGAGTCAATCAGGACCATGGAACTTGCATATTATTTCAGACCTGTCCTGCTTTAAGTGGGTCTGTTTGGTGCAGTGAAATTTTGTCAGCGTATCAATGTATCTGTCTATATAGAAAACATCATCAGGAAGTAACACAAAAAGCATAAAATTGACCCTTTCCACCGTGGATAGGTTCACATATCAGTGGTAGACTTTCACAAACTTTACCAGTTTCTCCATCGTTCACATACAGATACGCAATGATTGATACACAAAAATAAACCAAGAATTAGTGCCAAGCACACATGCACACATACACACACAGACACACGTACACACAACGTGATAATTATACACAAAACATACATCAGCACTACATAACTTTCATTCACATGGACTCTGTAACATCATAACAGGTATATACAGCAGAGGTACAGCACGGGCAATTGATACTTTTAAACTCATCTTTTGTTTGGTTGTCACAGTGTTTAGCGGAGACAAAAAAAAATATAACAATCATGTTATAGCCCAAATTCCCATAATGAAATAAATCACCATATCCATCTTCTGTCCAGGACATCAGTTACATATTTACATTTATTTATATCTGTTGAGATTTTTTTTATTTTTTATTAAGAAAAAAAATAAAAATAAATAAATAAAAACAAATGAAAAATAAAATAATTATTACTATAAATTAAATGGAATCAGAAAATCTGTAATATTTTCCCCGTTTTTTGTTTGTTTTTTTTTTCTTGCAGGAGCCATTATCTATGAGCAAGATTAACGCTTTGAAAGGAAGGTTTGTAACCACGTTATATTTTGTATAAATAAACAGTCGAACAGACACAGACAGCGCCAGGCCGGGCTTTTAGAAGTTAACTCATTTGAAAATTCAGTGGCACTTGCTAAGGTTGATCACTGAAGGAGAAAAGCACACATTCAAGATGAGTTTTATAATATACATCAGGCATAGGCAGCTTTGGCGCTCTATATATGGACTGAGTTTCCCATGATGCTCCTGGGATAGATAGTCCACTGCAGCTCAAGTGCCTGAGGCTGCCTATCCTGCTATTAAAGACAGTACATAAGTATTTCACCAGTGACAGACTGACATATTCAATATCTCCCTGAGGCTCAAATAGATACAAGGAGCATAGTTAGACACTTCCAACATTTGAGGGGAAAAAAAACGAGATTAAGACAAAATCAAGATATGGAGACCAAATGAACTTGCGGAGATGCAGTATTGAATCGTTAGTTATAGTCCATGTGTTATGTAAAACATTCATTTATTTTAAAATCCACTCTAATATACCAACTCTATTTATAGATATAAGTCCTTTTGCTTTTTTTTGTCATATAACTTCTTATATAGAACGCTAAATGTAATATATAATAAATTTGTAATACCCCGTTTATATAATTTCTTTTCTGGGTAACTGTTTTTCTATTCTTACATTGCTATCGTATTTTCCACTGAGCCTTAGAAACGTTTGCAGTAACTACTTTTTGGCCACTCAAGCCATTGGCTGGCTCATCCTAGTTGCAATTGTGTGGTGGACCTAGGTGACCTTTTAGGGGGATTCAGTAATAATCTGTTTAGAAACATGATTCCAGACACATTTTCTCCAGAATTATAACATGTACCATGACTGCACACAAGTAGATGAAAGTAGAGATGGATGTCTTTATCACATCCCACTGTTACAAGAAAGTTCTCAGGAATTCTTGTTCTACCGATAGTCTGGGAGTCTGGGTTAAAAACCTAGGTTCTAATGTATTACACAACTGATTTAATATGGTTTGAGCTCTTCATACATTTCTCAAAATGAACAGAAGGCAGAAATTCAACATCAACTATCACCATAAACTGTATGGTGCCATTGGCGCCATACAACAGCATCTTTGGCTCCACACTGGTACCTCAATATTTTTCATGACAGGCCCACTTTTGGTCATACCCAGGATCTCTGTTGATGTGCATTTTCCCTCTTCGTTGGGAAGAGGGTAGATGAGAAGGTTTGAGCATGAAGGAGAAACATCCCACAATTCTTACATGTTCTACCACACATTCAGCATTTGGGGCAAATCTAAAGAATTAACAGGTACCTTCAGAGTGTGATGCCCATATGCGTTGTGATCCATTGTGTCTGAATGTCTGTGGGAAAAAAGTGAGAGCTCCAATGTTATTCTATGAAACTATGAAAATAAGCCTCTGTAAAATAAATTAATTGTTTTAACCTTATATTGTTTTGTTTTTTTATTAAGGGACTGGGGGTTACTACAGATAAAATGTGAGGTTTCTACGCTCACGCTCTTGTACCCCATAGTGATAAACATACTAAAGTGCGTGATAAATGAGTCCATTACATATTAGGAATGCACATGTGTTTTCCCCATTTGTGTTCTCCCTGATGCAGGAATATATGTTTATGGTCTACAGATCTCACCTACACAATATACAAGTATCGAAAGCACAAAAAAAGTGAATTCAGTATATGAGTTTAAATGCATGAATTTGGAAATGTCTTTCTTTACATTTATTAACTTAATATATATATTTGTTACATAAAAAAATATTCCAAATTATGTTGTGTTATTCGGTGGGCTTGACCATCCATCTTTTGGAAACAGTTATTTTTAAATATAGTTTTTTTTTTAATTTCTGTTACAATGTTAAAAGCTGCAGGCAAAAAATGCCATTACACCTATAATGGGTTTATATAGGGAATACGCAGCATGATTTATCCTAAGATGTAGACATCTTTAGGCCTACTGCTAATGCAGGGGATATGCAGGCAAAAGGATATATCACCAACTTCTACAATGCTTTAACAGTCTTACACCAGGCAAAGAATGATCTACAACAAGAAGTGAATTCCTTTTTGAACATGATTTTCCTCATAGAGATGCATTGATTCAGTGCATCTCTATGAGGAGGTCCTGATTGGCCAAAACAGCATTTGGCACCTCCCCCGTGCCGATTTTAGCCAATCCAATGCTTTCCATATGGGAAAGCATTGGGTTGGCTACAAATCATCCATTTCGTAGATGTCACAAAGGGGCGTCACATAAGGTGAGTTTTAAACTTTTATAAGGGAGCTAAGGGGGGGGGGGGGAGGAAGGGGAGGGGAGGGGCAAGCCACCTAAATATTATATACAACTGTTCTCTTTAAAACAGTTTCTGTTCAGTTATATTTCAGTAATCAACAGAGCCTTTCCAGCAACAAAATAAAAATCTCTACAAAGAAACAAATACGTATTTTAAATTATTTCTATGGTTTCACAAACATGAAACTAACACTGGAAATTGTGGGCACTGAATCAGTCTACAAAAAAAACAAAACAGCATAAATTAGGACATATATCCATATTTTTCAATATTACAGGGTGACCTGATTTCTGATTTAATAGGGGATGCTTAGTTGCAAAAATGTGACATACACCACAGCAATACTGTAAATGCAGCCCTGTAGACTGCATTTTTTCATTAGTGTCTCTCCTCTCTTGATGTTATCTGGCCATCCAAACATCCACCCCTCTATTGCATTGAATAATTGTGAAAAATAATACACTGTTCTAATAGGGGGCTTATTTTTTTCCTGTCCCCAAGTAGACATAATAGTGTTCATCTTTAGAATCTCTTAATATTACCATAGGTCAAAAAAAGAGGATCTGTCAGTATACTTGATCTAACTGGGCTCAACTAAAAAGATCGGCCTACTGCTAATGCAGGGGATGTGCAGGCAAAAGGATATATCACCAACTTCTACAATGCTTTACACCAGGCAAAGAATTATCTACAACAAGAAGTGAATTCCTTTTTGAACACCACTGGTCTAATATCATATAGGCAGTATTTATATATCTCTATATTGCCCATTACCTTATTATCATTATGGGTGTCTTCATCAAGGTATTTTCTCTACCTGCTATATATGTTCCTAAAGGGACACTATAGTCACCAGAACAACTACAGCTTAATATTCTGGTGAGTATAATAGCTCCCTTCCGGCATTTTCATGTAAACACTGCCTTTTCCGAGAAAAGACAGTGTTTACATTGACCCTAGGGACACCTCCAAGTGGACACTCCTCAGATGGCCACTGGAGGGGCTTCCTGGCTCAGTGCTGCACAGTAAGCAGCCCTGCCGTTCAGCAATTTAGAGATTATTTCAAGACTGATTTCAAGACAACTTGACAGGAATACCCAATCTGTGGTACTTGGGATGCTGTGGACCATCTAAATATTATATGACGTGTGGGATTTAACCTTCCCTCTCTACCATGAGCGCTATACCTATGATGTACCATTGAGTATCTCTTCACACTAGAGATGGCTTGTCTTTATAATGCATTATAAACTTTTTTAAATAAGCAAAAATAAATGTAACTAAATGAATAAAATCAACAGAATTACTAAGCCTCTAAATTTTCCTTGTTACTGCTCATCTACAGCTTCTGCAGTCGCTACGAATTGGCTAAGATCTCTCAGCCAATCCTATCCTTCCTGTTGCTTTTTAAAGGGACCATATCCTATAAATTTTCGCACATGAACGAAACTACTTTTTTTAATAAGCTAATTGCAGATCTGTTTTATAATTAACAGATGCAATCTTTAGCTAGTAGATTAACCCACAAATGTATGTCAGGCCCTAACCAGATAGAGAAGGCAAGGTTAACATAATAGGGAAACATACACTGGCCCTTAAAGAGTCTGGATTAACGGATATACCTCCATGGAGGGATGAAACATAGGATGAAAGAAACAAAAAAAATCAACTTTAGAATAGCTCAAGTCAGGTTTTGAGCTAACCATGAAGTCTGTAAACAAGTCAAGGTAAAGGTATAACGTTTTTGGATATCTGGAAGCTTAAGATACCAGCCATGTCTAACAGTAAAAGCACTCCATGTATATATGCACTTAAGAACTATGACAACCAGAAAACGGCAATGAGTCCTGACTGGTCTAAGGCTTAAATAGATTCAGTATCAGTTGTCAATTCAGACAGAAAGTCCAAGTACGGCTATTTACTAAAAAACGCCTGAGGTTTGGAGTGGTCAAATTAACATGAGTTAATACGGCTATAAAGAAAGGTAGTGTGGGAGGGAAAGGCATGGTACATAGCGGCAGAATGGGGGCTCCTGTTAGCAAGGTGGTTACTGCAGACAACAAAACAAGACAAGGCATATTACATAATATATAGGTAGTTGTGGTGCTTCAAGTGTCCCTTTAAATGCTATACGATAGTTAATGGTGAAATTAGGCATATTTGTCAATTATGGTCTCATACTGGAGCTCGGTTTATGGGATTCTGGTTGGAAATATGTTGCTCAATATAATGGCTCCTTATTTATTGCTTTATATAATCCTCCTGTTTCATATACATTTCCCTGGGGGTATTTAAATCACAGACCTACTGCTCTGGACAGGCTACAGTTCCCATAAACCTTGACAAGCAAAAACAAAGTACCCGGATAGGAGATTCATGGGATTTGTAGTCTACTACAGCTCGAGGTCTGGTATATGACTACCCTCACTCTATTGTTACATGTATGAGCCATCTTTATACTGTCCTCCTAGGCCATCTATTGCACCCTAACAGCCGCAGTGAACTCTTCCCATCATGATTGTTAGCAGCTGAACACCCAGACCTTGCCTATCTTTATCAGAGATGTACCATTTGGTCTCAAACCAGTCAATGATAATAGCTCTAGGGTTTTGCTCAGCACATTATCTGACTGTTTCACAGCTTAATATAACTGCGGGTTTTTAACAAGCATTTCAGTGACTCAGCTTTGCTGTCCCATATTTCTGTCTGTGAAATCAATAATTTTCAAACTAGTGCATGAGAAACCCTTAGTTAAAGGAAATTATTTTTATTTCTTTATTTAAACATAATATACTAGCTTATTTAGTTTCTATATGTATATTTTTTTCTTATACATATATTCACATGTATGTCCTTTTTTACCTTAAATGGACATTTCAGGCATCCAAGGTGCGAAAATGCATTTAATAGCGCATCACGTTAACATTTTTAGTTTTTTGCCCGAATCCTGATGCATGATTAATAAACAAACTTAACATTTTACCTGCGCCATGGCATATCCCCTCTCTTCTCAATCTCCTAACATAAAAAGAGATAAATGCTAGGAAATTTATTTTTGTCTGCCACAATCCCCTACACAGCAGGTATATCGCTGTCATATAGAATTTCATGAATGAGAAGCAACCAGAATGTCAGAGTGAAAGAGCTCGATAAAGAACAGATTTCTACATTATTAACCATTTCTACGCTGTTAGATGTATCCCATAAACCACTGCTGCAGTGCAAGTGAGAGCAATACGTTCCAATTTAAATAAATGAAAGGGACAATGCTGGCTGAGAAGTATCAGTCTGTTTGGCATAATGCAAGTATTTTGTTTAATTTGAATATTTTTGCATGATTTTTTTTTTTTGCGTATTATTCCCATAATGGATTATTAAGGGCTGTGGGAGATGGCATTCCCTTTGGCAGGGATGGCAATCCCTCCAGCCTGCGGTGTCACTTTACGTTCTATATGCGAGGTTTCATATGGATTTCAGGAGTCAACTCTGCAAAAACTAAGTAGTCATGGATGGATAATATTTATAATAATATGCAACATTGTTAAAGGAAAAGATCCAACTACTATAAAAATAATATATCAGTGAGGTTTATTTGCTAATCTAAGAATGGAGAAGAACAGAAAAGTGAATTTGCAAATGTTAAGCCATTGCGCAGATTTTAAGCTATGTTCCCTAGCTCTGCTATTATCACCTATATTTCTTTCTATAGTGTCCACAATTCCCAATTTTTGGTATAATCCCCAGTGTGTCTTCAGAACAGCTGAAATACACACCCTGACAACATCAGCTTCCCAAGCAGAAGAACACTGGTGGGCAGGGTAAAGGGAGCAGACCAGTAAAACCGTGCCACTGGCAGCGCCAAAATGTGGTAAGTTTGCTTGAAGGATTCACAGGTCAGCTTGGCGTGAATGCAACGCCAAGGTGCTGTCCCCAAAAGCGGTACACCAGGGAACAAAATCAGGGCAGGATTCTAAAATCAGGACTGTCCTGCTAAAATCAGGATGGCTGTAAGGCCAGCAAATAGAACATTTGTGTTACTTTGGTGAATGGAAATGCAGTAATGTGTGTTACAGAGCAGTGAATCCTGCCTAGGTATGTGTATCTTAAGCATTTTTTGTTCAGCAGTCAGAAATTGCAATTTGAAATTCTGACAAAACTATCAATTAACTTTTATCCATTTTTTTGTTTCAACGAAGAGACTGGTGGTAATCCACTAAAGTATGGGTTTGCAAGAATTTCACATGAATTTAAAATTTTAGGCCAAAGTAGACAAACTCAAAATATAGCGGACGTGGCCTCAAATTTAAAATTTACTTTGAATTCCCAGCAATTAACACCTTAGTGCATTTCCTTGGAAAATACAATTTTTGTCTACAGAAAGAAAAACATACACAGACAGAGGAAAAAGCAAATAAACACATACATAAAGAGGCACAGGAAGAAATACACACACACATTGCATACCTGCCAATCTTGCCAGCCCACCTTTCTGGATGGAGATGGGCCGACAAGTGAGCAGCCTTCCCAGGGCACTATTGAAGGGGCCTGTCCTATGGTTTAGTGTATATATACAGTGTTAGTTCACTTATATTTATGACTTGACAAACACCTTTCTTTGTCAAGTCATAAATATACGTTGCCACTTCTTAACCTGCAATTCCTAATAAAGTCTGCACAAAAAAAGTTTTTTTGAGTGCCCGGATCTTCTTCTGTGGTTAGGGGCATGCCAGCCTCTTGTTCTGGAGCACTTATCAGGAGCAGTTCTCCATCACTGGTACAGTGTGAAAACCTGGAGTACAGTCCCTTTTCTTGCTACATGGTGTCTGACCTCTCAGAGCAGACCATGCATGGAGTGCTGGTAAGTGCTCTATACATGGTCGTAGAGCCCAGTCCTTCCGGCATCTTGAAATCTGCCAGGCAAATTGCAAAATACCAACAGATCCTTGGACTCAGTTTTACAGGGAAAGTACCCCGAAATGCACCTGGAACTTACATGAGAGAGGCACATTATAGGCCAAAATAGTGGATTTTATTTTTTTAAGTCTTCAACTCAATTCAGTTATTTTACCCTGAAGTTTGCAGTTCCCCTGTGACTTCCTGGCAATTACTTTTTCTTTCCTTAAGAGCGTTATTCACTAATCAACATATTGCAATGAACTGGAAACCAAACGATTGCAGCAGATGTAGTAAATTGCAAAATTTAGTCTAAAGTAATTTGGTAAAATTCTCGGACTCACGGAACCAGTTTTTGTCTGCAGAATGCTTGGCTTGCAATTTGGTTTTCAATTCACTCTTTTGTTATTAAGCCAATAAACGCCATATTGGTTTGGTTTTATTTACCTGCGCATGCACCAACCTCAGTTGAGCTGTTCCAGAGCAGAGCAGTACAGAACTATCCACAAGTGTTTTACCCCAAACACTATAAAAACCTCAAACTACATGTGTGAGACTGTCTGCAGAGAGGCACACAAACACAGAAAGCCATACAGACAGAGGACATTCAAAGCATTTACAGGCAGTTACATGTGAATATCATCAATCAGTCCATGGCAACATAACTCGTTCATTTTTATTTTTCTAACATAAAAAAGTGCATTTTCTTTAACAGGTTCCAGTACCTTGCAACATCGAAATCACTAGGCTTGCATTCACCAAAATAACACAGTTAGTATATTTTAAGGTATTCACCAGCATATTTTAAATAAATGTGGGCAACATTCTTCTTAAAAGGCTTTTTACAAGACATTATTGTAAACCAATGTTACACTTTCACTGGTTAAGGGGCTCCATGGTTTGATCGTCATTGCGCATTAGAGATCTGTGGAATGTGGTCATCTCTGCTATGTTTTAGTATATATTAATGTTCTTATGAAACCAAGAAAATAAAATTGAATTCATTACAATCAATTATGTTAAAAGCTGAAGTTTAGCCGTCAGTGAGTAACTGACCAGTTTTGCCATCCGAGGTTAAACTTTAGTTAATACTTTTTCAAAAGATGTGTAGAGAAGCAACAACTGTCTATCTTCACTATACCAATCACCATCAGACAGCTTTGAAATAAATAAATAGGTCTTCATAAATTTGCAAATGTGCCTTTATTACAGCCACCAAGGGGTGACCGTGCGAGTGGAGGCTTGAGAACGACTCACTTTAGAGTTGAAACACAGCCACGTAACGACTTGGTAGCTGACTAAAGGCGCGTTTGCAACCTGAAGAGGACTTCCGTATTTATTTTGGAACACTGACTGATTTTAAAAAAAATTATATTTCTATCCATCCATCTAGATACACATTAAAATATTTACTAAACAGAGATTCTCAACTCAGCAAATCTGCAGCAATTCTTGTTTGTCCCGCTTAAAGTACATATATCCAGAAATTTGATAATGATGAGCACATGTTCATATTTTGCAGATATTTAACATATCGCTTATACACTGTCCTCTATGCTATTGATGGAGATCTTCAAAGGCATAGCACTGAGATGGGAGAATACATGTCGCTAGGCCATCTTTCACCACTGATTAAGTCCCGCTCATGTCCAGTGGCTTACCTTTGAAGGCAGAGAGGAGCTGGTGGTCTAATTAGAAGGGGATCGGGAGATTTGTGCCACTCAAATGATATTATTCTTGTGTGTATTACATAGCTCCAAGTGGCATGGGATATTTAGTCATTTGCTATCAGTGGAACCGTTTTCCTTTTTTCCCAATTAGAACACCAGGCGTAAGAAGGGTATAGTGCAGCCCCCAAAGCCTATATTGTTATACTAGTAGCGATTTGTTTTCTTTCTAAGGATATTCACGCCAATTCTTGAGGGCCACAATCAGCTACTACAAGTTTAGTTTTTTTCTAATTAACATTTGAGTAAGCACTTTACTTTGCATGTAATTAAACAAAGCACTACTAACCTTCCCCTCCCCCCCCCCCCCCTCCACCCTCCCAAAAAATTAGCCCTGGCCCTTTAGAACTGGACTTGGACATCCCTGTCTTCTATTATTTAGTTACTTTTGATTTAAAGGTCCCATCCCACAAAACCAATTATATTTGGTTAAACCCATGAGAAATACTTAAAAAAATAAATACATATTTGAAAGTCTATATGCACATACATATATTTTATATATAAGGAGATATAAATATATACATTTATATATAGATATGAACATACCTATATATTTATATGTATAAACATAGATATGTATGTGAGTGAACTTCTTAGGTCCCTTAGTCAGTTTGACAGACAGATCTGGCTGGTGGTTAAGTGGTAGGAAAAAAATTATGAAAAAAAAAGACACATTTGTCACAAAAACAGAAATATTGTGTTTTTTTTGTTTTTTAGCCTCTGAAATGAGACTTTGTATGGCACAGTGTAATATTTCTAGAATACGCATAGGCAACTGTATACCTCCAGCCGTTGTTAGCATACAACTCCCAAAATCCTCAGCCAGCATCCGGATATCAGTGTGTGATGTGAGCTGTACTGCAGCAAGACCTGAAGGACTCCAGTTGTCCATTCCTGCACTAGAAATGTATTAACAACCCGGCCTGGCATTGTCTGCATCAAATCCCACACAGCCCTCCTCCATTAAATTTGTAATAAAATAAATAAATAAATAAATAAATAAAATACTTTGAAATAAAACAAAAAAGCCTAACCCCCACCCAACTCTCCCAACCCGGCAAAAAAATCCACTTTTTTGATCTTTGTCTCGAAAAATTTCGTCCTACTGTGGGTTTTTTTTTTGTTTCGGACCCCCCTTCCCTATTTTTGCCCCCCATTTTCTCGTCCTTTTGCTTAGAATTTTTTTTCTTATTTAAATGAATCAGTAAAATGAACGGGTACATAGAGGGTTTCATGCATTTTTTTTCGTTTGGTTCATTCTATCCTTTTGGGGATTTTTTTTAAATGTGTTTTTGATTTTTTTTTTGTCTTTTTTTTAAGAAATCTCTTTTGTTCTTCTTGGTTGTTAATTTCTTCGTACTTGCGTGTTCTTGTTCTGTTTGGGTCTCTAGCCCTTTCAACTTTTCTTTCACCTTTCTATCATTCCGTTTTGTTTTTACCTTAACCTTTTCATTGCCAGAAAGGAAAATTGCAATTATGCTACAAACCCAACAGGCAATGAAGAGGTTAACTGTAACAGCCTGCTTTTTTGGAGGAGACGGTTTGTCCAAGACAAAAATGAACATGCTTCTCAAAATACATTTAGTTCAATGATAACACATATTCGGTATCATATTATGCCGTTGAATATGTTTATGCACTATCTTCCTGGGAAAATAAATGCTGCACTGTGCAATGATGACGGGTATCTTTATAAGCCAATAGTGAACACCTATCACTGTATGATGTAGCTTATCTGCAATACATTGTCAATGAGTATACTGTTTTGTATCATTACTAATGCTACACTTCTAGGCTCATTAAAATTAAAAAATACTGCACTGAATAATGATACTGATTATTAATATGTTCATAATTCAAATGTCACATACTGGAGAGATTATAAATATCACAATAGGTTCACGATTATTATTTTTTAGTGCATATTTGGTGTGTGTTTTTTCTTATTATGATGCTATGATGATGTACCTGCAGTGTACAGTGCTTATTTTGGGGCATAAAGACTTGGTATCCATTCGACTTTTAAGAGTATTGCCTAAATTTGGTTCTTATGGGGACCTGCCACAAAAAGCATTGTACCTATAACTGAAAATATATATTTACCCTTACCCCTATAAAATACCCGTTGATACACAATCACTAAACAGTGCAGCTTTTGTAACAGGGCAAGTATACATATGTGTATTTCGCCTCCAAACAAGCAAGACTGTTTTAAAGACAGTATGAATCCTTTGCAAAATATAACCTCAAAATTGTGTAAACATAAAAAAATGCCTAATATACACCATTAAAGTAGTTAATAACCAATAAATATCATATGACAAAGAAATAGTTCTTATATTTCTACCTAAATATTTATGTATTTCAAAACGTTCTAGAAGATATTCTAGAAAAAAAGAAATATGATTTGTGATATCTGATAGTTTGTTTTTTTTTAAAACGTTCTCTAGAGTTAAACGTTAATAGTTTCAAAGATTCTAGAATGATGGAACAACATTCTAAAGATTAATCTAAGTCAGGGTTGTCCAAGCTGCTGTAGAAGTACATTTCCCATAATTATCTGTCCTCCAGAGAATTATGGGAAATACATGACTGCATGATCAGTTGTACAACCCTGGTTTATATGGTGTGGTATCACATTGTACAGTGCTGCATAAAAAAAATAAAAAAAAATACCTGAAAATATTTAGAGGATATTTCACAAAGGGTGAGCACTGTCTATAACACCTCTGGATCTGTGTATCAGACTCATACCATTTGGGCTTTTGGTTACCAGTCCCCCAATGTCAGTTAGAAAAAGCATCTTAATATAAATTTGTTTCCTGACTTAATTTGTGAATAATTTAATGACCTGGAGTTGGCCTGGACCTTAACAGTAAATCGTGTGAGTTTGGAGGTTATTAATCCATACTTCTACTGAGAATTGCAGTTCCCATGATACTGATGACTGATGGTAATCAGTGGATCAAGGTGTCACTGGGATTTAGGATTACTATAATATAACTGTTCTAAACTTATATTTGATAACTGCTCATTTATGAAGGTAAATCTACAATTAGAGAACATTTTCCACTTAAAGGGACATCTGATGATTTGATTAAGATTAAAACTAATATTTTGTTTCTGAATTTAATTGAAAAGGCCAGTTCTGTAACTTAGCTTAACTCCAAAATGGGGCCTCTTCTGAAGATTATTTCACAGCTAAAAGCGTGATACACAGATCCTTTTATATTGACCCCACTATATCTTTCTGACCCTTTCCTCTCTTTCCCTCTGTGTCTCTCTTGTGTTCTTCCTCAATACATTTTCATACTGGGGTGGTCCTGCGGTTGGCTGTGTTGGTGTGCGCAGAGTCCTTGTTATCTTTGGGTATACAGTTATGAACTTGTAGGAAGCTGTTATCCGAGTTATAAGTGGCCGTGGGGGTCCCAGCTGACTTGAGGGGATCGCGACTCAGCGTGTACATGGATATTTCAGTGGAGGGGAGGGTGTTGAAGCCCTTTAGCCCCACAGGAGAGGCATCACGAGAGTGAGATGGCTCCGTGGACCGGGAGCTTGAGCGACTGCGCCTCTGATAACGATAACGATAGCTTGGGATGCGGGTGATAGCAGAGGACTGGAGGTAGTCCGTGGCCCGTGCTGTCGCTCTCAGCTGTTTGTGGCGGTCAATGAACATGTGAACAGCCAGCACCCCCACCATTTCTGCAATGATGAAGGAGAGGGCCCCAAAATAGAAAGACCAACCATACGAATAGCTGTTTTTCTTGGAGTCGCTCTTGGAAGGGTCACCAGCATTGGCTGATATGTAGACAATGATTCCAATGATGTTGCTCAAACCTGAAGGACCAGAAAGAAGAGAAATTGTTAGGGTAAAGGGTAACAAAAATAGACATGATAAGGCAAGAAGAGCAATGTAATGTTGCAAAGGCAAGAGAACAGATGGAAGGAATAAAAGAGTAAAGAGAAGTAAAGAAACATGATTGTAGAAAATGAAGGCTTTGGACAAAAGAGAAACTCAGGAATAAAAGAAGGAATATAGAGGAAAACAAATGTGCCAAAGGATAAAAAAGGCATGAATGAGATGGAAAGAAAAGCCAAAGAAAATGCGGTGTGTGCAAATGGAAGCATTTGATGAGAAGCATGTATCTAGGGAATACATTTCTGATTGTAGGAGGAAGATTTGCAGTACAGCTGTAACCATGGTGATCACGGCATCCATATGGTTCAGAAACACTAGAACAGTGTACCTCGAAACAACCAGCATCGCTAAAACAAACTGCACTTGAGGCTGGCCAGGAGCACTGCACAAAATTAAACACCAGAAAAATGGAGCTCAACCCAAACTATACAGCAAATGGGATGCCCCCCATAATGCAAAGCACTGCACCCCTTATGTCTCTCATCACATTCTAACAGGTACTTAATGTAATGTCATGCCTTAGTGATATCATACACAGGCACAGGGAAAAAAAAGTGAGACGTTGATATTCCATGAGCCTTTCCACTAGACCACCATGAATTGAAGTCCTTCTCTTGCAGAAAATTATTAAAGCAGGTGTGGGGTGAACAAAATTGATTTCTGCCTCATATCCTCATATTTATGCCCCTAATCATTACTAGAATTTGTTTTGTCATTAAATGGAAACCATTAAGACATATCTATATTATCAAATGTGTTTGCAAACACATGCTTATGACAAATATATAGAAACATAGAATGTGATTGCAGATAAGAACCATTCGGCCCATCTAGTCTGCCCAATTTTCTAAATATTTTTATTAATATTCAACCCTTTGTTCAACCCCTTATTTACCGGGGTGAGTGCGAGGGAGGGGGAGTGTGCACTACAGTATCATTTTAAGCTGGAAGGCTATTCCATGCATCCACTACAATCTGAGTAAAGTAATTCTTCATATTTAAACCTTTGACCCTCTAATTTAAGACTGTGTCCTCTTGTTGTGGTAGTTTTTCTTCTTTTAAATATAGTCTCCTCCTTTACTGTGTTGATTCCCTTTATGTATTTGAATGTTTCTATCATATCCCCCCTGTCTCGTCTTTCCTCCAAGCTATACATGTTAAGATCCTTTAACCTTTCCTGGTAAGTCTCACCATGCAATCCATGAACCAGTTTAATATATAATATATTCATGCATTAAACTTATTTATATGATTGCAGATTGCAGTTCTTTTCAAGACATGGTTACATCATTCTGCTCAATTACAAATACAATCTGCATTTAGCTCTAAATATTTAAAGGAAGACTCCAAGGACAATAACCACTACAGCACGTATTGTACCATAATGACTACAGGAGGGGGCTCTAGTGGTTATGGTGCTTGGAGTGCTCTTTTAAACAACAATCTGTCAGAAACAGCATCAGGTAACATTTAATTGTGGTGGTGGGAGTTAGAGTAAAACTGAAATGGAGCTGAGTTAAAAAGAATGCAGTGTCATTACAACACAATTATAAAACAGGTCACTGATAGGATCAAGGTTAAGTTGAAGAAAATTCATGGTTAAAGGTCTTTAGGATAAGGAAAGCTTACCAAGAGGGTTGTTTAGAGGTAGGAATACGGTTCTCGTCCTAGATATACCCTAACTGCTGTCATAACATACTCTGCATGGAAAGATCTGACCAATACATCTCTTCTAACCTATTAATTAATAATATAATCATCATATCATCAATTTTTTAAAGGAAATGGATTCTGTTAAATTAAATATATGTAAAAAAGTGTATGAATGTAACAGTCAGTCAGTATAATGATGTCACTGCGCAGGGAGTGACGCAAGGGAGACCATAGAAACAGTATAAAGGTTTTCAAACATTGTCTGACTCAAGATGCATGTATATGGTTGAAGGATCCTGTCATATACTCAAGGTAGGGATGAATTTTTCTTCTTTTTTTTTTTTTTTTTAACATATGCTTAATTTAACACAGAATATATATCCTTTAAAAACTTGATGAAAGGATCATTATATTAAAAAAACACTTGTGTTCAAGTTAAAGTTGTCCTTAAAGGCTTGTCCTATGTCCATTACAGTTTGTGCCCTAATTACCAGCAGGAGCTAACAGGCAAGCAATAATTAATAACAAAACAACATGTATATTTACAGTTGAATAAATGTGTAGCCCTGTTTCTGTTATTCTTAGAATCTTTTCTATTAATTGTCCCGGGGCTATTCTCCATAAATATGAAACTTTGCTTGTCGTTACCTACACCAGGTAACAATCTTAAAGAAACCTTAATAATGGGATTTGCATTTTAAAAAGTGCCTACAGTACTCTATGATCTACTTCTTGACTTCTCGCTTTATCCAAAGGTCAGAAATCCAAGTGGCTATAATGTAAAATCCTTGTTCCCTATAGAAAATCAATCTCTAAAGTAAGACGATCTGGCTTTTGACATTTAGAATCTACCATTCCCCCAGATATACATATTGTAATCTAAAATCTAAAATGGTGGATCTCGCAGAAAAATAATTATGCCCCAAGACAGGATAGCCAGGAAAAAATGATCTAATATATATATATATATTTATATTTTATATTTATATATTAGAGTAGAGATTGTAGCCATATTAGTCCAGTGATGCAGACTGTTATATTAAATGGAAGCCAATATAAAGACAACACATATGATAGTTAGTAGGCTGGATCAACTTCACAGAGGAGGAAATACAATGGTAAGCAAAAGCTGATGGCATCAACCTAAGCAGATACATGAATGCCCTGTTTAACAGGGAACCATCCAAGGTGTATACACAGCTGCAGGTTAACCACATATCCACCAAGAGCAGAGACTTTACAGTACTGGACGAACATAAGGGAGAAAGAAGCATCACATAACACCAAGGCCCAATGACTACTAGAAAGCAGACTTCAACATGCTCCCAGAACAGGAACTAGTGACCATCACAGTGGGGGATAAAGAAATAAACAACAGCACAAATAAACCAGTTATTATCAACTTGGCTCCCACCCTGACTGGATAACAATACAGGTCATGAAGGACCCTCACATGGGAATAGCACCATCTAACTACCTACCAATCACCTGCCTCCCTATAACTTGGGGCATTATAGCCTCCAAGATCGATAGGTACATGAGCAATACACCAACTGCTGGTGGAAGGGATGGGCAGGTGGAAAATAACTCTACAAGCCAATTCCAGGACAATAACACAAGTGAACATTAAATGTGGCATATGCTAGGTGATGCGCTATCCCCAGCTCAAGAACAGGAACTCAGAACCACATCAATAGAAGCGAGGGTCTACCACCCCTGACAATCGAGCAGTGCAGGTCATTAGCAGGGTTAGCATAAACTGAGAGGGACAACCAAATTGCTGGGATTGTGTACCAAAATATCTGCACATAATGGGCTGGATCTGCCTAAGTCTAGATAGGAGATACCCCAAAGCATAGTTGAGAATAATAGAGATAAGATGTTGTCGGACTTCATGATCCAGACAGACAAGCATGTAGTGGCTAAGCAACCTGACATCATGGTGGTAGACAAGGAACGGAAGACTGCAGTAGTGGTGGATGTGGCAATACCCAGTGACTAAGAAGGAAGGTGAGAAGGTGGACAAATACCAAGGACTGAAAAAAAGCTAGAAAGGATGGAGAAAGTGAAGGCAGTAGTAGTCCTAAATGTAAAATGAACACTCATGGCTGTGACCCTCAAGTTGGGGAAGTGGCTTCGGCAGATTCCAAGAGGGACATCTAAGATTGCTGTGCATAAGTTTGCTATTCTAGGAACAGCTAAGATACTGAGCAGAACCCTCAGACTCCCAGGTTTCTAGTAGAGAAACCATGAATGAGGAATACACACACACATAAGCACTTTTCTCATATACTGCTAAGATTTTGTCTATGTAGAACCCTCAGACTCCCAGACCTCTGGTAGACGACCCAAGAATGAGGACTACATAAAATACATTATATTATCATATATTATATTAAAATATTATATATATATATATTTATATTATCAATCATAATCAATATATAATATAATCAATTATCAGCACCCGTTTAGTACATAATGGAACATGCAAAATAAATTCTAAGAAACATAAAATCCTCCAGCAACTTTAGATCTCAAAAGACACGTCTCTGTTTTAATATACAGTATAAGTGAAAAAGAGACTTTTCTCATCACAAACTTCCTCATAAAACATGTTCTAAGTAAATACATGTTAAACAGATTACATTACACTCATTGTACAATGTTACCCTATGGTGATGGTGAACATTTTAGCACATTAAGACTTTGTTATTTATTGCCTTGCAACTTACATAAACATGGAAACACAGATTTCTTTTCCAAACCCACGTTGGCCTCTAAACGAAATATAGGCCTCAACTTAATATTTGTGTATAAGCTTTTCAAATGATTTAATATTTTTGGATACCCATTCAAAATGATTTAATATTTAATATGTTACTATATTTTAATATTTAAAAAAATAATAATAATTGTAAAAGTCTATCCAAAAAGATGATATCATTTGAAAAGCTGATCCAAAAATTAAATCAAGGCTTTAATGAGGACACTTCCTAACATGTCTATCCCATTGAATATCTGTCTACATTACCTGCGGACACAAAGAAGATGCCAGCACTCAGTATGATGTTGTGTCGAGTCTTGTAGAACTCGCTAGCTGCAATGCAAAGCCCTCCCATGAAGAGCAGGATCACGCTGAGGATAGGAAATATACTGGAAGCCCTCACAGCCCCTGGGAAAGACAGAGACGATGAAAAACAAAGATCAATGCAGTCTTGCTCATCTTTAGAGCCTTCACAAACTATGAGTCTTTATATATTTATATATGCATACCCTAATGCAGCTGGCTGCACTTACACCTCTCAATATTTTCCTCAAGTGAATTGGGATAGGTGGGCAGATCCATGAGCGGGGCATCGCCAGTGACACAACACATGTCACTAGCAATGACTGCCCCCACAGTCTACTCGGCCTCCAGCTATCAGGACCATGCAGGGAGCGCTGATAAAGTACTCCCTGTATGGTCTCATTGCCTGCTGCACAGCGAGATCACGTCTAATCATGCACTCACTGTGCTTCCCCAGATTCGTGACACCAGGGAGCTAAAGCGGGAAGGCAGGAGAGCACCCAGAAATTGGGACTGTCCCGCCAACAACGGGACTGTTGGGGGAGGCATGTGCTCTGTAAGCTGTCAGGACCTACCCTAAGACCCATATTTTTCTTGCAACATGGTGTCGATAAATTTGATCAGCACCACGTGTTCTACTTATTGTCATGCGGCCACCCATGATACATTGCTGTTTATTGTTGGTGGATAGCCATTTGCATCCCTGATACAGCTCTCAGCGGTAATCCTTTAGTGAGCGGAACTTGTAAAGTGGGCGGGGGGATGTGACATCTCATCCCTTCAACTTCCTATCAGGCCGTACTCACTGGAAGAATGATGTGTGCAAATCACAGCAGCAAATCACATCTCCTGCCTCTTCTCTACCACTTATACCACCAACCATAGGCAGTAATAATTTAATATGAAATTATTGGAAGACTTATAATGAAAATAAAACACGACACAGAGTTCCACATCCCTAAATCTTATATATTTCTTATGTATATCTTATTGATGCCACCTAATCACTTCCTCTAGTCTTTTCACACCCAACTGGCCACTAATCCCTCTGCTCTTCATCTTCACCTGTCACTCCCACTCATGCTTCCCACTCTCACCCATCTCCTCTCTCTCTTCATATCACTCCTCCAATCATTGCAACCCGTCCATCACTCACTCCTATATATCTCTTATCCATCTCTCTCTCACTACATCCTCATATGACTCCAAATCCATCCCTCTCTCTTCCCTTTGTCTCATCATTACCACCCTTCCTTTCCTCTCACTCCTACCCAGTAATCCCTTCCTTTCACCCCATACTCATATCACTCTCATTTACTCCATCTACCCTTTCACCCAAAATCAAGCCTGTCTCTCCCTCTATCCTCATCCTCCTAGCACTTCCACCCATCCCTCCCTCTCACTCCATACTCCTAGCACTTCCACCATCCCTCTCTCTCATCCCATCCTCCCCTCTCTCCCCATTATCCTATCACTACCACCCATCCCTCAGTTCTTTACCACATCCTTTGGTCACTCCCACCTTCCTCACCCTGCTATAACTCTAACTCATACTTCTTATCACTTCCGACCACTAGGTCCATCTCCCTCTTTTCACACCGACACTCACTTTCTCTGTCCATAATCTCAACATTCCCATCCACTGATCCGCCCACACTGCAACACACATCACAAACAACAATGCTATTTACTCACTGATACCTACACACATCACTTGCAACTACCCACACATCACACACAACAATACTATTTACTCATAGATACCTCCACACATCACTCGCAGCTACCCACACATCATACACAAAAATACTATTTACTCATAGATTCCTAAACACATCACTCGTAGCTACCCACACATCACGCAATGCCACACACAACTGAAAGCGACCCAAACATTACTCACAAATACTCACATAGCGTCACACATTACCCCTAGCTACTCACCCACATAACACACAAAACTTACAGCTACACCACACCCACACAAAACACATTCACCCCTCACACACAGCCTTTTGATAAATATTTAACTTTAAAAAAATTATTCCCGCATGTACACCCTAATGAAATGCACTGCGCATGCCATGGATGCTAACATGGTACACCTTCTTAATATCCTGACACAGTGAGATTTTCTCATTTCTGAATAAACACAAAAGGATACTTCCTTTATACTGGTACTTTGTTGGTGAATTACAAGAAATATATTATTTCTTACAGAGCTGGAAATTGCTCTAGTTTGCATTCATCATTTGCTATTCTAGATGCCTATTTGTGATGACAATAAGCAAAATCAGAAGAATCCAGAAGTAGTTACTCGCTTTCAGAAATCACGCTCTGCAGTTTCCCATTTATGATGTATACAAACGGAAGAAGATTATTATAAAAAGCATAATTTGGATAATATATTTGTGCTTTTAGGTTTTCAGGAATCAGACATAAATTATTTAATCTACTTTGTATCTTACTCAGATTCTTTCATTTTTGGTGCATTATGTTTTATTGTTTTCATGATACAAAAGAACACACTTATTATGTATGATAAAAATTAAGATAAAGGTCATTTTGCGATCAAACAGGCCAGTAATCTACATTTTTCTATACTCCAAAATAACAGTGTAAATATCTACAAAAGCAAAGGTCCTTCACCTTTTTTTTTAAGCAAGAACCCAAACGATCGTGGTAACCCATTGTTCATTTGTAAACGTAGGCTTGACCAATTCTTAGATTTTAGGACAATAAACACTAATACCAATTGTAATATAAAAACACACCTTTATTAGGCTCTTCAAATTGTGAAATAGATCTCCTTTGCACAGGGAATAGCAAAGATGCTACAATAAATAACCTACTGTATACCATTCCCCGGGGTCAAATTAAATATGACATGTCTGCTCCAACCACGAGGTAGGAACCTGCTAAGATAGCATTGGAACCAAATTTTGGATCTCAACCCAGGCGTTAAGAACCACTGGCCTAGATCTTTTGTAATTTACCCGGAACACTGAAAAGTCATTATCAGAGTGTGGGAACATAACTAAACCAGAGATTGACATTTTTTTGTGGAATTGAGCAAGCCAAGAATACATATTTCAACACGTTTTATTTATTAAGTATATGAACACGTGACACAGTGAATCAAAACAAACATGTATGGTGTAGTAGAGATGCCATGGTAAGCAGCGAATACAAACTATTTCATTTTTAAATAGAATATCGAGGTTGACAAATAGAACAAAAATAAGAAAATCACAAACACCAATGTTAATAATTATGGAGGCACAGACATCTTGCACCCAGAGATGTAATATTAATATATGTGCAACTGAGATAGACGAGGGTGTTGACATACCAAAGCTGAATTAAAAAGGAGATAATAGAATACTAAAGGGAGAGCGTGTATATGTCTGCAAGGTTTGGATATACATAAACTATGAAATAAACCAGTGTGAGACTGATGGGAATATAAGCGATAACCAGAAGGTGGAATAGGTTGCAAGAAACTACAGATGTGGGGGGAAATAAATGCAATTTATTTATTTATTTTAAATAAAGCTCATTGGAAAGTATAAACTGGGAATGAAGGGTGGGTCTAGTTTTTTTGAAAAATCAGAACCCTTTTCATATAGAGTCTTCAAGAAGACATGACAGAAGGAAGTAATTCACAAAAACTGTCATTTTCAAGACCTTCTTGCCTACAGGAATGCAAGTCATACTATTCATACTTTGAGTATGGACCCAGCTATATACCAAATAAAATAGGGAATAACAGAAACTCCGGGCGAGCTTATGCTCAGAAACCAGACTATTGGGTGTCATGGTCACGATTAGAGGATTTTACACTTGTGTAATAAAAGTGATAAAGATGTCACCAAAGTATCTCAAATTGAAGGAACACTATAGCGTTAGAAATACAAATATATATTCCTAACTCTAAAGTGCACTGTTAATGGTTTGGTGCCTAACCCCCACTTTGTGAAAGAAAAAAGCCACTTTACTTACCTTTCTTTCACTTGCAACACCAGTCTCAACACTTCAAATTAGTGCATGTGCTGCTAAACACCGTGCCAATCAGATAGTCTTTATGAGATCATCTGATACAAGTAGTTGAATTTTCCTTGGCTATTTCTGCGGAAGCGCCTCTATTGACTGTCCACGTGACAGCCACTAAAGGCATTTTTATCCTGCAATGTAAACATTGCTGTCCTGCATAATGGAAATGTGTTACGTTGCAGGGTTGAAATGAGGGAGATGAAGTGGTCTGCGTGCCTATAGTGCCTCTATGACACATGCAGGGCCAGTGCCCACCAAGAGGTTTCCTGGTGGGCTGCCCCGCTGCTGTCTAGGGTTGGTGTGCTGGGCGAGCAGCTCCTTAGCCATCCCCCCGGCTCCCTCTACCTCTGATTATCTACTCAGCACCAAAGCAGAACACACTGCTTGCTGCAGGCAGGGGAAGCCGGGACATGACCTGGTATCCCGGCTGCCCCGTGCCTGTGAACACCGGAACCACTCTGCAGGGAGCAGGAAGCAGCCTGTGCTCACTGCTCCCCCAGCAGAAATGTCCTGCAGGCTCGAGGCTGGTCCCCTTCTCCTCCACTGACAGCACTAGCACAGGTATGGCATCACCCAGAGGATGATAGGGGTAGTGGATACCAGGTCCGCCCAATAGCTGGAAAATAAAGGGGTTGGACGATAAGGTGGTTATTACCTTGTGTATGATTGTAAATTGGAGTGTTTGTTAAATTGGTGTGTTTGTTAAATTGTAGTGTGTGTTAAATTGTAGTTTATGTTAAATTGGTGTGTATGTTAAATTGGAGTGTTTGTTAAATCGGTGTGTTTGTTAAATTGGAGTGTGTGTTAAATTGGAGTGTTTGTTAAATTGGTGCGTTTGTAAAATTTTAGTGTGTGTTAAAATGGTGTGTTTGTTAAACTGGAGTGTTTTTAACATTTTAGTGTTTGTTAATTTGGTGTACTTGTTAAATTGGTGTGTTTGTTAAATTGGTGTGTTTGTTAAATTATAGTGTTTGTTAAATTGGTGTGTATGTTAAATTGGAGTGTTTGTTAAATTGGTATGTTTGTTAAATTGTAGTGTGTGTTAAATTGGTGTGTATGTTAAATTGGAGTGTTTGTTAAATTGGTGCGTTTGTAAAATTTTAGTGTGTGTTAAAATGGTGTGTTTGTTAAACTGGAGTGTTTTAAAATGTTAGTGTGTGTTAAATTGGTGTGCTTGTTAAATTGGAGTGTTTGTTAAATTGGAGTGTTTGTGTGTAAATAAAGTGTGACTATATGTAAACTGTAACTGTAACTCTAGAACAAATGAGTTTTACACCACTGTTACAAGACGTTTTTATAGAAACATAGAATGTGACGGCAGATAAGAACCATTCGACCCATCTAGGCCCTGGGGAGATAGCGCAGCTAAGCGGACAAGGGCACATGTATGAGTGTGGGGATAGATGCGTGTGATTGGTTGTGTATGAATGTGTGGGTGGGATTATGTGGTGTGTGAGTTTGGTGGGGGTGGTCTTACCTCAGTGCCACTTGGGATTCGAGCCAGCAAACAGCTTCCCTCCCGCCCGCCCGCCCAATTGGTATATTAAGTCGCAGCTAGCCGGGGGTATGTATGCCAATTACGTTTGCCAATTACGTTTGAGGCGGTTATGTCAATATTTGGAATGAGGTGGTCAAGTTTCAGGTCTCAACCCCCCTTCTCTAAAGGGTTAACCTTAGGTTATCTGTTATGACGTGGCCACCGAGCGAGGAAAAGGTCGGCTGGTGGTAAGCAAAGGTGGGAGGTGAGAAGAAATGGTGCATAGGCTCATGGTCAGTATAATGATAAGGACAGTTGGGTTATACTGTATGACATTGTGTTAACTTATTTGTTAAGTTATGGTTATTTATGTTTGACGTTTGGTTTATATCAAGTAAAGCTAAAGATTAAAATAAATTATGGATGTGTTATACAGTATTTGTCATATGTTATAATAAATGCTGTGGCCTGGTTCATCCATACTACATTGTCTGTCATTATTGGGTGGTAATTGGGTTGGTTCTATGTTGGTATGCTGCATCACGATTCCCCACTACGTAGATACAAGTCTGCCTAATATTTCAAAATACTTTTAATTAGTCCCTGGCCTTATCTTATAGCTAGGGTAGCCTTATGCCTATCCCACGCATGCTTAAACTCCTTTACTGTGTTAACCTCAACCACTTCAGCTGGAAGGCTATTCCATGCATCCACTACCCTCTCAGTAAAGTAATACTTCGTGATATTATTTTTAAACCTTTGCCCCTCTAATTTAAGACTCTTGTTCTCTTGTTGTGGTAGTTCTCCTTCTTTTAAATATAGTCTCCTCTTTTACTGTGTTGATTCCCTTTATGTATTTAAATGTTTCTATCATATCCCCCCTGTCTCGTCTTTCCTCCAAGCTATACATGTTAAGATCCTTTAACCTTTCCTTGTATGTTTTATCCTGAAATCCATGAACCAGTTTAGTAGCCCTTCTCTGAACACTCTCTAAGGTATCAATATCCTTCTGGAGATACGGTCTCCAGTACTGCGTACAATACTCCAAGTGAGGTCTCACCAGTGTTCTGTACAATGGCATGAGCACTTCTCTCTTTCTACTGCTAATACCTCTCCCTATACAACCAAGCACTCTGACAGCATTTCCAGCTGCTCTATTACATTGTCTGCCTACCTTTAAGTCATCTGAATTATGGGCCTTTGTGTATTTCACTCTAATGTTTTATTACAATTATACCGCAAAGGTGCTGATTTAATCCCATGTTAATATTTGAAGCTCACTTTATTGGTTACACTATTTTAGCACCAAATTTGAAATTCTCTTAGGATTCATTTTGAATTCATGACATTTGTGAATTTAGTGAATAAACCTTACTGTGTGATAACATGTAAAGCAAGTTACATACTTGTGGGAACATTTGTAGATAGGTATTTACAACATGATTTGATTTGCTATTTTCACTTTGCTCTCCACAGTTATATTGTAATATTTGTCAAAGGTGCGGTAGAATGAGGCAGAGTTTGAGGGATTAAAGATAAAGTGAGACCACAAAAGAGTTAGCATGATGCAGAGTTTTTGGGAACATGTAATGGCTGTGCAAACATTGGAATACTGATCAGGGCCGGCCTTAGGTGTTCAGGCGCCCTGTGCGAGCTAATTTTGTGGCGCCCCGCCACCCCCACCCTTACCTAGTCCCCTGCCCCCCTTAATTAGACCCAGGGTCACCCATATCCAGTCCCAGTCCCCTGCCCCCCTTAATTAGACCCAGTGTCACCCATAGCCAGTCCCAGTCCCCTGCCCCCCTTAATTAGACCCAGTGTTACCCATAGCAAGTCGCAGTCCCCTGCCCCCCTTAATTAGACCCATTGTTACCCATAGCCAGTCCCATTCCCCTGCCCCCCTTAATTAGACCCAGTGTCACCCATAGCCAGTCCCAGTCCCCTGCCCCCCTTAATTAGACCCAGTGTCACCCATAGCCAGTCCCAGTCCCCTGCCCCCCTTAATTAGACCCAGTGTCACCCATAGCCAGTCCCAGTCCCCTGCCCCCCTTAATTAGACCCATTGTCACCCATAGCCAGTCGCAGTCCCCTGCCCCCCTTAATTAGACCCAGTGTTACCCATAGCCAGTCCCATTCCCCTGCCCCCCTTAATTAGACCCAGTGTCACCCATAGCCAGTCCCAGTCCCCTGCCCCCCCTTATTTAGACCCAGTGTCACCCATAGCCAGTCCCAGTCCCATGCCCCCCTTAATTAGACCCAGGGTCACACTTACCTAGTCCCCTGCCCCCCTTAATTAGACCCAGGGTCACCCATATCCATTCCCAGTCCCCTGCCCCCCTTAATTAGACCCAGGGTCACCCATATCCAGTCCCAGTCCCATGCCCCCCTTAATTAGACCCAGGGTCACCCTTACCTAGTCCCCTGCCCCCCTTAATTAGACCCAGGGTGACCCATATCCAGTCCCAGTCCAATGCCCCCCTTAATTAGACCCAGGGTCACCCATATCCAGTCCCAGTCCCATGCCCCCCTTAATTAGACGCAGGGTCACCCTTTCCTAGTCCCCTGCCCCCCTTAATTAGATCCAGGGTCACCCATATCCAGTCCCCTGCCCCCTTAATTATACCCAGGGTCACCCTTACCTAGACCCCTGCCCCCCTTAATTAGACCCTGCCCCCATTTAATAAAAATAAATAAATAAGAATAAATAAGAAATAAATAAATAAGAACAGCGGTACTTACTTTGAAGGCTGCTGCTCGCCTGCTCCCCCCCTCTCCCTGTCTGCAGAGCACCGGCCGCCGCGCCGCCCTCACACATTGAGCGGATCCTTCCGCGGCTCTTTGTGAAGGCGCAGCACTTGGACCCTGCGCCTGTGCATCTGCGCCCCCAGCTCCTCCTCCACGCTCCGGAAACTGACCGCGGGCGCGGCTCAGTTCTCACAATCTCGGGCCGGCCAGTGACAGAGCGACTGCGAGCTGTGTCGGCCGCCCGGCGCCCCTGTTGCCATGGCGCCCTGTGCGGCCGCACAGCTCGCACACCCCTAAGGCCGGCCCTGATACTGATGTATTGTGGTAAAGGTTTTCCCTGGACTGACTAAGGAAGGGAAAGACATGACTGCTGCCCAGGAAGGGGGGATGGATTAAGGGGGATACATATTTAGCAAGTAGGGACTGGTACAGGGCCGGCGCGTCCATAAGGCGGCACAGGCGGCCGCCTTAGGGCGCACGGGCTCTGGGGGCGCAAGATTTCAGTGACCGGCAGGAGGGAAGCTCTCCCTCCTGCCGGGCCACCATCTCGGCCCCCGGTGCTGCGTGCGGCTGTGCTGTAATCAGACGCGGCGAGGGAGCTCTAACCTCTCTGCTCTGCTCCCTCGTGCGCTGCCTGTCTGCTGATACCGCGGGAGCCGGAATATGACGTCATATTCCGGCTCCCGCGGTATCAGCAGACAGGCAGCGCGCGAGGGAGCAGAGCAGAGAGGTTAGAGCTCCCTCGCCGCGTCTGATCTCAGCACAGCCGCACGCCGCCCAGCAGCCCCACTGGACCCCAGGGAAGGATTCATCATCCACACCAGCTCTCCAGGTAGGGAGGCTGGGTGGAAAATATTTATTTATAAAATAAATAGTGAGTGTATGTGTGTTAGTGTGTGTGAGTGTATGTGTGTGTGTGTGAGTGTGTGTGTGTGTGAGTGTATGTGTGTGTGTGAGTGTATGTGTCTGTGAGTGACAGAGTGTGTGTCTGTGAGTGACAGTGTGTGTCTGTGAGTGACAGTGTGTGTCTGAGTGACAGTGTGTGTCTGTGAGTGACAGTGTGTGTCTGTGAGTGACAGTGTGTGTCTGTGAGTGACAGTGTGTGTCTGTGAGTGACAGAGTGTGCTTCTGTGAGTGACAGTGTGCGTCTGTGAGTGACAGTGTGTGTGCGTCTGTGAGTGACAGTGTGTGTGCGTCTGTGAGTGACAGTGTGTGCGTCTGTGAGTGACAGTGTGTGCGTCTGTGAGTGACAGAGTGTGTGCGTCTGTGAGTGACAGAGTGTGTGCGTCTGTGAGTGACAGTGTGTGCGTCTGTGAGTGACAGTGTGTGCGTCTGTGAGTGACAGTGTGTGCGTCTGTGAGTGACAGAGTGTGTGTCTGTGAGTGACAGTATGTGTCTGTGAGTGACAGAGTGTGTGCGTCTGTGAGTGACAGAGTGTGTGTCTGTGAGTGACAGTATGTGTCTGTGAGTGACAGAGTGTGTGCGTCTGTGAGTGACAGCGTGTGTGTGTGAGTGCGTCTGTGTGTGTGCATGTGAGTGTATGAGTGTGTCTGTCAGTGTATGATGAGTGTGTTTGTCAGTGTATGAGTGTGTGTCTGTCAAATCAGTGAGAGTATGTTTGTCATTGAGTCTGTGTGTGACTATCAGTGTGTCTGTCAATGATGTCAATCAGTGTGGGTCTGTCAGTGTCAATGAATGAGTGTGTGTCAGATCAATGAGTCTGTGTCTGTCAGTGACGTCTGTGTGTTTGTCATTGAGTGTGTGACTGTCAGTGTGTACAGAGTGTAGCGGAGCGCGGTACAGGAGCTTCTGTTTCCTGTACCTGGCCAGACTGACAGGAGGTGCTCACAGAGAGAGCACTCCCTGTCAGTTCGGCCGGGTACAGAAAACTGAAGCTCCTGTACCGCGCTCCGATCCGCTACACTCTGTACACACTGACACACCAGGAAGGGGAGTGTGACCACTAAAGGGGTGTGGGGTGCACCAAGGGACAGGGAGGGAATGGGAGAGAAACACCAAGAGACAGGGAAAAGAGGGGGTAGGGGAGAAGAACACTAAGGGACAGAGAAAGGGACCATTAATGGTCAGGGAGGGGAGAGGGGCTGGTTAAGAGGCACATAGGTGAAGATGTTTTTTTGGGGGGGAGGGGGGGGGCGGAAAAATGCATCTTCGCCTATGTACCTAAAAATCCAAGCACCGGCCCTGGACTGGTATATAAGGGAATCTGGGGGTGGGCCCTTGCCACTCAGCAGGAAGGAAGATATCTAACAGGAGCTTTTCCACCCTCCCTCCCTGTGATGGTCAATGTTAGTAGCAAAGTGGTGGTGTTGGTGGAGTCTTTTTCTCTGTGTCTGGTTGTCTCTGTTTTGTTTTGTCACAGCGGAATACCTGGCCAGCGCATGGGAAGGCAAGTTCCAAGTCGGATTGGGGAGTCGCAGCATGCTTGGGCTGAAGGCGGAAGGCAGGCTGCTTTGGACTCTGGTAAAAGGATGTGAGATCTGTCTGATGGATGAATTACCCCATCAGCTGACAGTTGGTATTAATGCTGGTCAAAAATGTTCAATAAAGCTGTGGCCGTTGCCCTTATCCATTATACAGGTGTTGTGTGTTTATTGGGCAACGGATGGGTTCGTGGGTCTGCAGTCATGTGCTATGCCACTGACAGAAGAATAATCACATGACACACCTGGCAGAGCCCACATGACAATGAAACAATGCACATATATGACAGACCTGAGAAAACAAAAGCATGGAAGTACAGGACGATTTTTGGTATGAAAGCATTAAAATGCTTAAGTCAGGAACATAATTGCATACATAAAAGCCAAGTCACCTACATGCAGTGGTGTATTTTGGATATGTGCTGCCCTAGGCAAGTTAAAACTCGGGCAACCCCCATCTAAATTTGCCCCGCCTCTACATGTTTAAGATGAACACGCAGTTTGACTGACATACTCTGACACACCCATTCACTGACAGGCACACACTTGCAGATTCACATACAGTGACATATATTCACTGACCGACACACACTGGCAGACACACATGTTCACTGACAGACACACACACTTACTAACAGATACACACTCATTTACAGACATATACTGACAGACACACACACTCACTCGGACACACAGTGACAGACATGCACACTTTCATTCACATACACACTGACAGACAGACACACACACACACACACACACTCTCTCTCACTAACAGACACCCTGATACGACACATTCACACACTTACAAAGTATTATAGCCATTTTAATCCACCCAGCCTCCCTACCTGGGGTCCAGTGGAGATGGCTGGGCTGGTGGCTGGTTGCTGGTGTGGTGACTGGCTGCTAGGCTGGCTGGCTTGGTGGCTGGCTGCTGGTCTGGCTGGGCTGGTGACTGGCTGCTAGGCTGGCTGGCTTGGTGGCTGGCTGCTGGTCTGGCTGAGCTGGTGGTTGGCTGCTGGGCTGGCTGGGATTATTAAGCGGCAGGGCGTGCAGGCAGGCGTATAGTTGTGGTAGCGAGGGAGCTGTAATCCTCCTGCTCAGCTCCCTTGCGCGTTGCTCAGTGATGCCAGGAGTTGGGTGATGTTATATCCCGGTTCCCAGCATCACCCGGCCGCCCTGGAAGCATTTCAAAGTCTTGGGGGGCCCTAATGTGGCCAGCCGGCTAGCTCTTGGGCCCCACATTAAAGAGGCTAACAGGGCATCTGCCAGGGCGCTTAGGGGACGTTTTTTTTTTTGCCGCCCCCCTAAATGTGCCGCCCAAGGCAAATGCCTTGTTAGCCTTGTGGAAAATACAACACTGCCTACAAGGGAATCTATGTGGAACAAAAATTATTTTGTCTCCTTGGGGTTTGCAAATGAAAATGTAATCTGTAATTTTCAATCATACGTTGCATGGGCGTCTTCACATTGGAGGTCGCCAAGATTTTATGCCATGTATCAAGAGCTAATATCTGAATATTCATAATAATATTCAGGGATATTATTTTTAATATGTGGGGTAATAGCTTTTTGATCCAAGGAGAGATCTGACTACCATTCTGTGGTCAAGAAGGAATTTTTTTTCCTGGTTTGTTGCAAAATTGGAAAGAGCTTCAAACTGGGTGTTTTGGATTCCTATGAATCAACAGCAAAAACACATGTGAGCAGGGCCGGATTTACCACAAGGCCACCGAGTCCACGGCCTTGGGGCGGCAGGCAGACCATTCTCTTGCTATGTGGGTGAGGCGGACAGGGGAGATTTTCCCAGCCAGCGTCTGAAGCGTTGGTACTGAATAGAGGGAAGCTCTCCCTGGCCTGTATTATAACAGTGTGTTGCTGCAGGTTAGCTCAGCAATGCTCTGATACAGGAGGTGTCTGCACCCACTGGGGATGCTGCATGCTGCAACTCCTACTGGACCAAAAAGAATCAGGATTCCCACCTCCATGGCTCAAGGTAAGGGAAACATACTGCTGAATGGCTGTCAATTGAGAATATGGTAGAGGGGGTGCAATAGATACAGTGACAATTTTAATAAATGTGCAGTGAAATAACAATCCATGAAATGGAAGAACCATAGTGATGCTAAGTGTGGACCTTGTAATTACACATCGTCAGGGTTATTAAAGGGAGAATTCAAGCTGAATTCAAAGTGAATAGCTGACCTGGAAAAATGACCTAAATGGGCTATGCTTTCAGTTCGGCTGCTGTGACCTTAAATCTGAAATTCACTTTGAATTCACCTTGAATACTCACTGTAGTGAATAACCATGTAAACCTGACTTTTGGTTTTATTCTGTCCTGGAAGTTCAAAATGTCAAAATATTAATTATCTGATTTCACTTGGCAAGACAATCACAAGGGCATAGAGACCAGCAGTTCAATTGCTTTGACCTGTAAAATCTACAGACCTTCCTTATTCATACTCCATCATTCCATACTGTAAATCTGTGCTAAACCCACACCGTGTAAATAAAATATGTAGACTATTAACACTTGGAAAAAGCAAGTAAACAAACTGGGACGTGATATCGAGACTGAGCCCATCGGCTGTCCCTCACACTTAGGACTCCCAACAGCCTCAGCCAGCTCCCATTGGACCCTAGGGAAGCCACTCTAAAACTATGGCAATAATGACTTGAGTGTGTGTATCGGTGTGTCTACATGTCACAGTGTATGCCTATCTCAGTATGTGTGCGTATCTGTGTGTGTCAGTGTGTATGTGTATTTATGTCAGTATATCATAACTTCCAAGTGTCTCGATTTAGGAAGGGCAGTCCCTCTTTTGAACCCAAATCCCTCTTCCACTCATTTCTATGCTTATGTCCTTTTTTTTTGGAGCTTAGTTTTATTTGTATGTTTGAATTCATACCAGAGCTCCACAGCAATACTATTCACAATAGTGTGTTTTTAAACTTTAATAAATGTGTTTAGATATCAGTATGTGTACGCCCCAACTTATACCCGCTAAAATTGGCCCAAAGCTTTCCCTGCCTACATTATCAATTGCAAAAGCTATGCAGAGATCTGCTGGTATAAGCTTGTAAAATAACATGAAACATTGGTGTTCCTTCTATATGGACTGGTATTGTTCTTTTATTATTTGTTTTATCTTATTGTTTTAACCACTGTTTAAATAAAGTACTTTTTTTACATATGTCCAGTCCTTGGATATATTATTTTATTTTACTGTTCCAACTGGTTTTCTGTTCTTTTTGATCTAAGCATTACCCCTCAATTTAATTAGCAGTTAGTGAATGTCTAACCTTATGGGTGTTTTCTTAGGCATTGCACACTAAAGCCTGGATGAGTTTCTCATAAATGGTTACTTTATACTTCTAATCTGTAACATCCTTACCCTACTGGACTTAAAGGACCACTATAGGCACCCAGACCACTTCAGCTCAATGAAGTGGTCTGGGTGCCAGGTCCCTCTAGTTTTAACCCTGCAGCTGAAAACATATGAGGGTTAATCCAGCCTCTAGTGGCTATCTCACTGACAGCCACTAGAGGCGCTTTCGCGTTTCTCACTGTGAAAATCACAATGAGAAGACGCTGGATGTCCATAGGAAAGCATTGAGTAATGCTTTCCTATGGGCGGTTTGAATGTGCATGCGGCTCTTGCCGCGCATCCGCATTTGGATCTGACGGCGGCAGGGGGAGGAAAGATCACCAGCGCCGAGGGAGCCCTGCGCTTGAGAAAGGTAAATGGCTAAAGGGGTTTTAACCCCTTCAAGCCAGCGGAAGGGGGGCCCTGAGGGTGGGGGGGACCTAATGATCCTATAGTGCCAAGAAAACGAGTTTGTTTTCCTGGCACCATAGTGGTCCTTTAATATACAAGTTCCAAGTAGTTCACTTTCTAAATACCAGGACTTGAGACCCTTTCTATGGATCTCAGGTGATATTTTGTTTATATATTATTATTAGGGCACAAGCCCATACTGACTAGCTTTTAATTAAGCTATTTGCCTCATTGAGGGGTTATCCAAACATATATGAATTTCTGTTCCTGTTGCACATCCCAGGCGGGGATCAATCCACCAACAGCCCACACCACCTGAGCAGGTCATTGCTCTGATCTGTGTACGTAGGACTATCTATTTTACTATACATTTGTTCCTACATATTGTGCTATTCGGTATTTCTTTTTTATTCTTCGCTACCTCTGATGTTGAGATTATTGATCCACACTGCTTTCAACATTTACCCGTGGACGTGGAATATTCTATCCAAGCTTATACCAACAGAGCTCTGTATAGCTCTTAAAATTGTGAGCGTTTCTTTGGCTCCTGTTTTTAATTAGAATTACAATGTCATTGTATGCTACATATTGCACTATTATTGGTCTGTTACTCTCTTTCATCCTTGAGATTAATTCCTCAACGTTACTTATTTTAAAGGTGCAGTGTACCTTTTTTATTCTTTATTTTTGGGCAGAGGTAAAACCTTACAGAATTCCGCACAGTGCCCCAATGGCAGTTGCTAGCGTTCCAAGCAACATATTATAACAGTGGTTAGGCATAACAAACATTGTACATTTTTAATGTAAAGTAGATTAGGCAGTCGTGTAGTACCAGTTTAGGAAGATTGACTAATCGAGGGGGCTGACTAGTAATTTAGGTGCATATAGGCTAACTGTTTGTTTGAGCGCTAGTGGGTGGGTGTCCTCAGGTAGCCGTGTTCACTTTGCGGTGAGCCGTGAACCCTCCAGCTATCCAAGGAGGTGCTGTCTATGGTCTCCCTTGGGTGTCTATTCGTCCCTTCACAGTGAGTGCGAAGTCGATAATGGTATGTATGTGGGTGGCTCCCCGTCGTACCACTTTCTTTTTTATTGCATGCTCATTTTTTACAGGCTCACCCCTTCATCTTCCCTCTCTACATTATTTCCGCTACTGGCTAAGCCCATAAATAGAGCCTATTTAAACATAAAGTTGTAACCTAATATTATATCAACATTTACCTTACATGGATCCATACATAGGGAGAATCTGATCTGGAATCAGAATGTCTGTACAACATTCTTCTATAGCAACCTGTTTGCTAAATTCCCAAGACACCATTATTCCGTACCTTACTTAGTCACCTATTATCTTCACACAGATTGACTCATATAATAACACACTAGGGTTTCAACATTAACCCCTTAAGGACCAAACTTCTGGAATAAAAGGGAATCATGACATGTCACACATGTCGTGTGTCCTTAAAGGGTTAAAGGAAAACTTGTGTCCTGAAATGTAGATGTTTAAAAAATATACTCCATACACCAAAACGGCTTTAGTCTAATGAAGCAATTTTGCACTATAGGTCATGCCCCTGCAGTCTCCCTGATAAACTATCTGCAATTTAGGAGTAAAATTACTTTTATTTCTGTTTACCGAGTCACTGACGCACACAGCTTAGATGCAAAAATGACTTCAACTTCAATCTGATCTTACAGCATAGTGTGTTTACTTCAAAAGTTCGTATGTTCTGTTGGTAATTGAACTTTAATGACACATAGTAAACTGTTGCATTCTCTAGCAGGCAATTAACAGAACAGTATATATGAAATTCTAAATTAAACACACTGTACAATACAGAAATCCAAAATCTTCAGACACTTATTTCAGAAAGTGTGTAGGGAAGCTTTGTGAGTGTCAGCCTGGGAAGAAGTGGCTGTGGCTGTATGAACAAAGTAATTTGACTCCTAAATGGCAGGGAACTGAGCAGTAAAACTGCAGGAGTACTATATATATATACCAAAATCACCTAATTAAGCTACGTTAAGTTGTTTTGGTGCATCTACAGTTCAAATTTCTGCATACGTTAATTCTTCAATAAGGATGAGTTTTGGGTGCTCTAAGATGAATATGTCATCCTTACAGTGTGCGTTTCAAATAGCAAGGAACCTATTTTAATAGAAGCAGCCATTTTACTACCGTTGCAGACGTAAACCGACACATCTTAAAAATAATGAATAAAGCCAAACACTCATTTTTAATCTGCAAATACTGCTTGTAAAATCACCATTATTGATATTAATTTTAGATGCATATTTTGGCCCTAACCAAAGGGCCATCCAGGTGTCTTAGTTTACCTGCTTCAGGGATTTAAAAAGGGTTATAGGATTCTAAATGATCCCCAATTAAAGCAAACATCTACAAAGATTACAATTACAAAAAGTTGCTGCACAAAATAAAACGCAAGACGGATGATGCCTTTGTTTGCTAATACATATATATATATATATACATATACACATATATACATATATATATATATATATATATATATACATATTATGACTATAATTAATATGATGATTTTATAATAAGTAATTGTAGAGGAAGGGCAACCGGACTTACGGAGGAAATATTCGGCAGTGTCTGCTTCATAATCTGCATCCTCCGGAAAGTGGTCGATCTGTTTGCACACGCCCTTAAAATTACCTGGAGAGAGAGAGATTGAAGTGTCAGAAATCTGTGGTGATATATAGTTTAACTTTACAAATTGACGGCTTCCCCTCTCTCCCACTCTCCACACCCTCCTCCCCCCGAGGTAAAGCACACATATCGGGGAAGCATACCTTTAATCACCTACCATTATAGGTTCTTAGATCTTGTAGTACACTTGCTCTAATAGTTAGTAATCGTGATTACATATACCTTAGCAATTCTAAGCCACAAGCCATATTCCATGTACGTAAGTCTTACCCCTAGCTAAAGCTATCCTCTAGCATAATACAGATTGTATGGCTAGTAAAGTTTGCTTCTCTAAAAATAATACCATTGAATGAAAAAAAAATGATTTATTGGTTTTGTATAATCAACAGTGGAAAAGGAAAGGGGAGGCAATATACAGCAGAGGCATCCTTAGTATGAGGTTAGCAATACATGGCTGTCTAATCAAAGACGGTAAAACTTTTTTTTAATGTGATGCTCCATGTTCTTTTAAATAATTAGCAAATTAAATCACAATCCAGTTCAGTCTGCATAGGAAGAGGAGAAGCTAAAACAATGCGGGAAATTTATCAAAATGTTCCTTACACATCGGTCTCTTTGACTTGTTCGTATTCGTTAAATTGTTCTATATTTGGTATCAAACATGTCGGCTATTACATGCCTAAATTTTGCACAGAAATATCCGTTTCGGACAAGGGAGACTGTCAAATTTATATTGGCCGATAAAAGAAAAGTGAAACATAGTAATTCTCTGTTGAATAAAGAGACAGCAAGACATATATATCCATTGCCTTACCGAAAAAATGGCATACATTTAAAAATGACAGTTATGGCACAAAATAAGCAACAGATGAAAGAAACCGACAGATCTAATAAACTGTGCCAAAAAAACTCCTCCTCTGCTTTGCTCCATCTATGCTTACTGCCAGGTGGAAAGGCTGTTTTTATTTATTTTTTCCAAATGAGAGAAAGGGCAAAGGTTATAAAAATGATTAACCAGGGGCCAAGATGAAGGGTATCAGGTCCAGAATAGAGAATGTGAACGTTTGCAGGCCTCCTAAACACACATTTGTTAAATAAAAGGAATAAATAAACAATGTTAAAAGTACAGGGAAGAAATGGTTTACATTAAGAGCAAAAAAACTAAACAAAAAAACACTCGCACAACAAACTTTTTACTATTGTAAGAAGATAACGTAGGATGTGCTTTAAGAAAGACATTCGGAAAAAGCAGGTAAGGCAAGTATATTTCTAGAGTAGAGCAGTGTACATGTACAAAACCTAATAACTGCATTGCATGCCCATTCATAATTCACAAAATTGAAATTGATGCCTGATACTTAGACTCTCTATGTATTTATGGACAGAGAAAGCAAAACATTGATACAAAAGCAGTAATGCTTAGAATGGGACTGTATTAAAAGGACACTGTTAGCTTTAATTTTGTGTATAGTTCATGCCCCTACACTACTTAACTCTCTGCCACTTGGGAGTTAAATCACTTTGTTTATTCATGCCTAGTCACACCTCCCTGCATATGACTTGCACAGCCTTTCCTAAACACTTCCTGTAAAGAGTCCCCTAATGTTTACACTTCCTTTATTGCAAATGCTGTTTAATTTAGAATTTCTTATCTCCTGCTCTGTTAATAGCATTCTATACACTGCATGCGCCTCTTGTGTGTGATTAAAGTTCAATTTACAGAGCAGGAGATACAAACTTCTAAAGTAAGTTAACATCTGAATAAACATGAAACACTTTTTTTTATGCAGGCTGCGTCAGTCACAGCCAGGGAAGGTATGACTAAAGCTGCATGGACAGAACTAAAAGTGATTTGACTCTTAAATGGCAGATAATTGAGCAGTGAGATTGAAAGGGCATGATCTATATACACTATATACACTAATTAAGCTATAGTTGTTTTGGTGACTATAGTGGCCCTATAAGTGATCAGCTAATGTTGATTTATAAACAAGAGAGACCCCCCACACACATTTAAGATGGATAAGTTTGGTTTGCCTACATTTTGCCATTTGGATTTATTTCACTAAAATCATTTAGTGAATGACCCTACTTGATTCACCAGGGAAGTAGGTCCAGCCTATCAGTGGAAAGTAAATTGATGATGTAGCCATATATGGATACAGGGCCGCCACCAGAAATTTTGGGGCCCCTGACAAAGCACAAGGTCTGGGCCCCCCGCCCCATCCCCCTGGCCCGCCCCACCCCCCCCGGCCCACCCACGAGTCCGCCCACAGGACTCTTACCTAGTCCGCAGACAATGATGCAGGACTGAATGTGGTGTGTATAGTGGAATTAGAATGTGTGTAATGGATGTAGTGTTTGTGTGTATTAGATACTGTTTGTGCAGTGAATGCAGAGTGTGTGTTTGTGTAGCGGATGCAGTGTGTGTAGTGGATGTAGTGTGTTTGTCTAGTGGATGTAGTTTTTGTGTGTACTAGATGCAATGTGTTTAGTGGATGTAGTGTGTGTTTTAGACGCAGTGTCTCTGAATAGTGAATGCAGAATGTTTAAATGTGTGGTGGATGTAGTGTGTGTACTGTGAATACAGGATGTTTGTGTAGTGGATGCTGTGTGTATAGTTAATGCAGAGTGTGTGTCAGTGTAGTGAATGCAGAGTGTGTTTCAGTGTAGTGAATGCAGAGTGTGTGTTAGTGTAATAAATGCAGAGTGTGTGTGTCAGTGTAGTGAATGCAGAGTGTGTGTGTTAGTGTAGTGAATGCAGAGTGTGTGTGTTAGTGTAGTGGATGCAGAGTGTGTGTGTTAGTGTAGTGGATGCAGAGTGTGTGTGTAAGTGTAGTGGATGCAGTGTGTGTGTGTTAGTGTAGTGGATGCAGAGTGTGTGTCGGTGTAGTGAATGCAGAGTGTGTGTCGGTGTAGTGAATGCAGAGTGTGTGTCGGTGTAGTGAATGCAGAGTGTGTCAGTGTAATGAATGCAGTGTGTGTGTTAGTGTAATGAATGCAGTGTGTGTGTTGTGTAGTGAATGCAGTGTGTGTGTTAGTGTAGTGGATGCATAGTGTGTGTCAGTGTAGTGGATGCAGAGTGTGTGTGTTAGTGTTGTGGATGCAGTGTGTGTGTTAGTGTAATTAATGCAGTGGGTGTGTTAGTGTAATTAATGCAGTGTGTGTGTGTTAGTGTGTTTATTAGTGTATGTATGTAATGTAATGAAAGGTATTCCCCCCTCCCTGTTTCTTACCTTGTTCAGGGAGGGGGGAAGATCCTTTGATCCCTGGTGGTCCGGTCCGGTGGCATTCTGGGCCCCCCGGCTCCCTGTATTTGCAGAGGGGGCCCAGCGGACTGCAGGAGCACTTTCCAGGATTTCCCTGCGTCTAACTCCCGCGAGATGTGGTGTGCGCGCCGCGCGGAGCGTTGCCATGGTAACCCATGGCAACGCTCTACCGACAGCACATCTCGCGGGAGTTAGACGCAGGGAAATCCTGTAAAGTGCTCCTGCAGTCCGCTGGGCCCCCTCTGCAAATACAGGGAGCGGGGGGGGCCCGCGGCTGCACATATATATAGCGATGATCGCTATATATATGTGCAGAGTGTAATTGTGGGGCCCTGGACTGCCAAAGCAGTCCGGGCCCCCCAGGACCGCCGGGCCCGTGACAACCGTCACGGTTGTCACCCCCTGATGGCGGCCCTGTATGGATATTAAATAAGGACTTGCAGTTGCGATGACTGGGGTTTGGCAAAACGTACTTGATATATGGTTTGTTAAACAAAAACATGGAAAGAATAGGACAGGAACATAGTGAACTATTTATCTTCCCCATTGAACATATCTCAATGCCACTGCACCACTTGCTATGAGCACATGCCTCGTGTTTCTGTTGGGAAATGTGGCCATGCTGCTGTAATGGTTAAGGAAGCACATAATGTACGGGTCATTACTTTCACCTGTTAAATGATGTAGTGAAATAAAATAAGTAACATGTCCTAGAACTCAGTCTCCAGTGGTGATGGTCCAATTACTGTGCAAGTGGATGTAGGGGGTTTGTGGTTCCACTATCCCTAGATTGTAATCTTATCTGAGCAGAACGTCCATTTGCTTTTGTTGGCCTAAATTTACTTGTTTAATTGTTTGTTTCATTTACATATTGTACAGTGCTGCAGCGTATGTTGGAGTCTTTGACCTGAAAACAAATGCACTGTACTCAGTGCTGATTGTTTATTTTGGAAGTTCCTATACTCACTGTAAGAGGAAACATATATCAGAGGAGATGGCAACCGATTCAGTGGTAACATCACGCATGTAAATAGAGCGGTAGCGAGGAATAAAAAGGAATGAGTAATTAGGTAAAGCTTAAAACTGCATATACTGCTGGGCTTAGCAGTGATTCATATTAGGGTTCAATGTTCACCTGCGATCTTCCATACACTCATGCGCAGTGCTTCTCGTATATATTTGATTAGGTCTAACCGTTAAAGGGACAATATAGTCACCAAAACAACTTTATCTTGAAGCAGTTTTTGTGTATAGATCATGCATCTGAAGTTTCACTGCTCAATTCTCTGTCATTTTTTTGTTATATCATTTTTGTTTCTCTGAATGCAGACCTAACCACACCTCCACTGGCTGTGAAAAAAATGGTTTCATTTTCAATCAAATGTTTACTTACAAATAGAATCTTCTCACGCTCTGTAAATTGAACTTTAATCATATTCAGGAGGCTCCCGCAAGGTATAGCACATTATTTACAGTGCAGGAAATAAGATGTTCTAAATAAAACAGACTGTGCAATAATGGAAGTATAAACATTAGATCTCACTTTACAGGATGTGTTTAGGAAGGTTGTGCAAGTCACATGTAGAAAGGTGTGACTAAGGCTTCATAAACAAAGTGATTTAACTCCGAAATGGCAGAGGAATGTGCAGTAAGGCTGCAGGGGTATGATCTTTACAGCCAAACTGCTTTATTAAGCAATTCGGAACTTTGGCAATTCGGTTCGGTTCGAAAATTCAGCAATTTGAACTTCGGACATTCGTAAGCATCAGCTTGTCCGAATTGCACGTAATTCGTCCGAATATACATTCGTTACGAAACGAATTGCACATGTCTAATATTTAACACATAACATGCACCAATCTAATCCTCAATATAAAGGTATAATAAGGTATAGATCTTACCTTAATATAAAGACACAAATCTAACCCTGGATATAAGTGCACAGACCTAATCTTGGATTCATAGGCATAGTAAGGCATATAACTAACCTTAGATATAAAAGCATAATAGTACAAAGCTAACCATCAATGTAAAAGCATAATAAGGCACAAATGTAATTACTCTATACTTATTTTTGCATTAGTAATAAGTCATATATTTATTTTTACTTATTATAATTATTACTGTGGAATAAGCACCAACTTATTCCACAGCACTATATAATTGGGGACAGTGCAATATACACAGACCAATAGAAAAAGTAAAAAGGGCCCTGGCCGTGAGGTAAGAGCCAGCCATTGCTGCTTTTTTATACAAAGTACTTAAAGGGATTCTATAGTGCCAGGAAAACAAAGCTGTTTTACTGGCACTGTAGAATCCTGTGGTCCCCCCTCCCGTGTGCCTCTCCCCCGTGTGGCGCCGATGTCCCTTGGTGCTGGGTCAGGCGTCGGCGGGGGAGACCTAATGCGCATGCGCAGCAATGGCCGTGCTTGCATTAGGATTTCCCCATAGAAAAGCATTACTCAATGCTTTCCTATGGGGAAAATCTGACGCTGGAGGTCCTCATTCATAGCGGTTCGGACGCCCATCGCCAGATAACGGACCAAAGGTCCATTTAAATTTTTGAAGTCCCTGTAGTGGCTGTCTGGTAGACAGCCACTAGAGGAGGAGTTAACCCTCAGAGGTAATTATTACAGTTTCTCACTGTAGGGTTAAGGGACATGGGACATTACACTCAGAGACCACTTCAATGAGCTGAAGTGGTCTAGGTGCCTTCAGTGTCTGTTTAACTAGATAGCCCATGAGCTTACAACCAAAGGGATTAATATATGTATTTATGGGAATGTAATAAATAATCTTTCAGGGGTCTAGTTTATATTATGGTCTGCAAAAAGGGTTACAATTTCTCAGTTAGATACAATCTCCAATACAAGAAATTGGTAAAATTGATGAAACTCAACTCTTTTAAGTTGTTGTTTGTTTTATCAGATAACCTGGTAACAAGTTAACAAACTCTAACAGTATTAGGGGGAAAAAAAGTTAAGGTAAATGTATATTTGAAATATGATATGATGATGGGCAAATAATTTTAACAGGTATTCGTATACCTGACTAGGTTTGCTGTTGAGTATATTGAAATTAGCACCAGTATACTATATCTCTTTCCAGGTTTGCTGTTGACTTCATTGAGAACATTTGTTAAAATGACTTACCTTTTAGCACACGTTTCAAGAAGGGACAGGAGGAATTCAGTAAATATAAATTCCTTATATATATTAATATACATTAATTATTGAAAAATGACACATTTTGTTTTTCTTTTTAATTTTTTTTTCTTTTTATTCCTAACATTCTCTACAGCACTTTAATAAGATTATTAAATGTAACGCTTTTCAAATGATAACACAATAAAGAGTTTCCAATAAAGCAAACGACAATGATAAAACAAGATACCAAATGGGCAGTCAGTCATGTTGCAGGCTTTGAAATGCTATGTTGTTATCACAAGGCACCATAGCTGTGCTATTGGCAATTTCTTCAAAACTGCTTAAATATTTTAAAGATTAATAGATGGAATCACTCATGCATGACATAGTCTAGCTTTAATATGCAAATGATTTCATATATATGCATAGTACAATCTAATGTATAGATTCCAGATTTAAAAAAAAAGATACAAAGTTAAGCAGATGGTTTATGTGCATCTGTCCTTTACATGGCATTCTAAGCGAAGCATTCTGGGACATATTTTAGAGGGTGATGCGTAAGGTTGAAGCTCTCAAAGCAGGACTGCCCCACTGGTATTGGGACAATTTGCAAATTGCAAATATAGTTATTTACTAAAGTGAGAATTGTTGGGAATTTCAAAGAATGAATTTAAAACAACAGTGTTTTAGAAAAATATTATTTTTGGTCACAGTAATCCTCCATTTATGGCTCTTCCACCATAAAAAAAATAAAAATAAAAAATAAAATAAAACTTACCTGTATTTCATGCTGCCTGATTGTCCTCTGCTGATGTCCCTCCAACTCACCAGAGGGGAGGGATGTCAGGGAGGATTGGCTGAAGCTAGGACATAGAGACTAGAACAGTAACCTCCGTTCTAAGCTGGCTAATGACATCCCCATGATGCTGGTGGAGGTTTATCTCTGTATGTGCAACGTTTCCTAGTAAAACTTTGAACATGTGCACTGATCAGTCACAACAATAAAATCACCTGCTAATTTTGTGTAGGTCGCCCTTGTGCTGCCAAAACCGCTCTGATCCGTATAGGCATGAACGCCAAAGACCTGTGGGGTCTGGCACCATGACAGCAGCAAATCCTTTAAGTCCTGCAAGTTGTGAGGTGGGGCCTACATGGATCGGATTTGTTGTTCCAGCTCATCCCACAGATGCTCAATCGGATTGAGATCTGAGGAATATGGAGGCCAAGGCAACACCATGAACTGTTTGTCATGTTCCTTAAACCATTCCTGAACAATTTTTGCTGCGTGGCGGGATGCATTATCCTGCTAAATTAGGATAATGCCATTGCCATGAAGGGGTGTACGTGGTCTGCAACAATCTTTAGGTAGGTGTTAGGTTGTCAAAGTATCATCCACATGAATGAAAGGACCCAAGGTTTCCCAGCTGAACATAACCCAGAGCATAACACTGCTCATGCCAGCTTGCCTTCTTCCCATAGTACATCCTGGTGCCAGCTCTTCTCCAGGTAAATGACCCACATGCATCCGGTCACCCACCTGACCTAAAAGAAAACGTGATTCATCAAACCAGGCAACCTTCCATTATCTCCATGTTCCTGTTCTGACGCTTATGTCCCCATAGAGAGGTGCTTTCACCGATGGACACTTGAACACATGAACACTCTGACCAATCTGCGGCTTCCTCTCAATCCTCCCTTGCGCTCCCTCTGTGATGCCAGGAGCCGGAATATGACATAATTCCGGCCCCATCAGCGGGCGGGAGGAGTGAGGAGTTGCCCCACACTGGACCCCAGGGAGGTGAGTATTTGACTGTCAGTGAGTGTGTGTGTGTCTGTCAGTGAGTGTCTGTGTCTGCCAGTGTGTGTCTGTCAGTGAGTGAGTGACATGAGGGGGTGGCAAAATGGATCTTTGCCTAAGACGGCAGAAATCCTTGCACCGGCCCTGATGGCAACCATAACATTTTTCATGAATTTGAGCTACATTAGCTGTGTAATCGGTATAGACAGGCTAGCATTCACTCTCCACATGCATCAATGGGCCGTGGGCGCCCATGACCCTTATGCTGGTTCACTGGTTGTCCTTCCTTGCAACACTTTTGGTAGGTACTAACCACTGCAGACCGGGAGCACCCCACACAACTTGCTGTTTAGGAGATGATTTGATCAAGTCATCTAGCCCAGTGTTCCCCAACCCAGTCCTCATAAACCACTAACAGTGCAGGATTTATGTATTTCCCTATTTCATTCCAATGGAGATACTGACAAAACCTGGACTGTTGGGGGTCCATGAGGACTGGGCTTGGGAACACTGGTCTAGCCATCACTATTTGGCCTTTGTCAAAGTCACTCAGATCTTTTTGGTTGCCAATATTTCCAATGCATGAAATTCAAGTGACTGTTTACTTGCTGCCTTATATATCCCACCTCTTGACAGGTGCCATTTACATTGTCTGTCAGTGGTTTTAAAGGAACACTATAGGGTCAGGAATACAAACGTGTATTCCTAACCTTATAGTGTTTAAAACCCATTTTAGACCCCCGTTCTCCCTTTGCCCTACATTTAATGCAGTAAAACTCACCTTTATTCCAGCGCAGCACGAGTCTGTCGGTTCTGACCCCCGCCCCGATCTGCCTTTTTGGCTGATAGAAAAGAACTGGATTGGCTGAGATTGTCAATTCTGATGATCTCAGCCAAGGAATCAGGGCAGAGCAAAATGCAGCCCTGGCCAATTAGCATCTCCTCATATCAATGCATCTCTATGGGAAACGTTCAGTGTCTCCCTTAAAAGTGTGGAAACACTGAATGCCAGTGTGTGTCCCTCTCTGTGTCTGTTTGAATGTTTCTCTGTCTGTGTGTTTGTATGTATGTGTGTGTGTCTGTATATATGTGTCTGTGTGTGTTTGTATGTATGTGTCTGTGTACAGTGGCGTACATACAGGTGTTGCAGCTGGCCCGGATGCATTGAAGGGGCCCATCAGGTGGCCCATGCTGTTAGGGCCACCCGATGGAAATGAATTTGCAGTGGGCACGGTCAGTGCTGCGCTGTAACAGCGCGACCGGGCCCCCTCTGATGATGTCAGACGCTGGGAGGAAGTGACTGCCCTGGTCACTTCCTCCCAGCAACCCCCCGGGAGCCAGAAGGAGTGGAGGGAGTCAGAGTGGGAACTCTGACTCCCATCAGCCTGAGCAGATGTACCCCAGGGAAGTCACCCTCCTGCACCTAAAAGGTAGGTAATAGGAGGGTGACTTAAACATTTTGCATGTGTGTGTGTGTTAGTGTATGTGTGTGTATGTGTGTCTGTCTGTATGTGTCTCTGTATGTATGTGTGTCTGTGTGTATGTCCCCCCTGTGTGCAGCCCCTTCCCCCTGTGTGTGAAAATCACTTTCCCCCTCTCTGTGCAATCCCCTTCTCCCTGTGTGCAGCACTGCAACCCCTCCCCCCTGTGCATCCCCCTTCCCCTCTGTATGCAGCCATTTCCCCCTGTGTACAGCACTGCCACCCCTACCCCCCCCTCCCTGTGCAACCCCCGTACCCCTACTGTGTGCAGCCCCCTTCCCTTGTTTTTAATGGCGTATGTATGCATCATTATTTCTGCATGCTTATAATGAAATATAATGTGTATATACATACCTCCCAACTCTTGCCCCGGCAAATTGCAAAGAGGTAGAGCTTGGCAGGACAGCGGGACTGCCAACCAAAATCTGCCTGTCCCGTACAAAGTGGGACTGTTGGGAGGCATGTAAGTGGGATTTCCTGGGTGGAGGTAGGGGAGGTGGGCGGGGGGCACATGGATCGTGTGTACGCCACTGCTCCCAGGAATGTGACTTTGAACTGTGTTTAGAAATCAGTCTATGTATATAAGATACATGTTCTTGTTTTAAATCACATTTTAGTTGCATAAATTCTCATCAATAGATTGTCTAAAATTTCTTAGAACAGCCCCTCCCCAGGACACACCATCACTGACACCCCTAAAATTTAAATATCCCTCGTTGGCCATTTGAAATGTTTGGAGGATAGGCTGAACCCTGTCCTATAACGACATGCAGCATTGTGACCTTAGCTCTTATGAATGCTATTACGTCTTCTTTTCTATTATGTAAGCTATGTGAAAATCACTGGCTATGATGGTGGTATTTAAAGAGTGAATCTCCAGCTCATTACATTAGACTGGTGCAACACCTTTCACCAATTAGCCTATCTGCAGCAATGAGATTACATCAGAAGCTTGCGTGATCACAAGTGGAAAAAATATTGATATGGACTCGGGCTACAGCATAGTGAACATTGATGGAGCCGAGTGTCACATTTTCAGACATGTATTAGTCTGGCAATAGCCAGATCTGTATTCACAAGACAAGTCCTCTTGCCCTCCACTGTGGCCTATCTTTCGTGTTGACGGTAACTGCCTGCTAGCTCTGTATACTCTACAGCAGCAAGAGCTGTCACCCTGCATTCTCTATTGAAATATGGCTGTAGAAAGGATGCGTTTAAAATAAAGAACATCAATAGAGAGATGCTGTATTGCTGCTGCATTCATTATAGCGCAGCATACATACAGCGCCGATCGTAATGGCGCATGTTATTACCCTAAAGGTACAATGGTTCTGTACTTTCAAAATGTGGTGACTGATTTCGGCTGCCTAAGAATGATGAGTTAACATCAATGCAACTATACCCCGATATTAAAGGATCACTATAGTGTCCGGAATAAACGTGGTTTTCCTGACACTATAGTTGTAGCGTTACTTACCTTATCCAGGGGCCGGCCGCGGTCCTCTCTTCAAGCCGCGCGCGGTCCTGCTGCTGCACGAGCCGCGCGCAGCTCATCCGACGGCTGCAACAGGAAGGCGGGCAGTGACCGCGAGAAGCGGTCACGTGTCCCGCCTGAATCTAAGAGCGCACCGCGGGTCTCGGGCGCGCTCTTAAAGAAACAGTGGGAGCCTAAATTGGCAAAAGGCTCCCATTGGCCCCTGTCATGCCACACTCCCCATACACTTACCTTTTGGGGGTGTGGATATGACAGGAGCCAATCACATTAATTTAGAAGGTACTTATACTCACCTTTTTCCCTTAGTCCTTGCCCTATCGTGGTTTCTGTTGCAGTTCCCTTTAGCGCTTGTTGTGTTCAGTTGTGTTCCTTCGTATTGACCTTGGCTTTGTTTCTGACTAAGTTATCTCTTTATCCTTATCTGTTCTGTTTGCCGGCTTGCTGTTTACTGTGTACCAGACCCCGGCTAGTCCTAGCTTACGCTGTCTCTTTGTGCCCTTGACCTCGGATCGTTCCTGACTCTGTCTACTCTCATATACGTCGAGTCCGGCCATTCTAAGGTCCGGTAGATGTATCTCTCCTCTGTGTTGTCTTTTGTTGAGTTGAATCCTGCGAGTTGGGGTATATTTTCGTTACAATAGTGCCCTAAGGGTGCTTCCACCCTCAGGGCCCCCCTCCCTTTGGCGCTGAAGGGGTTAAAACCCCTTCAGCAGCTTACCTTAATCCAGTGCCGGGCTCCCTTGGCGCTGGTGACCTCTCCTCCTCCGCTGACGTCAGCTCCAGAGTGGAGCGGAATGCGCAAGCGCGGCAAGTGCCGCGCGCGCATTCAAACAGTTCATAGAAAATAATTTCTCAATGCTTTCCTATGGACGTTCTGCATGCTGGATGCAAATTTTGCATTCAGCGTTGCAGATGCGCCTCTAGCGGCTGTCAAAAAGACAGCCACTAGAGGCTAAATTACCCTGCTATGTAAACATAGCAGTTTCTCTGAAACTGCTATGTTTACATGTGAAGGGTTAAAACCTGAGGGACATTGCACCCAGACCACTTAATTGAGCTAAAGTGGTCTGGGTGACTATAGTGTCCCTTTAATGCACATAAACCAATGGGGAGTCAACCTTTGGCACTCCAGGTGTTGTGGACTACATCTCCCCTGATGCTTTGCTAGAATTGTGGTTGTAAGAGCATTATGGGAGAGGTAGTTCAACATCTGGAGTGCAGAAGGTTTCCATACCCAGCCCAGCTCCCTAACTTCATGTGGATACTAAAATGCAGTGGACTGTATCCCCAATCACTCACAGCCAGCGTTCGTTATTCCAATGGTGCCATGTTGATGCTACACATTTAAACACGCAATTTTGATGGCTCCAGTTTAAAAGAATACTGTCACAGTGATGTCTTGTAAGCACTGGCTTACACAGGAAAAAAAATGTAAACTATTGCTCTCAGTTAAAGGTGTGTTTTGGAATATGTAAACCAGCGTATATAAAACCCCTACTGATTTGATTTCTAAAAAGCAGGACAAAGATAAATGGGACATAGAAGCAAAACATTGGTCCTTCGTAGCTGCAGCTGTGTACTAGCAGTGAGGGGAATGCCACAACAGAGAGAGCAAACACACTGTAAGACACAAGTTGAGCTGTGCCAAGCCCAATAGTTCAGGAGGCAGGGGATCAGCTGTTAATGAAAGCTCCCACAATGCTACCTCCTGAATTTCTCACCCCAGAATGCATTGCAGATACCAAAATGTAAACAGTAAACGGATTAATAAAAAGACTGTCATAAATATTTTTATAGTGCTGCTGCGTTTAACTCTATGCTATGCTGATAAAATGCCTGCAAGGGAAATACATATGTGATATTTTATTATTGTTGCTTCAAAAACTTGCACAAGTCTTTTTAAAACTTGTACAAAACTGCAAGTATACAGTAACCCAGAATATATGATGCAACTTACGCTTCAAATATAAATCGATATAAACTGAACATTGATGCATGTGAGCAGTGCATAAACATACAAAATAAACAAATGTATAATATATTTTATATTAACGGACAGTCATACAGTTTATTGCAGTGGTTATGGTACTAGCAAGACACTGGCAGAGTCCCCTAAATTCTGCGTCAAACTGTTTTCCAGAGGCTGGACACAAACCGAGGGACACACAGTTGCCTTTTGGCAGCTAGTTTCGCAGGATTTCTAATACAGAAGTTATTCGTCTTCATTAGCTATATGTCAATGCCATCATCTTTGAAGACATTCATTGGCTGTCAGCTGGCGCTATCAAGAGTGGTTATGGTGCTTAGAATGTCCCTTTAAATATGCAAATTAAGATAGAACAAACAAAACATGCAGTCTTGCATTGGAACTATTTAGAAAATATATCAGTAAATTGTGGGTATAATTAATCATATAACATCTACATTTGAATGTACCTTTCCTGGTCAAATACTTTGTTATTATTATTATTATTTTATTTCGACCTGTGCAATGAAAAAACTAAATACACCCTGTTTAATAGTACTATCCATTTTGTATGTTTAAGCACATTTTATGCCTAAACATAGATGTTGTTTTATTCACCCTTGATCTTATGGCATGATATATTATTCTGCCTGCAGTGTGCCGAAAGTTTCCTTGAACCTGTTATATTGCAATGCAGCGGTTAATAAGGAAGACTGCACTGCAGGTGATATGACCTCAGCTTCCTCTCAATCACATTCCTGAGGGGCCAGTTGCTGTGTTTGATCCCACGCCCCATCTATGAATGGAAAGCAGCCCAAGCTTTCAAATCAATAATTACAATAATTGTAGCAGCTATTAGAATAATTTCTGAGGGTGGTGATTAATTGTGTGGTGGCTCTGAGTCTTGGTCATTTCCCCCTGGCATCCCACTGATGTCCACAGCAGGAGAGTCTAGTAATACATAGAATTAAGCAGCAGGACTGATTGGGGGCTTTTCCCAAAGTCACAGTAGAGGCAGGAAGATGGAGGCTTTCAGAATGAGCAATCGCAAGAGAAAAGTCGAAAGAAAAAAGGGAAGCAGGATTGGACCTTTATTAGAGACTGTTTTGACTCGAATTGTCAGATTTAGTGTTAACACTAAAGCCTCGTCTCTTGGTTATATAAGGCGAGAAAATAAAAGAGGCAACATTATGAAGGCAGATGTAAGGAAAGCAGACGTATTCACTAAATTGTGAATTGTCAGGAATTCACCGGGTAATATCAAGTTCAAGGCCAAACTAGCTAAACTTGAAACACACGTACGGGTTATAATGTACGGGTCATTTACTAAAGTGAGAATTGTTGGGAATTCAAATTGAATATCAAATTTAAAGGGTTGAAATCCCTCTGTAACCAAAAATGTAACTTTACAGTTATTGGTGTAGGAATACAGACAACAAATCTGGGTGGATTGCAGCCTTGTATTTAAAAAACAAACACAACATAAATCAAACTGTTTTTTAAAACAGGATTTTAAGTGTCTTTGGTACACTGTTTGCTTATTTTATGGATACGTATTTAGAGGTTTTGATAGAAAAAAGAATGTGCAATCAACCCTCTCCCCCTCCTTACCATCTCCCTTTTTATTTTCTGTACCTTCCCCCACTACTTACAAAATAAAAAAATTGTTAATTAAAAAAAAAGAATGTGCTACAGATTTCTAGTTTATTTATTCCAGTACCATAACAACTTCTGCTTTTTCAAGTGTTTATGTTGATGGAGTCTGCAAGGGGAAGCTTCCTCCTAGCTCTCCCTGCCTCCCTTTAGATTGGATTATTTATATATATATATATATATATTTAGAGCCCTCCCTCCCTGTTCAGGCCCTCAATCCATCCCTCCCTCCCCTCCCCAGATCCGCATGTGCTTAGAGCCAGTGAGAACAGTTAAATCAAATGTTTTGAGAAGCATTTGACTGGACGGTGCGAGAGAGCTTGTGACGTCGGACAGAGGTGTGGAAAGGAGCACCGCTAGCTTGATTTCACATACGTTATTAACTGCTAATTTTTTTTTCTTTTTAAGGGTGCCACCTAATCAGTAGACACTGAATGGCAGTACTGCACAGTGTGCAGCAGTGCCCCAGGAAGCACCCTTTACTAGTCATCTAGGGAGTGGCCAGTGGAGTTATCCCTAGGCTATAATGTAAACCCTGCATTTTCTCTGACAAGACAGAGTTAACAGCAAAAAGCCTGAAGGGAATGATTCTACTCACCAGAACAAATACAATAAGCTGTGGTTGTTCTGGTGACTCTAGTCCCTTTAAGACATAAGGCAAAAATGCATTATAGTTAGACCATCATGACTAAGAAAGGATCTGTCCAATCCTATCCCTATACAATATGATCTTGGGATAAACACTTTCCAACCACTCAGCTGTATAATAGTTGTACAAAGACGTAAAAAGCAGAGTGAATAGAAAGAGTTAATACAAATGTGCCTAAATGTAGGAGAAAGAGGCAGGGAGTGGGCCAGAGACAGAGGCTGAGATAAGAAAGCAGACACCTTCTGGGAGCAGACACCAAAGTATCATAGTCATACTTTCACTGTAATATGAGAATCCAGCCTGTATTATCAGTGAAATGGTGAGGTCACTCAATTCCCAATGAGAAAAGGACATTGGCATACATTAACGGTATATTCCTGTTTCATAACACGTTGAAATTCCTGGAATATCCTCTCGACCAACAGGAATAAAGTTAGCTGTCATGAATTAGCAAACATAGGAAATACAGTAGGTTACATCACTTTCATTTGTAGCCATGGGCAAACATTTCGCATAGTGTGAGTGTCTGTTTCATTTAGTAGATTAGGACGCAGAAAATAACTTTGGAAATTAGGATATCTGTTGCGATATTAAGATGTTCTAAAAAGTCTGGTCTTCGGCTTTCTCTAAAGCCTTTATGAACTAACAGATCATCTGCGGACTTATTTCTGTCAATCGAGACGCTACTGTCACTCAAACCTTTCTATGTAAAGGTCTCCATGTATTGCATGAAACAAAAAGATCTCGGGCACTCACTGTGACAAGCTTGATAAAGACCTGTTTCCTTTTAATCCAATAAATCTGCTTGGTTCCTGTCACAGTGAGTCAGTGCCAGAGATGTTTTTGTTTTGTATTGTATTTATGGGGTATGGTGACCCATACTCAGTAGCACCATGTGGCTTTGTCATAGAGTGCAGTCCCTTTTTTTCTTGGAAATCCATATAATGCATGTTGAATTTTTTTTTTTTTTTAAATCCTCCTAAATACATACAGTACAGTTTATTTTGTTGATACGGGTAAAACTGGGGTCTAGATCATCTCAATGTGAGTAGTCCTGTAGGCAATCATGCCTATTCTCTTGCTAAAAGCCAAAATACAAACACTGATAAATCTTGAGAACAATAACGGAGTTTTAATTTCAGAATGTCGCTTCCCATGGTCCCAGATAATTTTTTGCTAACCTGGACTGGGGGCATTGGGGCCTGGTGAATAACCTTGTCACAGACAGTTTTAAGAGAAAGTTAAATGCCACACCTCCCAATAGTCCTAGATCTGGCAGAGTCTATACATGGCACCTTTTACCCAACATTCTAATTATTTTCCTGTTTTCACCTCTGGGGCTACGAGAGAAAATCTCCAAATAGTGCAGTATGAACACATCATTAAACGTACAGACAACATCACTGCAGGATAATTCGGCTAACAGCGAAATGCTTGTGCACCACCCTGTGCAGAGCAGCCCATGTTGGATGGCTGACACAGCCCTTATCAAGCATATGTCTGTAGGGGTAGACAAATTAAAACATTGCTAAAACTGCTCATTGTAAATGTCAAGATTCTTTGAGCTACACTAAAATGCCACTGCATTCATGGGAGCACATATATTTCAAGAAAAAAGAAACCGAGTTTAGTGCTACGGGTTACGGTTATAATTAGGGGGATTTAGGGTAAGAGAACGTATGACTAGTTAAGACGAACTAGTCTTTAACTCCTGTGATCCTCAGCCATGAGAATCCTCATTGAGAAATATAACAAATACAGTCCACAACTGCATTAAGGCAGACACCTTGTAATCTCCTAAATCCTATAACCTACTGAACATGGTAGAATGTTATACCGTGTATCATTGCAACACCATGTGAAACAGTGTATCTTGTGCTGTAATAATGCATGTAATTATAAGCAATGGTATAATATTGCTGCACTCATTTCAGTGTGCGAGAACTATATCACTGCTATATCACTGCATAAATTCAGAGCTCTATTAAGATTCAATAGGTCCCTAAAATATATATATTGCACTGAATATCACTGTCCATAAATTCTAGCTCAGCTCCTTCCCCCAAGAATATAAAGAGAAATCACATGACATCTGTGGCCATTTGGCTTTCATTTGAGCTACAATTAACACTATTGGCTGAGAGTGATTGGAGAAGACTTCCAAAAAAAAACTTAAAAGATACAGGTTACCCAATTTAGAAACATAGAAACCATAGAATTTGACGGCAGATAAGAACCATTCGGCCCATCTAGTCTGCCCAATGGACAAAAAAAATTAAAAGATGCAGGTTAACCAATTTAGAAACATAGAAACAGACAGCAGATAAGAACCATTCGGCCCATCTAGCCTGCCCAAGAGGACAAAGAGTGGTTTAGGGATATACGGATTGGCATTTTGGATGAACAAGAATTCTGGATATTATAAAAAGGCCACTTTCATGGCAAATAGCAAATGTACCATCTTCAGATCTGTGAACTAGACCAACCCATTGTCCCAGCAGTCATCAGTAATGTGTAGATAGATACCTCATTATCCAGCACTTGCTAACAAAATACAATTTTGCCTGACACTCTGAGTAGGTGCTAACAGGGCACAATGGGACAGTTAAGGCATTTCCTGTACTGCAACCAGTGTCAGAACTAAGGAATAGAATGACTGACTCCTGATACAGGATTCTACCCTCCATTAACCATTTCACAGTAATTGGGATTAACCCATTTCATGCACTCCATGCATTTAGATAACCACTTTACTTCATAATAATAAAAATGCTTATACCATTTATGGCAAAGTAAATCTTAATACTAACTCCTCAACTGCAAGGTTAACACTGTAAATACCTGTTTCACTGCAGGTAATCCATTGGGATTTACCTCTTGAAGGCCAATAGACATGCTTTTAAGGGGCACTCCGGTCTGGGATTCACACTGAGTATAATGGATTATATATATTGCATGCTCCCTCATTTCCCCATTTCTAATATCCTGCCTCAGCTCCTATTCCCCATAAAGCCCATTCCCATATACCCAAGAACAACCAAAGCCCACATATCTATCCACAGTCCCCATACCCCCCTCAGCCCCATATCCCAGTACACCAATATATCCACCTGCAATCACTGTGCCCCTGCACACCCCCTATATATGCTTACAGACATCATGTATCACATCTCCCCCATATCTACTCACTGTCCCAAATCCTCCCAAAGCCCCCATTATCTATATCCCCCATATAGCCACTATATATTAATATCTAACATATTCCCTCTATATGGGCCTCCTTACTCTATATGACCTATAACGCTGCAGTGATGGAGATGAAAGTGGTTAAAGGAATAGTTGCCACACAGTGGGACAAGTCTCTTATTGTTAGTTTTTGTCATCCTAGGCTTGTCATCACTCGTGCACTGTCCGGCCCCCACAACCCTGCGGACTGTGGTGTGGATGCTTTGGCTGCGCCATAGGTCGTTCTTCCCCTGCTTACAGCCCATCTTGCTGAACAAATACACATTCCCCATGTAAAACACACGTACAGTTTTGTACTGCAGTAATTCTATTTTGCTTTTGGATATCCGATAGGCTGAAAGTTAGATTAACAGTATCCTGCACATAGCATTGCACAGGTATCCTCCAAAACATTATTAGGGTCGGTATAGACATTCTAATGCCCACTTCAATAGGAAGACTTTATTTCCCCTTAAGGGGACACTGTCACTTCTTTCCTGTTCAGCTTGTATCTCTCCTGTTGGAAATTTACAGGATATCACTTGGATTCCTGCCTGTTCTCACGCTAGTCCACTTGACATTTTGGGAATTATTTTGTTATTGGTCTCTCTTTGGATGGATGGCTAACATCTACTCTTCTGGTATTTCTCAAAATAATTCAAGAAAATGAATATCGATTGTTAATCTTTTTATTATTATTATTATAAAGTGGTATATACTATGATTCGTATAATTAGTATTATTTATATGCATCAATATATTCTACTAATCTGTACAATAGATGGACTCGGATTAAGGGCCTCCTTAAACCAGGAGCTGAAATTTTTGCTAGGCCTAATTATATATATATATATATATATATATATTAATCATTATATTAAATGATCACTCCAAGCACCATAACCACGGTGCTAAGAGTGCGCTAGTGCCCTCTCATTATAAGTAGTCAAACTGTTTTAGAACCGTTTCACTTATTACCTGGGATCAGCCAGGAGCCAATCCCTGACGCCACTACAATGAGACAATGAGCTGAGACATGAAGGGCTTAGCTGAGACAGAGAGCTTCTTCTCCTCTGACCAAGGTAGTGGAGGTAAGAAGTAAGCTTTGTGGAAATGTTAGTTTTAGATTATCCAAATTCAATTTTTAATCAACAACTAAATGAGTTGATCATCCAGGATTTACCTGTGGAGTCGTATTCATTGAATAAGGTAGGTTAACGCCTGGACGATCAATTTGTTTTTGTGCTCAGTCTGGGCCGGCTAGTGGAGAGAGAAGAGTGGGGGAAGTGAATTTTAACCTTAAAATAAAACAAAACACTATTTATTTAATGCAGGGAAGGAGGGGAAAGCAAATTTGCCTTTGCAGGCGCATTGCCTGCAAGGGAGAAGATTGTTACGTCTGTTATCAGCATGCAGTGTTCGCTGGCGACAGACGTAGAATATGCATAGAATTGACATTCGGCATCCTAAAACAAAGTCATGTGTGCCTGGGGTGTAACTAGCCCCTCGCACGAAAGTGCAAATAACTCTGGATATCCAGGCTCCTACCACCATGATCACTTCAAATCACTGTAATGGTTATGGAGTCATGGTGGTTGGAGTAACCCTTCAAATTTGAAATTCACTTTGCATTCAGATTAAATTATTACTTCAGTGAATAACCGTTATAGTTATTTTCTGAAATAGTTGCAGGTGCTGGTATGTGTGAATCCTTCTCTCCTGAGTCCACCCAAGTAGATACAAAAAGTCCTCAGCACACTGCTGCAACAATTTCAAGTGACATTTTATTCAGTCATCACAAGCCAATCAAATGTGGCAAATGTTTCAACACCTCACAGTGTCTTGCTCAAACTATACTTTATGGAACACTTGTGAATTGTGGCTTGAGAAAGATACTGTAAGGTGATGAAATGTTGCCACTTTTGTCTGGCTTGTGATGGCTGAATAAAAATTCACTTGAAATTACCGCAGCAGCGTGCAGGTCTCTATAAGTACAAATCTGTATATTTACACAGTTTCCATAGCAGCACTTGACACACAACCAAAATAAATAAATTATTATGATAAAAACTGTAACTGTGGTTACTACATAAACCCACAAACATACGCCTGTCTTAACGCAAGATCGCAGCACAGGGAAATATTCTTCCGATCATTAAAAGAGAAGAAAATGGTATTGTAAAAATTCGACATACTTTTAGAGTGTCGTGGAATGTGTGCATGAATGAAAGAAAGCTGACAATTAGCGAGAATGTCAACAATGGAATAAAATAGTGTAAAAAAGAGTGACTAAAGCAGAGTTTGACTAAATAAGCAAAAAAAATAAAGCAAATAATCCCACTCACATGGTTATTCACTAAAAGTGAGAATTCAAATTGAAATTTAAGCTCAAAATAGCCAATCTTGAACATTTCGGAAAGTCAGATGGTCTTAAATTTGAAATACACTATGCATTCTCACTTTACGTGTAGATTTAAACCATGATTGGAAATATATGGCCATTTATTCATCCATAATTCTCATTAGTCTTAGCCAGCAACAATCTACTGATGTCTGAAAGGTTTATGTGAGTCCAAATATAGTGTGACCTGACTGAGCTGAAGACCAACAATAATAAAGGTAATAAACAAATAAAAAGAATGGATAAAACCAATGAGAGAGGGATACAAAAGAACATAGGTCCTAACAATGATGGATAGTCTATAGGACACGGAGTACTACCCTGTTCCCATGTAAAATCGCTGACACTGGGAAATCCTAAACCCTGGAGAGCTTATGAACAAGCAATGGGCTACACAGAACAATGTGTGTTGTAGGACAGGTGTTAACAAGAGAAGAGATCAGACTTTTCTGTGAGCTTTAAAATAAATTTATTAACCATTTGCTGTGAGGATCAAAACATCACTTTACAAGACACACCGTAACAAACAAACAAACAGAAATTAAAAAATATATACATAATATATTTTGTGCAGATATATAAGAATATCATTGAAAATGTATATCACTATAAGGGTCCTTTTACATACTGTGATTTAGACGTTATTTAAAATAAATTACAGATACCTACTGTAGATGCTAATACCAACACTGAAAATGTGTTGTAACACATAGTGAGGCACATTTACTAAAAATAATGTAACAAATGCATTTTATGTGGAAGGCGCAAACACAATTTATTTCTCTGCTATTAGGCTATTGCACATGGGCATGTATGAGACCACAACACTGAGGTCTGTGGAGGATCCACCAAGACCACAGGATCTTCCATAGACAGAGACATTTCACCCTGCAGACTTCACTGGTCATGACTGGGGGAAATGAAAAAAACTTGACAAAGGTAGCTTGTCCTTTTGTCACGTTTTGTCAAGCATAGGAAAAACACTAAGATACAAAATAGTATTTATTTTGTTTAGGGTGGAATTTTAGCAGTTTCATTTCAACGCAATCAATCTGAGTATCTCATAAGGATTTTATCTTATGAAATACTCATTTTGAAGGGGAAAGGGGGGGGGGAGGTGACAGAGCCGCTTTAAATGTAATACTTGTGTATTATCATATGACATTGCTGATGTCTGATCAGGATGGGTGGAAGTTGGTCAAAGAACGGATAAGGCCTTATTTACAATTGGACTTTTTTTTTTTTAGTAATTTAAACTATAAAATATAAAATGCATATCATTTATAGCCCAGAATATCTGTGCATTATTTACTGCAATGCAGAACATTTTATTAAAAATGCTGGAACGTTCATAATCAAATTTTATGTTAGCAAACTTATAAACATATATACAGTTGAGACTTTTAAACAACATGGACTTTGCTCCAAACCCAGGACATAGAGTGAGGTAGAACATACACATTGCCTGGTAGAGGTCTATCAGAAGGCTTGTGACCAATAAAGTGTGTCTCTGGATGCACCAGCTTGACATTTCTTCTTCTTTTGTTTCCGGCCTAGCGCGAGACATCGCAAATGCAACCAGAAGTAATTGCTGCCTAGATCATTATCATTATAGGGTAAATTACTTAATTTTACTACAAGATGAGAAGACGACTATTTTTAGATATGGAATCTTGGTATTTCCACTGTACGCACATATATCCCCAATCCCAAGTAGTTAACATAATATATTGAATCCTTAAACTTCTAGTATTGGTATTAGTAATCCTTTGATATAAAAATCCTTTCTTAGTCCTAATACAGTGCAATGATCCCAAACTGGGGGACAGATGGATTACCTAGAACTGTTTGATTTACACTGATATAACCATCAAAACTACTGTAATCTTGTACTATATTGTTACCTTTCTTTTCCATTCATTAACTCTGTTACTCTAACCTATATACATATATAAATATTGCTATGAAAGGCTCATTGAGATTTCCTTGAGTTTTCAAATGTGTCCTAAGGGAAGGATTAAAAACTAGGTTTAAACGTTACTTGCCACTGCAAATCTGGAGGGTCCGCGTCACACTCACCAGGGGTGAAATTATACTTGCCAGGGCTGCATTTTCACTTACCGACGGCAATGGCATATGGTATAGATATAATTATTATTCAGCTCAATGATACTTATTTTTATCAACCACGTAAGGATGATAGGCATAGTTCTCCCTGACGTATAAATAAGTATAAGATAAGGAAGGATTTAATGGTCCAGGCAAGCATATATCAACAGGACGCCGCTAAGATTGATCAATAGATATATCACACAAATTCAGCTCTTTCCAGCATCAGTCAGCCATAAAGCTTACAGCTGATCTATAAAACCACCTATCTTGACCAAACTATAGGGATTTAGTCATACAGTATGGCCATGCAATGTTTAGAGATACTACTGCATTAAAGTATCCTACTTTGACAGGTGTACACTAATAAATTGTTCTTATGAGATGAATCCATTGAATTGCATCATTTGCATGACATCTTAGTCCTTTCTGCAGTAAATAATATTCACTGGGAAGATGATAGTCTGATGCACTGCCAGGCTTAAAGAAGCAGTAATTATTTAATAGAAATTTAATTTATATAAAGTAGAACAGATAACGTGAGAATTTTCAAAATGTCAGAGTAAATTCAAAACGAATTAAAATTTTAAGGCCAAAGTAACTGAAATTTACTTTAAATTCACCACGTTTCTCACTAAAGTAAATAACCCTGTTAGAGAAACACAGAAATATACGAGAAAGCAATGAAACAATCCAATAGTCAAGAGATGCTGGAACTGCTGGAGAGATTTTGTTGTGAAGCATAGCACAAGGACGCATCATTTATCTTTCTGTTCTTCCTCACTCTGGCTCTGTATGATGCTACACTGTACATAATGCCATATCCAAGCGCTATTTATCCCAAGACCCCAAACAGTGCAAGGGAGCTGAGGTAGTACAAATTAAACTGGCAGACGCTTAGTTTTTTTCTTTCTCCACTAGACGTCAAGGGACAAAGCCTTCTCAACACAAGCAAAGGTAAAAAGTGCGAGGAATCCTTAGAGATGAGATGGAACAGAGATAATATGGGGAAAAAAACAATATAGACTCAGAGACACACACAGGTATGACAGAAAAAATAGATAGATGTAGTGATACAGAAATAAGGTGGAATAATATATCAAGAACCACAAACTATTCACGAAAGCATGAATTACTGTGAATTCAAACTGAGTATTAAATCTTAGCTCAAAATAGCCGAACGTCAACTTTCCAAAAAAAACATTTAGGTACCCGGATCACCAATAAAAAGGTAATAAACATACCTTTATTCTAGTGCCACGAGAGCCTGCCAGAATTGACAGTTTCAGCCAATCCAGTGCTTTCTTATGGGAAAGCATTGGATTAGCTGAGATTGTCATTCTAATGATCTCAGCCAAAGAGACGGGGTGGGGGACAGAGCCAAACACTGCACTGGCCAATCAGTATCTCCTAACAATGCATCTCTATGAGGTATTTTCAGTGTCTCCATGTAGAGCGTGGACATGTTGACCGTAACCCAGGAGCACCTCTAGTAACCATCTGAGTAACTTCCGCTGGAGGCGTCCTTAAGCAGCAATGTGAACACTGCATTTTCTCTGAAAAGACAGTGTTTGCATGAAAATGCCTGCAGAGACCGACTATAACTACATTAAGCTGCAGTTGTTCTGGTGACTATAGTGTCCCTTTAAACCAACATAGCAAAGCTGGAACAAAAGCCAGGATGGGGAAATTCAAATTTATAAATTTTGGCCTATGATCTACATTTCACCAGCCAATTCTCCACAATTACAAGATTAATGAATAACTGGGAGAATGGGAGTGAAGTTGGTTACAGACAGGATGACTGGTATAATTTTTAACTTTGATACACATAGACTCACACGTACACATGTATATTTGTTCATGCTATTTTTATGCCTCCATCTTTCATTCTATATAAGCTTATGCAATTATGCCATTCACTTCTATACAGTATAATTACTTTACATGCTAAGTTAACAAACTAAGTAAATGAAAACTGACTGTATGATCACAAGAAGGATGTACATTACATAGTTAAGATTTCCAATATAAGAGCTATTTTAATTTATTGGATGGAATATTATGTTATTTCTAGCCACAATCAGAAATATGTGATCTGAAGTAAATGTAGGGTTTACGTTTTGCGTGATCTGAAGTGAACGTAGGGTTTGAGGCTTAAAATAGTATGTGAATCTTACCCAAGTCTATGGAATATATTTTGGGCAACAATGGCAACTGCGAGAAGGGAGGCACTAGTAAATGGGAAAATTGCTCCCTAACATACAAGAGTTATAGGGCATAGCGTCAGAACACCATGCTTCTTCTGATTAAAAGCAACTCGAGGTGCCTGTTGGCCCAGCTCTGTGTGAATTTATGTTTGAGCTAGTTCCTGAAGTCTTTCCAAACCCAGGTTGGCCCACTGACATATCTGCTAGTTCTGTGATTTCTTTTGCAAAAAAGGCCAAAAATGTATTATTTGTCCCCTTCGCTAACCATTGACATCTCCCCCTGGTTGGAAGGGTTGTCTTCTGCTAAGTTGGGAATCACAATATGGTGATAAAAGAAGCTCATTAAAGGATGTCCAGCAGACTAAGGTAAGTTGTAAAATCATTCTTAAATGGCTTGACTACATACTGTGGGTGGGTGCCTTGGTACTCCTGGTATCAAATCACTACAGCAGACTGCTGTCGTTATGAATTTGAAGACAATTTGAATTTGTAGAGGTAGCAAGCGTATTCACACCACAAGACTCAGCCAGGCAGGGTAAAACCACTATAGCAGCAGGTGTAATCTAATTTAAAAGATCTCATCTAGCAGATGTTGACATATCAAGTATTAAACTGGAGAGCAGGGTAACCCAATCTTGAACTTAAACCACCGTAACCACTTCTGCTTTTTTAGATTGTTGTTGAGCAGCGACTCTGCTTGAAAAGCTGTATATTCATAAAAATCACACTGTTCACACTGTGCTCTGAGTCTGTGACAATGGTCTGAAAAAATGCTTCTCTGTTAGAAGCAATGATTGGTCCTCACAACATTGATTGGGGAATGTAACTAACTAATGCCCAAAAGGGCACACTGTAAATTGAATCGAGGTTTGGAGTAACCCTTTATGGAAGGCTATTAGCTCAGGGACATTTGTGAATGTTGTGGATTAATAATTTTTCCAGTAACAGGAAAGAACTTGGTTACTTTAAACAGTGGTTGGTGCATATGACAATAGCTGCTGGGCAGCTGCTTAAAGGTCTCCTCTTCCATCATTGGAAAAAAAAAAGCTTCCCCTTCAACGATCAGCTGGGCAGCCAGGCGGGTGATTTTGTTAGCCTGCTGTTTTTGTCATGGCCCTGGAATGAAATTCATCAATGTTCAAATGTGGACTTGCAGACACTTCCTTAGTGATGATGATAAGTCTGACTGTCCTTTTCCAACTTTCCTATATCGACTACTGGCATTATCCTCAACATCCCTCCATTACTGCCGAATGGTAATGGTAGTGGAGGAGGCATGACTGTTGGTAGGTGGTAAGAACTGCACAGTATCAAACACAGTACTTTCACTTTCTGTCACCTTTCTTCCATCAATAATACAGATGTGTGGTTTACTCTCACCAAACTGAATTCCTTGCCACACAATTTTCTGTTTGCGCAAATGTCTTGCTGCATAGAAATCGACATTCTTGGAGGCATGAGCACAATACATTAGCCTCAATCCTTTGCTTTGCGGCTGACAAAGATGAGGATGAATTAGCATCAGTGGTAGTGGAAGCTGTCACAACACTAGCCTCTATACTAGCGCCTTGGTTGACTAATCTCAATGGAAAGGGTGGAGGTGGTTATAATGACAGTGAGTCAACTACTTGGGGCACTGGTAGTAGATGATGTTACAACTGTCCCCACTGGATCAGGCAAATCAAAAGTAAATAGATATAGACTTTAGCCAAGCTGGAGAAGATGCAGGATGATAGTGCACAATAGCTGGGGAAAATAGTGAATTATTGCCTCTCAAGACTTTTATTATAGTTGAGTTCCTCCTGGGCCAGAGTTAAATGAGCTATTGAGTTCCTCCTAGGCCAGAGTTAAATAAGTAGTGGTGGGGGAAAGGGCAATATCCTCAACATAGTCATCACCACTACTACCAAGACTAGACATTGGGGACAGTACTTTAGTACTCCGCTGTAACTCTTCAGTAAATGATATGCACCAACAAACTAGACTCTGGGGATCTCTCTGTTAGTTGCTTCTTGTGGGAGCATTTGAAAGGTTATTAAGGGATAATATTCAAGAATTCATTGAGAAGAATGTGGTTATATGCACAAATTAGCATGGTTTTATGAAACTAAGATCATGTCAAACTAACTTAATTGCAGTCTACGAAGAAGATAGTAGAAGTATAGATCAGGGTGTTGCAGTGGATGTGGTCTATTTGGATTTTGCCAAGGCGTTTGATACAGTTCCACACAATAGATTAATGCTCAAACTCAAAGAAAACTTCAAAGAAATTGGTCTAGGTGAAAATTCTTGGGTAGAACATTGGCTTAAAAATAGAGTACAGAGAGTTGTCATTAATGCAGGGCCGGTGCGTCCTATAGGCCGATTAGGCGGCCGCCTAGGGCGCTGCTTAAGGGGAGAGCCTTCACACGCAAAAATAATAGAGATCCGCCCCCCCAACCCATCCTAATATGTGAGCAGTGCATGATTGCATATTGCAATCGCTCCCGTCCCTTTCCCTGTACTCGGGTCAAGTGGGCGGGAGGATAGGGAAGGCGGGACTGAGAGAGACTCAAGCCAGCCAGGCGCAATCCAGAAGCCTGGGACCCACAGAGAGACAATGTGAAATTAAGGCAAGAGGGGGGCTTAATGGTGTGTGTGTGTTTTAAAGAGTGTGTTAACCTGTTTCAGTCAGTATGTGTGTCTGCTTGAGTTAGTGTGTGTGTGTGTCTGCTTGAGTTAGTGTGTGTGTGTGTCTGCTTTGATCAGTGTATGTCTGCTTGGGTCAGTGTGTGTGTGTCTGCTTGAGTCAGTGTGTGTGTCTGCTTGGGTCAGTGTGTGTGTCTGCTTGAGTTAATGTGTGTGTGTCTGCTTGAGTCAGTGTATGTGTGCCTACTTGCGTCAGTGTGTGTGCATGGATCAGTGTTTGTGTCTTCATCAGTGTGTGTGTGTGTGTGTCTGGATCAGTGTGTGTGTCTGTGTGTCTGCTTTGGTCAGTGCGTTTGTATATGTCTGAGTCAGTGTCTGTGTCTGCTTGAGTCAGTGTGTGTTTGCTTGGGTCAGTGTGTGTCTACTTTGATCAGTGTATGGGCATGGGTCAGTGTGTGCTTGTGTGTGTCTACATCAATGTGTGTGTGTGTGTGCTTGGATCAGTGTGTGTCTGCTTGGATCAGTGTGTGTGTCTGCTTGAGTCTGTGAGTGTTTCTCTGCTTGGGTCAGTGTGTTTCTCTGCTTGGTGCAACTTATAGGCCCAGCTGACTCTGGTGCTGCAACTACAGGTACTTCTGCTAGCTTAGACTTTGAGTCACCAATTGTAGCAGAAAAAAAAAAAAGATTTGCCTCATGAGCTGTTAAGATCAAAAAGAGCTGTTAAGATGCTGAGAGGTCATAGCACTACGGCTGATGGTTTTGTGGTGGATATGACCCCTACCCTCCCTCAATTGCATCATCAGATTAGGGCATACCATAGTTTTTTTTAGTTTTTTTAAATTTATTATTATTAATATAAATGGGGGATATGAACATGTATTGTGTAAACTAACACAACTTTATTAAGCCACAGTAGATATGTGTGTTGAAAAATAGGTTGCTGCTTGGTGGATTTACTACTACTGCAATGTTATTGTGTTTGACTTTCAGATTGGACATTACACTGCACACAGCACACAATGACTGTGCAGTGCTGAGACACTTGCACAGCACACAGTTAAGAAAAAAAGGCTTTTAAACCCAATTCTTAAATTATGCTGTATCCTGCTTGCAACACTACTATTGCTGCTGCACTAGCAAACTGAACTGAAGGAATTTTCTTTCTACAGAGGTGAAAAAACACAGCGCAGTATTCACTTATGCAGTAAGCTGTCACAAACTGTATTGCAATTTGCAATGCACAAGCAGTGGCACTGAAGTACACTGGAAATCAACTAACTGGTCTCTCACAAGAAAAAAAACAGAAATCAGTAAAATTATTCTAAATCAGTTACTGAAACATGTAGAAAGTGAGGCACTGGAAGTGTAAAGACACAGCAGTAACTTAAACACCTCACTAGACCTGATAACTAATAGTCTTTCACTCCATCCACCATGTCTCTCTGTCTGTCTCTCAGAAGCAATTTAAGAAAGGATTTGTATATTTTATTATGCTGTACCCTGTATGCAACACTACTATTCCAAATCAAATTATCTAAAAAAAAAAATAATCAAAAATCAGTACAAAAATTATCCATCATTGCATTAAAATTGGTGCAAGCGGCACTGGCCGTGGCTAGCACAGCAGTAACCTGGCAGTAACCAGTCTGACACTGTCGAAATATTTGGCAAGGCACTCAGGAACAATTGTGGAAACATGATTTATCAGAACTGCTGTTTCCAAGTCATACATTTTCAAGGTTTGCCTTGTGACAAGTGGATGATGTAAGACACTAAATGTTGAATTCTGATGAGAACAAAAGAAAAAAACAGGACTATCAGATCCCACCTAACATGGTATGACAATTTGTTTTTTAAAAAATTAAGCTTTATTTTCATAAACCATTGTCACTAATTTACAGAAATAAATCAGTAACAGGAAACCCCCTTACTGTACTAAATCCCTTGGGTGACTGAGCCGTACGGCATGACCGACACAGGAATGTATGTGACAAAGCATGTTTTAATAATTTCAGTAATAGAAACAAAGATCAATTTCAACTATAACACTATGCGTATGTCTATAGACATATAGTTCACTATGACGTGTAGCCTGAATAAAGGGGGTTACACTTAAACTGAAGACTTTTTCAATTTAGGTTTTAAATATATTTAACAACCATTGCCAGCTACAACCTTCTGGATGCCCCAAAGAAAAGTACACACTCATCAGAAGAGGTACGGCTACAGTGAAATCAATTATCTATTATCTTATAGCCATGTGTTTTAAATAGAGCACACTGATCTGTTATCACAGCATTCCTTGTTCCGGCAAATCCACTAATCTGGTTGGAATGACTCAAAACGGCCTACTGCAGTCACCCGAGAAAACCTGATGTGATCAAACACTCTCACAACTACAAAATAATCCTGTGGGCTCCGGGATTATGGATATATGAGACACAGATTTACTTGGACCAGAGTGACAGAAAAAGGAAAATATAAAAAAGAAAGGAACTGGATATGATGCAAAGTGTACGACCTAATCTGTGAATCACTGCACGTTGTATTATGGCTTGGACATACATAGGCGTCTTTATTGATGATGTGACTGCAGATAGCAGGAATAGAATGGATTCATAGGGTTATGAAATATTTTACATGCTTAGATTCTGGCAATCAATCAACCTCAATCCAACCGAGCATGCATTTCACTTGCTAAAGACAAGATTGAAGGGAAAATAGCCTATAACAGCAGGAACAGAAGATGGCTGCATGTTTGGTGTGTATGACTGTATACCAGAGCTTCACAGCATTAAAAGCCAACATTATGTGATTCTAATTGGAATAAGTTGATTAGAAATCAGCCTGTGTAAATAAAGATATGTATCTGGTTTCAATCTAAATTACACTTTCAGTTCCATAGATGAATTGATCAGGAATTCATATAAAAATCCCCAAATAGTCGTGACTTCATTCCTCCCTTTTATTCCCTCATCTGCACCAGTTTACCATCACCTTGACCTCTGCTTCCCCTTCCCCCACTTGCCAATATTAATGCCATATGATTCGACTTGATTCTAATGGTTAGCGTGTTCACTGATGACTGTATAATTACTAATCTACGTAAATTGCCCTGGATAAGGGAGGGTGCTGTGTAAGGAGAGTAAAAAGACCATGCACACGGATACACACAATTCTAGTCCTCACTGCTTTTAGAAATTATTACAAAGATTTCATGCCATCAACACATTTTGGTCTCTAAAGACTACGTGCTGGTATAGAATGTCTTACTAATTTAGCATTTGCAAATCCATACAGGCCTGTCATTGGTAACTGAGAGGGACATTCCATATTGATGTAGGAACATTAAAGGATAACTGTCAATCTCCAAATTTTGTAATAATATATTTACTCAGATCTTTATTTATCAAATATGTATTTGTGGGGTATGATAAATAAAATTGAATGCAGAAATCTTTTTTTTTTCTGTAATTGGGCGACTCCATCTTAGCTCCCTGTCATTCATTGTTAGAAGTTTTTCCCTTTGCACCTGTCAGTCAGCACAGACAACACATACAGAAGAGAAATTAAACAATGTTTCAGTTTCTTCTTATTTTAAAGGGACAATATCGTGACCAGAACAACCACAGTTTAATGTAGTTGTTCTGGTGAGTATAATAGCCCCCTTCAGGCATTTTCATGTAAACACTGCCTTTTCAGAGAAAAGGCAGTGTTTACATTGCCCCTAAGGACACCTCCAAGTGGCCACTCCTTAGATGGAGTGCACTCTGCATGGAGACGCTGAATTTTCCTCATAGAGATGCATTAATTCAATGCATCTCTATGAGGAGGTCCTGATTGGCCAAAACGTCATTTGGCCCGGCCCCGTGCCGATTTTAGCCAATTCAATGCTTTCCGTATGGAGCGGCGCTGGAAATACGGTGAGTTTTAAACTTTTATACGGGGGCTAAGGGGGGGCAAGCCACCTAAATGGTGGGTTCAGCACTATAGGGTCCTGACCCTATAGTGATCCTTTAAGTGTTTGCCCTGGCTATGCCTTGCCTGAACTGGATTATGATGTACCGTAATTTGCTAAATCGTTAATATAAATGTAAAATATTGAGCATCTCATGATAAAAAAGGCTAGCAAAAGTTATAGCTGATTTTAAATTTGCTGTTTAAGGTTGCGATTCTACAGAAGGGACATTTCCCCTTTAAAGGTTGGCTTGTTATGATGAAATTGTTCCGTCCTTAAGAAGTTAAATACGGCTTTGCATTTAAAGTCAAGTAAACACAATCATAGAGGCTGTGCAGCGGTCTCCCCTGCTTTTAAGTAGTAAATATTATTTGTGTAATTATATCCTAGTGGCGAAAGACCACTATCCTAAGTGGTTTTGTCTACTAGATTAAAGGGTGTATTAATGAAAAATAAAAGCCTTTATTAGTAGCATATTTCCAACCGCAGGACAAAAGCTCTGCTGCATTGCTATTTATCTTATTATATCATGCTGCTGTCATTTTGCGTATTCTTCTTAAATGGCACAATCCCCAGTTTGGCTGGCTTCCTATTGGCTGTAACGGCAACATGTGATCCACTGTATATGTTTAACACAGTGGGTGTTCAGCCATTAATAAAAAGACAAAGCATGCACTTGAATATATAGGTATTTAACTCTGCAAGCAGGCTCCTGGTAGTTTTTCCGTATTGTTTTGTTGTGCTCAACAGGGGGAGGTTTTATATTTGCAGTGATATTTCTACTCTAACTTGTGTTTTCATTTTTTCATTGACTGCATCACACCAAGCATTAACAAAAAATGCATTTGTTTACATTTACTATAATATATATATATATATATTAACAATGCATTTTCAAAATATTTTACAGATAATAGAAAAAAAAGAATGAAAGTTTAAAAAAGATACTACTGCACAATTTCCCTTGTTTGCAGCAAATCTACATCTTCTACATGCACCAGTTGATTCATCAACCCAACCTAGTTTTTTTTGTTGTTTAAAGGGACACGCCAGTGCCAGGAAAACAAATAGTTTTCCGGGGGGATGAGACCTAATGCTTTCCTATGGGGATTTTAGCGACGCTGGAGGTCCTCACATGGCGTGAGGACGTCCAGCGACGCTATAGCACAGAAAACCTGTGCTATAGACCAGGAAGTGCCCTCTAGTGGCTGTTTAGTAGACAGCCACTAGAGGAGGAGTTAACCCTGCAATGTAATTTTTGCAGTTTATGAAAACTGCAATATTTACAGTTGCAGGGTTAAGGGTAGTGGGAGTTGGCACCCAGACCACTCCAATGGGCAGAAGTGGTCTGGGTGCCTGGAGTGTCCCTTTAAATTTCTGTTTACAATGATGTTCAGCTATATGTAGCTCAACTGTTGCTATCAACTTCATTCATGAAAAAACATGAATGAAACTACTCAACAAGCTAATAGCTGCAACATGGGTTCAACAATTGTCCTAGAGCCTTATTGATAGTTTTTCATGAATGAAGCGCTCTAGAAAGCTATAAGTCTGCATAAATTACCTATTGCATGCACACTATGAGATACATGTACATAGCTTTCCCGAGAGTGTTGGGAGATTATTATAGTTTTAGAGAATTATTCAAATTGCTGTCGCTGTTTTCAGATAGAACTGATTTTACTAAAACCATGTAAGGAGTGTTGGCACTTGTGCTTCTACTGAAACATGGACTTCTAACTTAAAACGACACTCCACTGCCCAAATACACAATAAATAAAAATCAATGCTTGGTAGAAATACCCCAAAATCAAAATTTGCATGTGTTTAATTATGCATTTTTTTCATTGGGGGTATATCTTAAAGCAGCTTGCAAACTTGCAGATCTCTTGTCTGCTGCCTGTGCAATCCCTCCCCTTGTAACCCCGCCCAGACTTACTATGGCTGTCCAATCACAGGCTGCTCAATGCAACTCAATATGAAATCTTTGCAAGGCAGGTGCTCTGAGCAATTGCTGCCTCTTCAGTTTAGCTCTACTGAGTTAATCTAGCTAGGAAGTTACATGACTAGTTGTCTACTTGAAAGCCAAGGAAGTGTAACCAGGCTAATTTATAAAAGTGTCAATTTCTATTTGCCGAATGAAAAAAAAAAAAAAAGAGGACACACTCTAAACGCATATAGCTTTTCAGCAAGCTAACGTTGTGTAGGGGCCTGGAGTGTCACTTTACATTCATCAACTTCTAATATGGTCAGGGGTAAGTCAGTGGTAGAGAAAGTGAATAGGTACTAGGTTGAGTTAAATATTACTTGTTACTGTCCTATAAAGAGTGGTTTGACAAACAGAATAACATCTAGTAACTTTCTAGTTATGATTCCTGTCATATTGTTTGCGATCTGCAAAATGCAGCACAAACTATATTTCACAATATGTTAAAAGGTTTAATAATTAGGGCTTAACCTACATCTGTTAATGTTCCACTTCAGGTGCAAGTAAGCCTTTCAGAGCCGGAGTCATTTAAATAGTTGTACTCTCCTGCAGTACTTGACGTTTGAATTGTGTTATTTTAATTATCTTAGTTGCACTAATCATGCTTTTGTAGGGTTGTAGGTCAAGTGGCGCAACATGGTTTTTTCGTTTGCTCACATATTTCTAAATATGGACCAAATAACACACGCAAACACACACAGCACAAATTCTGTTGAATTTAACACATTCTCCATGTCTGTTAAGATGTGAAGAAAATGTTATATCCAGCTCCTCCTGCAAGGGATTGCGCTTATCTTTTGTGGGGCTAATGACCCCTTTTATATCTATAATCCCAGTCTTCGTTCGGCTGACCTCCTGTAGATTGCACAGACAAGCCTTCTAGCCATTCTCCTTATTAGGACATGGAACAGTAAAGATACAATGTGATAAATACACTCCAGGGAGGAAAAGTAAGGTAGCAAGGTTCTTTTTTTTCTTTGAGATCAACAGGAACAATCCCCATAGGAATTAAACCCACACATGTGAGTAATATGAGTTAACACCATAACTGCTGCACTTCACCACTCAAATCCAACTGATTGTCAGGATTTATGAGTTATTAACATGAATTTCTTCCATTGTCGCTCACGATATCATTTAAAAGGTAAGGATTTGTAGCTAACAGGGTTAATGAAGGTTACAAAGATTTGCTATTACATGGAGATGATTGTGGCATTATTCACTGCATGTGAATTGAAAAGACACTACGAAGGATTTAGAATGAGTGAGAGATACTCTGTGGTGTAATCATCTCAACTAAAACAAAGCACTACAGTCCATATGTATAAAAGGCACTCTATAGGCACCCAGACCACTTCATCTCAATGAAGTGTTCCGGGTACCTTGCTCCCATGTTTTAACCCTGCAATGCAAAACACTGCTGATCTGCTAAAATGGCAATGTTTTTAATAGCAGTGTTAACCTGCCTCTTGTGGCTGTCATACCCCACTATTTGAATCACATAGTCTCAGAGAGGCCATCTGAATGGCACAGCATAGAGTTTTGCCGTGCATGCGCACTAGCCTCCCATTGGATTAGTTGAGACCATCAATTTCAATAATCTCAGCCAAAGAGTTGGAGCTGCACCCTCGAGACTAGCAATGCGAGGGAGAAAAGGTACCTTTTTAACCCTAGCAGCGGGGACTCAGTCACCTAAACGGTAACTCGGGCTCTATAGCTTTAGGAATACGCATTTTTTATTTCTAATACTATACTGTTAATTAAATAAGATTGAAAATACGTTCCATTTTATTCTTACAAAAAAAAAATTGTTAAAGGACCACTATAGTGCCAGGAAAACAAACTTGTTTTCCTGGCTCTATAAGGTCTTTGGTTCCCCCTCACCCTCAGGGTCCCACCGCCGGGCTGAAAGGAAGGGGTTAAACACTTACCTTTCTCCAGCGCAGGGCTCCCTCGGCGCTGGGGACTCTCCTCCCTCTTCCGACGTCAGCGCTAAATGCAAGAGCAACGCGCGCATTTAAACAGTCCATAGGAAAACATTTCTCAATGTTTTCCTATGGACGTCAGCGTCTTCTCACTGTGATTTTCACAGTGAGAAGTGTGGAAGCGCCTCTAGCGACTGTCAATGAGACAGCCACTAGAGGCTGGATTACCCCTATTGTAAACATAGCAGTTTCTCTGAAACTGTTATGTTTACAGCTGCAGGGTTAATCCTAGATGGACCTGGCACCCAGACCACTTTATTGAGTTGAAGTGGTCTGGGTGCCTATAGTTGTCCTTTAAAGGAGAATACTATACTAATGGGTTATAAAGAGCAATTTACGTGGCTCATGCTGGACCCAGGGCCAGGCTCACAGCACACAGATGGAGCCCTGGCGATGGGAGTGCAGTAAGTATAGCTCTCTTGAGGGAGTGGTTATCCATACCAGCAAGATCAACCATTTTACTGCACATATGATTCTCACCTTCCTTTTGTCAATGTCTCAGTACTGGCATCTGTGGAATTCATCTGAAATTGTGGTGTAGCACTCATGTACATTACTATTACCACATATTACTGTATGTTTCCTTCCAATCCTTGACATTGACCCTGTACTGTCTATTTTGCCCAAATTAAAGGACCACTATAGTGCCAGGAAAACATACTTGTTTTCCTGGCACTATAGGGTCTCTAGGTCCCCCCCACCCTTAGGGTCCCCCTCCCGCCGGGCTCTGGAGGGAGGAAGGGGTTAATCCCTTACCTTTTCTCCACTGCCGGGCTCCCTCGGCGGTGGGGACTCTCCGCCTCCTTTCCTTGTCATCGGCTGAATGCGCATGCGCGGCAAGAGCCGCGCACGCAGCCAGTCCATAGGAAAGCATTTACAATGCTTTCCTATGGACGCTGGCGTCTTCTCACTGTGAAAATCACAGTGAGAAGCGCGGAAGCGCCTCTAGCGCCTGTCAATGAGACAGCCACTAGAGGCTGGATTAAGCCATAGGTAAACATAGCAGTTTCTCTGAAACTGCTATGTTTAACTATGGCTTAATCCAGCCTTCCAGTTCCTCTGAAACTGCTTTGTTTACAGCAGGCAGGGTTAATCCTAGATGGACCTGGCACCCAGGACACTTCATTCAGCTGAAGTGGTCTGGGTGCCTATAGTGGTCCTTAAAAAAAAAAAAAGAGCAATTTAAAGACAAATGCCTAAAAGTGAAGCAATAAGCAATCAACGCTCCAAATGCTTCCATAGTAATTGGTCCATTTTTTTTAATTTTGCATGTTTTCCTGATACATAATGCCTTACGGGTTTGTTCACTAAACAATGCATTCTTAAGCTGCAAATACTGACGTAAAGATGTAAATATCCAGCTTGGATATATTTGATCAAATTTAGCAATTTAAATTTGAATTCACCACAACTACTGTTTAGTGAAAAACACTAATGTGTGCGCGAGAAAACAAATATAGCATAACAGCTTGTTATTACACAGTGACAGATTAAAGTAGAACTATCACTGTGCATTTTTTACAAAGGTCCCTTAAAAAGATGATATCTCGCTTCATAGACGATGAAAGGTGTAAAGGATCCTGCTATCCGTGCAGCGCTGATCCTTGTAGCGTCTCCCGAAATCCAAGCTGAAAAGAGTGAAGTAGTGATTAAAGCTCCCAATCCCCCAAACGAGACTTGTTCGAGACTTCATGAAGGGGTAAACAATCTGATTTCTTGATGGCCAAACTCAGCCCTTTCATGATGGTCTTCCAGCAAGGGAACTCCCACATGGGACCTTGTGGAAGACTGTGACAAAATATACAGCACCAATCAGTGTACAGTACAATTAGTAAACACATCCACAGTAACAGTGTAACCCCTACTCTCTAGCCTGGAGATAATTAACTTAAGTGGTTGCAGACAACCTAATTATCTCCAGGTACAGAAAAACATGTCCTTTTTATATTTTACAAAACTGTATTAAAATCTATAACTTATATTTAACCGAACATATTCCCCCTGTTCCACATACCCCCAGATAGCTTGGATCTGAGCGCATAATATAGGCGAATAGCGCTCAGATCCCACGAACACAAATCTCAATATCGTCGAGTAAAGTTTAAGTTCACCAGTTGTTCAGGAAATTCAATCCGAAAAGAGTTCCATAATTGTAGCTACCTGGGGTCGGTATGTCTTGTGTGAAAGGAAAGTCCCGAACGGCAAAGTGATTACCGTGTTCGGGAGATATTAACCGTATGAACAAGGACTCGGTACTTATCAGTGGTGTGTTGGAATAAGTGTCCAAAAATAGTTCCAGAGGATTGCTGCCTTTCCACCGCTGAGCGTTCGACGACTTTAAAATGGTGACTGCCACGTGTTCGTCAAACGAACGAGGACCACCATGCCTTTCGTCAATTACCTTGCGGTTAACCACAAGGTCTGGGAGGTAAATGAGCGGCACACAACCTCAGTGGGAGGTCGGGTGCTTCGGTAGTTTGTTCGGTTCTTTGGAACTGCACGACTTAGGCGTACATACGCATGTTTAAACAAAATGCTGTTCCTCTGAGGCTTGTTAAAACAGGGATTTCGTTACAAAAGGTATTTTCCTCTTTTCAGTTCCTGGTAAATGATACTTACGAGAGTTACGTCATCATTCTACTCCTGCTTCAGAAACACATCACTGGCTATGGCTGATAATGGCAAGACACCGCACGTGTACATAGAACAAAGTAGTCCCTGTTATCTCTAACATGTACATAAAACAAGTCCCTCCTTTATCTTTTTATTCCATTGGCATTTCAGTAATAATTTAATGTAATATATCAAAGTCCTATCTAAGTGACGGTGCTACAGTTATGCAGCATTAACCATCATACTACACCATGGCCTAATGTTGCTAAAATTGGCTGTGCCTACTAGTGGTAGCTATTAGGGAAGTACCATACAAGTAATCTTTAAAAATCGACTTTATAAAATAATATTAATACATTGATAGCCAGTAGCTTTAAATCTTAGCTGGTGGCTGGCTGAGACAAGTGAGAGCTGAAATCCAACAGTTTGTAGAGTATTGGGATCAAGGTCAGACACTGATAGGATAACAAGCAGGCTTATACACTATAGTGAGAATTCCTAGTGAATTAAAAGTAATTTTAAAATTTAAGGCCAGCGCTGTAGAAATAAAAACATAGCTGACTTAGAGAGTTTTCCAATTTGTCTATTTTGACATTAAATGTGAAATTCACTTTGAATTCTCACTTTGGTACGACTCAATCTCTCATATTGTCAGTTATAGAATGTTGGTCTTTGTAAACCAGTTTCTTTTTAAACTCAGCATTTTACTGTTCGTTTTAACATCACACTTAAGTCACATTTTGAAACAAAAAGCCAAAGCTGCATATGTAAAACGGCGAATTTGTGATTGTGTCTTCATGACAACAGATAACCCAACTCTCTAAGTGTCCCTCAGTCATTTTTCTGCTAGGCTGACAGGTGGTTTTATTTGTGAATGACACAGTGGGTGAGTTTAGTAAAAGACTCTCTTAATATCTTACAGCAGGGAGCATTAGTTTTTTTTAATAAAGTATCTTTCCCCTGATCCCCAGCTCAATTCATCTCCGATCTGAAACCAAGGACATGGAAGGAGGGGGAGGAAGACTCAGGAAGCTGGGATGGATGGAAGAAGCAGGTGGGAGAAGTGCAGAGTGAAATAAAAGAGTGGGAGAGATGAGTGAGGGGGAGAGAATAAGAGATAGACGTAGAGAGACTGAGAAGGTGAGGCTGAAGGAGAACACAGCTGAAGCAGAGAAGGGAAATTTAATAAATGAGCAGGAGGTTCACAATGGGAAAGAAATTCGACAAATTAGCAAAATGAAGCGATACATTCTTATAAGCCTTCACCATACACCCTCGTATTGTTGCTTTAATAACCCTTTGCTATACCTTAAAGGGAAACTATAGTCACCAGAACTACTACAGCTTAATATAGGTGGTCTGGTGAGTATAGTCAATCCCTGAAGGGTTTTTCATGTAAACACTGCCTTCAGAGAAAAGGCAGTGTTTACATTACAGCCTAGGGACACTGCTAGTGGCCACTCAGATGGTCACTGGAGGTGCTTCCTTTGTCAACGTCTCCACGCTTTGCGGAGAGACGCTGAACTTTCCCCTAGAGATGCGTCTATATAAGGAGATGCTGATTGGAATGGAGGCATTTGGCGCCGCCCCTGCCCTGCCTCCTTGGCCGAGATCATCAAAATTGACAACCTCAGCCAATCCAATGCTTTCCTATGGGAAATAAATGTAAGCTTTACTAGCTGTAAGGGGTGTAAGATGGGGCTAGGGGAGCTAAATAGTTAGTTTAACACAATAGGGTCAGGAATGCACGTTAGTGTTCCTGACCCTATAGTGTTCTTTTAATGAAGGCAGATATGATTCTCCAAACTTTGGTTATTTGTAAGACAGGATAAGCTTATTGACATCCCAAACATGCTTGAAATCCTTTGTTTCATTAGACTTTCCTGCTTCCACTGGAAAACAGTTCCAGAAGAACAAGGGGTCACCAGAGCTAATGCCCCCTAACTCTGAGCTGCCAAACAACTTTACCAGTTATTTGTTACGCAGAAATTAACAATTTTTCATGATTATGGTTGAGTAGCTGGGTGGCCACATGTCAGGAGGCAGCCATCAGTACATAAACCCTTCTATTGTTGTTGGAAGTGGTGCTGGAGCGGCGACAGAAAGTCTGTTTAGGCTGTCACTGCTCCTTCAGGTGTACAGCAGTCTGAGAATGAGAGGGACATGTAAAGCAGGCAGAAGGAATGTTATCCCACATCCATTTTGGACACTGCTGACTCTTACTCCAAGTATATTGTGCACTGGAAGGAGCAGTGACAAGACAGACAGACAACCATAACTCCTGTCACTACTCCTGCACCTCAGCAGGAAGTATAACAAGTTTACAGACACAAAGATATACAGTAAATACAGAGTGTGCAATTTCATAATGAAGCATTAATGAGATAGGAGAGAGCAAGTCAACTGGCATGAGGATTCATGGATGTTAGGTTTGCAAATCACAGATGTCATCAGTATGTCTGGTTGTGCTGTTCAGCCTTAATATTTTGTTCGCAGCACTTAGGCATTAAGAAAGATATCACAGCCGTACAAACAGACAGACATAATCAGATCCTTTCTACAATGCAGCTTCAGTGACCGTGAGGTACTATAACCACTACTTAATACTCTGGTAGGCTGGACTGGTGGTTCATACAAATAGGGTTAAAAGCCATCTCCCTACAGATACTCCGTAGCCTTAGTAAAAACTACTAGAGCCAGGCTTCATTGGAGAGATTATCACTGTAAAGCTCTTGATTGCCCAACTCTGATTGACTCTCTTTTACATTTACTTTCCTCCAGATCCTGGGTGGCCCACATCTTTTCTGCTCCAACCTAATATTAGAACATCCTTGTACAACTACAAATCTTGGAAAATGAAAAATAAACAACCAAAAAACAAAAACAAAAAAACAATCCTAATCATTCCTTTCAATAATGCATGTTCCCTGAATTCATTATTTTCATTGTTTAACTTGAATCCAAAACATCTGCTTCCACTTATATATATCCCCATATCTGGGGGGAAAAACTGTTTTGGTCAAACCTCATTTCTTTGGGTAGACAGAACAGCATTTAACTCTTTCTTATGTATATCTGTTTACAACACAGAGACATCTTCAACAGATTGGCCAATTTCCTGTCCAATACACCCCTATTACTGTGCTGACCTTCTTATTTCTGCCCTTGGTCATTTCCTCCAACTACCTGACTGAAAAGGAAAGAAAGAAATCCAGAGGGGACTGCCGAGGTAGGTCGCAGGTTAGGTACACATTTAAAGCCAGTAAGACTATCTCTTAATGGTCAAGACCAACCTTCACCACCCTCTTAATCACTTGTACTCCATGATTCTTCAAAGTGATCCTGGCTGTTACTGCATGTTATCAATATGGACTTTATTACGTTGGCACTTTACCTTGTAAAAAAACAGCAGACTGACCCACGGACATAATAAGGTATTTGATATAAAACAAAGAAACATTACAAAAACTAAAAATATGATTTTTTTTATTAAACACTGTGAAGAACCCACCCTGAATATTAAATGATTTTTTGGGGGAAAAATTAAGACAAAACTACAAAATATGTAAATGTTTTTTTAAATACTAAGCCAAAAGAGTGGAAATGTTGAATGTGTTCAAAATTAGTCTTAGAAGGAATATGCTACCATTATAAAACTGTCCCAGCAGCTTTTTGGTGACCTGTTGATCAACAGATGATGCAAGGTCACCCTCAAAGACCTGATGAGAGAAGATTGCACCTACAGCTGTGAAAATTGTTGTTTACAACAAAAACAATATTTGGAATTCACTGCATAGTGATATCATGCAATCACATTCAAGTAAGGCATTACAAATTGTCTAAATGCTTTTTAGTAAAGCAAGATGTACAATATCAATTAATGCAATATTGACTTAAAGGCACATTATAGTCTCCAGAACAACTTTAGCTTATTGAAGTCGTTTTGGTGTATAGAACATGCCCCTGCAGTCTCACAGCTCAATTCTCTGCCATTTAGGAGTTAAATCCCTTTGTTTATGCAGCTCTAGTCACACCTCCTTGCATGTTACTTGCACAGTCTTCCTAAACCCTCCCTGTAAAGCGTCATTTAATTTTTACACTTCCTTTATTGCAAATTCTGTTTAATTTAAAATTTCATATTTCCTGCTCTGTTGTTAGCTTGCTAAACCCTGCAGAAGCCTCCTGTGTGTAATTAAAGTTACATTCTCAGTGCAGGAGATACACATTTCTAAAATAAGTTAACATCTGCTTTAAAACAAAACCTTTTTTTATATGTAGGCTTTGTCAGTCAAAAGTCAGGGTGTGTGTGGCTAGGGATGCATACACAGAAACAATACCTATAGAGTAGGAGAGTAAGGAGTAGTACGAGATAAAACCATTTACAGTAAATTAAATTGGATTGAAAATGAAAGCATTTTTTTTCTGCAGGCTTTGTCAGTTACAGGCAGGAGAGGTGTGGCTAGGTGTGGCTGTATAGACAAAAATAAGTAATTTAACTTCTAAATGGCAGAGAATTGAGCAGTGCGACTGCAGGGGCACACTCTATACACACATTGAATCATTAAGCTCAAGTTGTTTTGGTGTCTATAGTATCCCTAGTATCTATAGTACCAAATAACTGGGCAGTTAACTTAAATTGTTATACATTATTTGGGAAGGATAGAAAAAACTGTTTGTTTGTATGTCAACCATGAGTTAAAACCAAATATTAGGCAATTGGAATGTGACAAGGAAAAGGTGGAAGCTTTATGGTTAGATATATGCTTGGAGCAAAAGAAGGGAAATCAATTATTGGTTGGGATATGTTATAAACCACCTAATGTTAATATTGATGAGGAAGAACATCTGTCAGAGCAAATTGGGAAAGCTGCACATCTGGGTAACACGTTAATTATTGGAGAGTTTAATTACCCGGACATAAACTGGGTTAGAGACACCAGTACCTCAACAAGAGGAATTACGTTTTTGAACCTGTTAAATGACACCTGTATGTCACAATTGGTACAAGCACCAACTACCTTATATCTGGTTATAACAAACAATTTGATCTTCTGACTAACATCCAAGTAGGTGAGCACTTAGGAAATAGTGTTTACAATGTGGTGTTGTTTGAAATAAACTCAGACATTCAAAAGAACGTGGGGCATACTGAAACATATTATATTTTAAAGGACAATTTCAATAAGATTAGGGCAGCTTTACAACATATTGACTGGCATAAACTCAGTGAAAATAACATTGAGGTTAATTGTAATATCTTTTCACTAGGTACCAAGAGGTAACAAATATTAAAGAAACAAATGTAGCTTAATGTAGTGGTTTTGGTATAGCCTATCCCTGCAATGTTAGCACTGTAAACAATGCATTTTCAGAGAAAAGGCAGTGTTTACATTGCTGACTGGTAACACCTCTAAGTGCAGTCACTCAGGCGGCCATTAAAGGTGCTTCCTAGTCCAGAGCTGCACTGTATGCAGCATTAGTGGAGATGCTGAACATTCATCATAGAAATGCATTGATTCCATGCATTCCTATTAGGTGATGCTGACTGGCGCAGAGTTGCGTTTTGCCGCACATGTACAGTAGTCTTCTAATGCTTTCCTATGGGAAAGCATTGGATTCGCTGAGATAAAGGCTGAACCAGCCATAACGAGACCGGCACAGTTTGGGAGAAAGGGTGAGTAAAACCACAAGTTTGTATCCCTGACACAATAGGGTTTGTATCCATGGTTTGTATTACAAGTTTGTATCCCTGACACAGTTCTCACAATAAGAGCACTGTGGGAAAAGGGGGAGGAAGAGCACTAAGGGACAGGAGGGAACAGAGGAGACACTATGGGACAGAGGGGAGTACTATGGGACGGGGGGGGGGGCAGGGAAGAGCACTATGGGACAGGAGGGGCAGGGGAGAGCTCTAAGGGTCAGGGGTAGAGCATAAAGAAGGGTCAGTGGAGAGCATTAAGGAATAGGGGGTCAGGGGAGTGAACTAAAGGGTAGGAGAGAGCACTAAGGGACAGGGGGCGGGGAGAGCACTAGGGGGCTGGAGGAGAGGAGAGGGGAGAGCACTAAGGGGCAGGAGAGATCACTAAGGGACAGAGGGGCAGGGGAGAGCACTAAGGGACAGGGGGACAGTTGGACAGGGGAGAGCACTAAGGCACAGGTGGGGAGGGGAGATCACTAAGGGATGGTAGAGCACTAAGGGATAGAAGGGAATAAGTGAGCACAAATGGATAGGAGGGGATGAGAGAGCACTAAGGAATAGGAGGGTATGAGAGAGCACTAAGGGACAGGAGGGAAGGGGAGAACACTAAGGAACAGGAGGGAGACCTCTAAGGGACAGGAGGAGAAGAGGAGATGAGACCACTAAGGGATAGGGGGAGTGAAAGAGATCATTAAGGGTCTCACACACAGACACACCAAAACATACAATACATCCTACACTCACACAGAAACACACAATGCTTCCCTTACACACACAGAAACACACAATGCATCCATTACACACACACAATGCATCCATTACACGTACACAATGCATACCTCACACACACAATGCAGCCCTTGCACACATACACAGAAGCACACAATGCATCCATTACATACATACACACACACAAACAAACACTGCTTCTCTTACACACACACAGAAACACAATGCATCTCTTACACACACTCAATGTACCCCTTACAGACACAGACACTGCATTACATTACATACATACTTACATACACACACACACACACACACACACACACAGAAACACACACCTAGCATCCCTTACACATACAAACAGATTCACACAATGCATCCCTTACACACACACACACAGAAATACACAATGCATACCTTACACACAAACACACACTACATCCCCTATATACACACACTACAATGATTACACAAACTGGTATACCTATACACTACACTCCATAAGAACACACACACACACACACATTAGATCTTCTACAATAACAAATAACACATCCCCTACACACATGCACTCCACTCCCTGTGAGCGAACTCATGGATGGGGCTTGAAGGCTTATGGCTTATGGGCAGGCCTTGTAGGCATACTCACGGTCAGGCCCTGGGAGCCCAGACCGTGATCTGTGTAAAGGGCCCAAAAAAAGGAGCTAGTTCCTGTTCATTGTTTTTGTGAGCACTGTCTCCAGAGAGCCTGTTTTAACACCAGACGAGTGGAGTCAGACTGCAGCCTGAGCCCATCATCATCCTCTTGTCCTCATCTGGTGGTAATTAGGCAATCCAGTATATTATTAGTGGCACTATTCTCTAATTTACCTCACATTAAAGGGACACTATAGTCACCAGAACCACTGCAGCTTAATGTAGTGGTTCTGGTATCTATAGCCTGTCCCTGCAGGCTTTTTTAATGTAAGCACACTGCCTTTTCAAAGAAAAGACACTGTGTGCAGCACTGGCGCTGGCTCATATGGCAGATCATATGAGTGGGGCATTTTGATGTCATATGGTGGGCAGAGCATATGGGCGGGCGTCAAATTTTTGTTTGCATAGGACGGCAAAAATCCTTGCACCAGCCCTGTTTGGAAACAAAATAAAGTTGTGAAGTTTACAGGTTTTTTTTTCTGGCAGGAATATCCACTAAAGTTTGAGTTGCCAAGAACTCAAAGTGAATTTAAACGTTTGGGCCATTCCTGGCTCTAAGAGTATTTTTCAGTAAACAGTGAATTGTGAATAATTTTAAAACTACATTTGCAAAATACAGGCAAGACTAAATTGTCACTGCTTTGGAAATCAAACCATTGACTACATGAGCTCTAACCCATGTTAATCTTTTTAATGGGATACACCATTTCTTTTTAAATGCATATTAAAGATTTAGCAATTGATGTTACAATCTAGTTCAATCATGTCACAGCCAGGGAACATATTGCCAGACCTATGCCAGGGCACACAGAAACACGGTTTCTCTGGTTCTTTCTATGCTCTCTCTGTGCTAACCGTGCAAAGGGCATCATCTCTAAAAATGATTGACAGGAGTCAAGATGAAGACGCTCGGTACCATGATAGAGGTAGATACAGTGGTGTCAGTGGCGTACTAAGAGGGGGGCGGGGGGGGCGGTCCGCCCCGGGTGCCATCCAGTAGGGGGGTGCCACACTCTGTCCCTCCTGCTGGTCGTCCTCTCCCTCGCGGCTCAGGCGCTCAGTGAGTGAGTCAGAGCACAGGGAGGGGATTCCCAGCCTGTGTTCTGAGTCATCACTGAGCACCAGGGAGGTTGTTATGGAGTGTGCCAGCAGGGGGCGCAGAGTGTGTATTCTGCCAGGTTTCTCCCCTGCGGCCACTCTGCCTGCACATCCTGCACTGCCTGGGATGGAGAGACAGCCCCTGAATCATGGTAAGTTAATATAATTGTAATTGCACCCTCACCCCCTCCCTCATTCACCCTGTCATCCCCCCTCTCACCCCCTCCCTCAGTCACCCTGACACCCCCCCACTCAGTCACCCTGTCACCCCCTCAGTCACCCTGTCACCCTTTCACCCCCTCAGTCACCCTGTCACCAGTCACCCCCCAGTCACCCTGTCACCAGTCACCCTGTCACCCCCCCTCAGTCACCCTGTCACCCCCCCCCCCTCAGTCACCCCCCAGTCACCCTGTCACCAGTCACCCTGTCACCCCCCCCTCAGTCACCCTGTCACCCCCCTCAGGCACCCTGTCACCAGTCACCCCCCTCAGTCACCCTGTCACCCCCCCCAGTCACCCTGTCACCAGTCACCCCCCTCAGTCACCCTGTCACCCCCCTTAGCCACCCTGTTTCCCCCCTCAGTCACCCTGTCACCCCCCCTCACCCTGTCACCCCCCTCAGTCACCCCCCCAGTCACCCTGTCACCCCCCTTAGCCACCCTGTCACCAGTCACCCCCCAGTCACCCTGTCACCCCCCCTCAGTCACCCTGTCACCCCCCCTCAGTCACCCTGTCACCAGTCACCTCCCCAGTCACCCTGTCACCCCCCTCAGTCACCCTGTCACCCCCCTCAGTCACCCTGTCACCAGTCACCCCCCAGTCACTCTGTCATCCCCCCTTAGCCACTCAGTCACCCTGTCACCCCCTCAGTCACCCTGTCACCCCCTCCTCACCCTGTCACCCCCCTCAGTCACCCTGTCACCCCCCCAGTCACCCTGTCACCCCCCTCAGTCACCCTGTCACCAGTCACCCCCCAGTCACCCTGTCACCAGTCACCCTGTCACCCCCCCTCAGTCACCCTGTCACCAGTCACCTCCCCAGTCACCCTGTCACCCCCCTCAGTCACCCTGTCACCCCCCCTCAGTCCCTCTGTCACCAGTCACCCCCCCCCAGTCACTCTGTCATCCCCCCTTAGCCACTCAGTCACCCTGTCACCCCCTCAGTCACCCTGTCACCCCCCTCAGTCACTCTGTCACCAGTCACCCCCTCCCCAGTCACCCTGTCACCAGTCACCCCCTCCCTCGGTCACCCTGTCACCCCGTCACCAGTCACCCCCCCCAGTCACCCTCCCTGTCACCAGGTTGTTAGGTTGTTTAGTAGATAACTCACTTATTTGTTATCCTTATGTGGGATTGACATATTTAAGGACACCAAATTAGGGAGTTATCTACTAAACAACCTAAAGATTAAAATTAAGAAAAAGGCTTTTTAAATTTTGATCTTTTAGCTGTTTAGTAGAGAATTCCCTAAATTGGTGCCCTTATGTGAGATTCCACATGTAAAGATACCAAATTAGGGTGCTGTTTAGCAGATAGCTCCCTTATTTGGTTTCCTTAAATATGGCAATCCAACATCTCAGCATCTTGCCAACACTACACACAAACACATCCCTGCATTCCAGTGCAAACACTACATACAAACACACCTCTGTATTAAAACATCACCATTATATATAACCACACCACTGCATCTCGCCAACACTACACACAAAAGCATGCCTGCATTAAAATGCCAACACTACATACAAACAGACCCATTCATTCACTCACACTTACTCCATACAAAAGCTTGCTTACATTGAAACATGCAAGCACTGCTCAATGCTACATACATTAAAAAAATTGTGGGTGTTTTGTACATTTTAAAGTGCAGGGGGAAAGGGGGTGCCAAAACTAGGACCCGCCCCGGGTGCCATATGCTCTAGGTACGCCCCTGAGTGGTGTGGATGTCTAAATTCAATTTTCTTTTTCAGATCTCACAAAAACAAATGTATTAAATTCATGTGATTAATAAACATAATAGGAAAAATTGGGTTGCGATCGTTCCTCTTTGTAAAAACAAAATTTAACACCGCAATATTACCAACCTGTCAATTATTCTCCCACAATTTAGCAACATTTGCTTTTCATTTTCAAATAATGGGTTTGGTAATAAAATCCTAGATTTACAACCTAATAACACAATATCACTTGCCCCCAGGACTCTCAGACCATCAACACCATGCAGGTTGAGCGAATTTGCCATTTATAATGCTGAAATGTTAAATCCTGGGCACTGATAGATCCCCGGTTTATTTCAAACCATTCCGAAATAGTTTCTTATTAAAGGGAAAACTGAGAAACGTCACTCATCAAGACGCAAAATCTTACCCCATTAACCTCTGCACAAGTACAAGTGCTATCCCCAAGAGCAGTTCCCAGTCATCAATTAAGATGAGTGGAACTGCTCTGTAAACTGATAGCAGCAATTTTAAGGGTCATGAAATCTTACTTGATATATGTTTTCTTATTTAGGTTTGTTTACTAAGTTAGTAGTCCATGTATGAATTACCTCTATGCGATTGCCGTCTTGATGGAGCTAAAAAGATGTTAAAAGAGGTGTCAGATATAAGTACTGCCTGCTTTTATAGTCCAACTGGAACCGAGAGAATACGTAGCATTATAACTTTATCTATAAACATGTAAGCGGTGCCAAGTTGGTCAGGGAGACCATTTGCACAGGAATTATGCATGCTGACAAGACTGAGCTTCTACTAGCATCATAAAGAGCTGATTAAGGTTTGCATATTCCCTCTAACAGCTGCCAGTGACTGCCTTGGGTGGGACTTCATGTGAACAGACTCTTATCCATCCATCCTTAACCCCTTAGCAGACATCACAATCTGGTTCCTAATGACCTTATGTCTCCATACTGGATCCTGTTTAGTTACATTTTGCAGGTCCATGACCTGGTACCCTGGCTTCCCCCTGCCTGTGAATACTGGAACCACTCAGCAGTGAGCAGGAAGTAGTTGTTGCACACACTGCACAGCTCTCCTGCTCCCCCCAGCAAAAACAAAGGACAACTACCTGCAAGCTGGAGGCTGGACCCCTTCTCCTCCATTCACAGCACTCACACAGGTATGGCATTTCGGGAGACTAAGTGGGACTGGTTATCCTGTGCATGGTTGTAAATTGGTGTATGTGTTAAATTATTGTGTTTGTGTGTAAATAAAGTGTGACTTTATGTAAAGCGGTGTGAGTTTGAGTGACAGTGTGTGTGTGTGTGTGTGTGTTAGGGAGAGTGTGTAAGTGAAACTGTGTGTGTCAGAGTGCGTGTGTAAGTTACACTGTGTAAGTCAGAGTGTGTGTGTAAGTGACACTGTGTATGTGTGTGTAAGTTACACTGTGTATGTCAGTAAGAGTGTGTAAGTTACACTGTGTATGTCAGAGTGTGTGTGTGTAAGTTACATTGTGTATGTCAGTGAGAGTGAGTAAGTGATACTGTGTATGTCAGAGTGTGTGTGTAAGTTACACCGTGTATGTCAGTGAGAGTGTGTAAGTGACACTCTGTATGTCAGTGACAGTGTGTATGTGACAAGGGGGTATGTCAGAGTTTGTGTTTAAGTGACACTGCGTATGTCAGAGTGTGTGTGTAAGTTACACTCTGTATGTCAGTGAGAGTGTGTTAGTGACACTATGTTTGTATGTCAGAGTGTGTCTGTTAGTAAGAGTATGTAAGTGACACTGTGTATGTCAGTAAGAGTGTGTGTGTGTGTGTGTTTGTGTGTGTGTGTTAGTGAGAGTGTGTAAGTGACACTGTGTGTGTATGTCAGAGTGTGAGTGTACGTTACACTGTGTATGTCAGTTAGAGTGTGTAAGTGACACTATGGGTGTATGTCAGACAGTATGTGTTAGTGTGAGTATGTAAGTGACACTGTGTATGTCAGTAAGAGTGTGTGTGTGTGTGTGTGTGAGTTATTGAGAGGGTGTAAATGAAACTGTGAGTGTATGTCAGTGAGAGTGTGTAAATGACACTGTGTATGTCAGTAAGAGTGTGTGTGTGTGTGTGTGTGTGTGAGTTAGTGACAGGGTGTAAGTGAAACTGTGAGTGTATGTCAGTGAGAGTGTGTAAATGACACTGTGTATGTCAGTTAGAGTGTGTGTGTTAGTGAGGTGCAAGTGACACTGTGTATTTTAGTGAGAGTGTGTGTCTTAGAATGTGCAAGTGACACTGTGTGTATATCAGTGAAAGGGTGTGTTAGTGAGAGTGTGTAATTGATACTGCGTGCATGTTAGAGTGTGTAAGTGACACTGTGTGTGTATGTCAGTGAGAGTGTAAGTGTGTTAGTAATAGTGTGTAAGTGATACTGTGTACGTCAGTGAGAGTGTGTTAGTGAGTGTGTAAGTAACATGGTGTGTTACATGTGGGGATAAGTTGCCTGTGGCCGTTGAAGGGCTGCTTGAGCAGTGAGGTAGTCCAACATCAGTGACTGATTAGCATCCTGGCTGTCTCATCACTCTGAAAGCCAATCACAGTGATCCATACTATGGCAAGTTGATTAATGTGATTCACTCAGCCTGAAGATCAATATATGACACCATGCATTACATAGTTAATTAGATTTGGTAACTTTTTAGTAGGATTACCTTGGGTTAGGATTAGCTAGGTTATATATTAGCTAGGGTTAGGGTCATTTATGGAAGAATAAATATAATTTTGGGCGTTTTAGTGCACACATGACAACGTGATCACTATGACTGAAACTCACAGTGATCACTCAGCCTCGTGACCATTTTACTAAACACTGCATTTTTAGGGCTAGTATTAATGAAGGTTAGTGCTGGTTAGGGCTCGGATTATTATTCTTTTATTCCAAACATAGGATATTAAAAAGTGACAGACAGCATTGCGAACACCTCAATAAAAATGGTATACAAAAATAGATGAATAAATGCCCAAGCAAACTGCCTAACGCGTTTCGTGCTATAAAGCACACTTAATCTTTGTTAAGGTTAGCAAGATTTAAGATTTAGTTTAGCTAAGGTTAGTCGGCGTTAGCTAACGTTAGAGTTAGATATATTTAATGTTAGCAAGGGTTTGACAGAAATATATAGATTTAGAGTTATAATTAGTAAACATGTGTGCAGCGTAAAAACTAGTCTCGGGTGAACTGATTGGTGCAAACTAAATTTTTGGGACGGACAATTTGCGATTTGTCCATATGGCATTTCATTTTGCATGAATCTCAACCATACAAACTTTTTCGAGTCAGCAATGTTTCCAGTTTGTCTGCTTTTTAAATTTGAAATTTGCTTAGAATTCTCACATAATGAATAACCCTGTTCGTGTTTTGGATTTACGAAATTTTAAAGGACTGCAATATGTTTGATACCAAATGCACGTGTCTAATAGTTCACTAGATATAGGTCTTATATATAATAGAAACATACAAAAGAGGGTACCTGTTTCACATCAGATTTAAAGTTGATTGCCTTCAGGGAAAGTTGCCAAAATACGTTCTTAGTACATATACCGGTTTAAAGCCCCCACCCTGTAGTTACAAGGTGACGGTCTACCTTCCCAACACAATGAAGCATAACATAATGTTAACCAGAGATGTAATAACACTAATGCATGTTCCAAACTTAATTCTTTTATACAGACTTAAAAATAATATTGCGGTATTAGGCTACCTCGGTAATGTACCCGTTTTGTACCAGAAAGCATTTTATCAAACCCAGTGACAAGACCTAGTCTATGGACGAATCTATTTTGCAAGAAGATAACTTTTAGTTTCACCGGTTGGAAATTGGCAATACGTGGAGGCAGCAGTTTTGCCCTTTACTGTAGTTTGCCAACAATCTACTTCTTTATCTTGAGGTGTTTTGATTCATTGAAATTCCATAGCAGGCCATTAAATTCCATATGTTAAAGACAGTCAACTCCTGACCACTTCCCACTGCCGATAACAGTTTGATCATATTTTTTCTCATCCCAGTGTCTGAAAGGTCATTGGTTTAATGGCTAACCCTGTTGCTCTTTGCAGCCTTCACCTCTGTTCCCTGCTTCTCTGGTAATTACTACATTGTCTCATTGGCATGATTTGTCCGACATCCCACAGCCCGTATAAACTATGGTCTTCTTCTGCATTCCATGTTGCAAGAAGGTTGAGCTTCCTTCTTATACCGACCTCTGCGAATGTGGAATAACCTACCATGAAATATGAAACCTTTTCGTTAATCTACAACCTCTAGAAAGAACTGTCTATCTGTATCTCCAGATAAACCCAACCTGTAACAACTACCAATGTTTCACTATGTTTTGCAATTATGTAATATTGTAACAATATTGCATGGCTTGGGCATCACGGGCAAAACTAGAGCAAGCTCAGTGTATTCTTGATGGTAAAACATTTTTTTGTAAATAATTAAACAAACTCCTATATTAGTCGGCCAGGAAAGTATCCTGGCTATTGTAACTCATAGCAGAGGGAGAAGCTCGCTGATGTTATATGTGGTTATTAAATATGCCGCTGAACAAACCCTTTATAATTAAAGACTGCGGAACACACTTAGACTATTAGTATATCGCAATTGCCAAATTAATTACAAATGTACATCACTAATAAAGGGAAATATGTTTAAACCCTGAATTCCCTAACATCATCAGGTGCTAACGAGAGAGCTAAATATGTAGGTTTATTTGAATGAAATCTGTGTAGCCTGAAGCTCATGTGTCCGAATTGTTACTAAGACATTATTTTATATCTGAGGTTGGGTGGATGAGATATTACAGGACACAAAGCTTTTGAGATTGAAATTCTTTCTTCCTAATCTGTATGTGTGTATAATCATAACAATAAATACAAATATACATTTTGACTGATACACAGTGTTTAATAGTCTTGCTAGGTTTTCAGCAGTATTACAAGACAACGCATGTATCCAGACATACAAAGGCTATGTGGTGGCTCAGTAGGTGGTACCATATGCAAATGAATTATTGAATAATTCACCATTGTTGTAGTTTATTTGAAGATGATGCGACAGTGTGTATCACACATCTTTCTGTTTTTCCCTTGCGTTTGGTTTCAATTCTTTTAACGCTAATCCTGTGGTTTAGATTCCAAGCCTAGAAATTAACTAGACTAGATTGTATATAGGAGACTGCTGGGGTCTCTCTGTGATGTAACTAACAACATTTTAAAATCAAGCTTAACTTTGAATATGTTAGAAAAAAAAATACAAATAAAAAACAAACCCCCTACCTTAAAAATCATAAATATGGTAAAATGCAGTCGGTATAATTGCAAATTAATAAAAAGATTTATAAGATTTATTTATGTGCAATTGCAGACTGTAGAATAAAGGGAGTTATCTTGTTATGTATGGAGAATGGACATGTTACACTAATGTTGCTGCAGCTGTATTCATTTATCTTATACTCTCTGGTCACATAATATATTGCTAATTCATTCCATTAATACAGAAACTGAACTATAAAAAGAGCTTTGTTACAGACTTAAATGACCACTATAGCCATCCACACCACTTAATCTGTGGAAACACATTTGTATTCCTAAAACCTTTAAATGATATCAACAGCATTCCTGACTACTTGCAAGGTTTGACCTTGAGCTTCTAGATGACACTCATCAACAGCCCTTTCTGAATTGTTTCAATAGTTTTCTCAATATCGAAGGCTGATTTCTGAAAAAAGAAAATCTGTAAGAACGAAATTTACCCACATATTATACGATTAAACACAAAAGTGTTAGGTTTGCCATTGGAATCATACGTGTAGATTCCTCCAAGCTCATGCTTTATGAATACACATATGCATTATTAACATGTATTCTTGACACTATAGCTCTGAAGTGGCTTTTTAGATGACCAGCCACCCTCCAATCGCAGTAAAAAGTTGGTCTCACCTCCATGGCAGAGAAAATCAATCTTTATTGTCTTAGCCAATACAATGCTTTCCCATAGGAAAACTTTGGGAGGCTATTGCACAGAACTGCACCATTCAGCATCGACTCATGGAGTCAGTTGTAAACTATGGGGGACGATCAGAGCCTCCATGCAGAGCGTGGAGACACTGAATGTCAGTGCAGCACACTGCGCATCACTAGACTAGTAGGCACCTCTAGTGGCTGGCTGAATGACTGCCACTAGATGAGTTACTAGGCCACAATGTACACTTTTCTCTTAAAAGCACTCTGCTTACAATGTGAACACTGCAGGGATGTGTTAAAGCAGGGCTTGGAAAATTTGCTTTGAATCTAGGAGCCAGCTGCTAAACAAGTTAGGAGCCAGGTTTTTTTTTTAACTAACAAAGCTTCATTTTCAAATACAAAAATAAAATTATTACATTTACACATAAAGAAGACTAGAACTAAACATTATGGACATATAACTTGTGCAGATAATGAATATATTCTGATGTGACATACCAGAAATTGTATGCAATGTACATGCCTTGTATTTTTAGAATTAAATGACCAATACTCACACATACTTAGTGACAGACACACACACTCACTGACAGACACACACAAACACACACTGACAGACACACATAAACACATTCTTTCACATACTTACAAATTATTATGAGTGACGTTACATCCATGGCTGCAAGGTAGCAGACAAAAACAGCAAGAATATTAAAGCTCCCTGACTGCCCCCCTCCATTGCTCACAGCTGCCTCCTCAGGGATGCCCTAAGGTGGCCAGCCGGCTAGCTCTTGGCCCCCAATGACATGTGAAACACAAAGGGCCCAGTTGCATTTGTAAACTCAGCGACCCCTGTAGTTTCACCACTGCACGTTATGTCACGTGCATCAGCAGGCTTCGATATAAGCAGCGTTGAATGGTCTGACAAACACCCAGGTGCCAGGCCAAAATTCCTAGTTGCCATGGTGACCTGGTGCCTGGGATTTGTTGAGCCCTGTGTTATAGATATCAGGACCACTACATTAAGCTGTGGTGGTTCTGGTGACTGTAGTGTCCCTTTGCACTGTTAAGTTGTTTTAATCGCATGGTGTCCCTTTAAGCAGACAAGGACATTATTCATTATGAAGTAGTCTTTGTGCCTATACTGTGCATTTTAGATACAAAATTCATTTAAAATATCATTTCAAAAACATATTAGGTAAGTATCACATTTTAGAAAGGGGTAGTAGCTAGTTTTGTGATATTTGCAAATCTTGGTAAATACCCTCATTTATGTGCCCTCATACAATTATGTGCCATTAACATATCAGAATGGAATCAGTCTGATATGTGAATGGTATAGGTTAACTCTGCAATAGCTCAGGTAAGCTAAAACTACCTCAGACCTGATTGAAAACTAACTTTAGATTAAAAACTAGCTCCCAGGTGTTCCTGTTTTTTTGGAGTTTCAGTATATTGACCTTACTTTCTTTTTTAGGAGACCTAAATTGCTGGTGTGTGAAGGGTAGGCAACAATTGGCATTCCAGATATTGTAGACTACATCTCCCATGATGCTTTGCTAGAATTATGGCTGTAAGAGCGTTATGGGAGATGTCGTCCACAACATCTGGAGTTCCGAAGGTTGCCTACCCTATACACTAAGTTTATCATTTAGTAATCGAACTCAAAGCAATGAGTCTTTAAACTGCAATATTTCAGTCTATCCTACTTCTTGACTGGACCTCAATCCACATCTCGTTAAATGAAACAGACCCTTTTTGTTCTTTCTAAAAAAAATACTGATGAGAGTGCTTTAGAACCTTACATAGAAGACTTAGAAAATCTCTCCTAGAGCACAGATGCCCCAACCATGGATATCTCACAACCCTCTACCGATAATGATTTCTTCTAAAAAAAAAAAGAACATTTGTTTCTTTTATTATTTACTGACATATTCTATCATTTAATTTGAAAGAAAAAAACATATGACTGTCATGAATACATACTACAACTACAATGTAACATCTAGACATACTTAGAGTTAGTGTAGGATATTACTATATACAGTTTTAGGTCATTCGGATTTCCAACCCTAGCAATGTCCTCTGTTATATTTTCTCTGCCCTCCAACCTCCATTATTCATTATGTTTCACTCCCTTTTCTTCCCTATCTCACAGCTCTCCTTGTCACATTCATAAGTCAGGACCTTAACATCTACTAAAAGGATAGACACTATTAGAAGTGACACATCAAACTCCATTATACCCGCAGTTACCTCCTCTGTAGAATAAGAATTAGTGATGGACCTTATGACTAGTATGTGATAGTAGGCCAGGCTACAGAGAGATAAACTCCGGCACTGCAGATGCTATGGACCATATCTCCCAGCATGCACAGCCAGCCTGAGGCAGTTGTGGTTTACATCCTCAGATCCCAACATCCTCTGCTTTCCATTAATGCCTTGTATACATGCAGTACAGCATAGTCCACATTGCACGGTCAATCCATGCCTCATATTCTCCCAAACGCTTGGATTACCCAATTTTATTGATCTACCAATCTAAAGATCCTCATTCGGCCAACAATAGCACAAGAGCCCAATTATTCTTATTTTTATGACAAGTTGACGGGTTGTACGCGTTAACTCAAAAATTCTTGCTAATTTCAACTAAAATGGATTTATTCACTAAATCCAAATAGTAACAAATTGAAATCCGAATGACAAAATAAGGGCAAAAATAGGAAAACTGTGACTATAGCTAATTTGTGGAATTTCCCAGATCATTATTTCTGCCTAAATTTTACCATTCAGTTTTAAACGTTCTACAATTTGGTATTTAGTATCTAAACCCCGAAATGTTTATATGCTCGCAACAGTTTATTTACTCACAGTAGTGTATATAGGATGATACAAATTAATATCAACATTTTTTTTTTTTACATTAAAGAGTAGATTGCAGAGTTTAAAAGCAACCCAATTGTAATGATTCATTTGATTCACTATGTTAGCAGCAAATTCAAAATATATAACAAGTCACAGGGAAATATTCACTTAGTGGTTACAACAGATTGAATCTCAATTCCAATAACATGTATTCTAAAATAAACTCTGCAGTGAGTGTTTAATAATTGCAGTGATAGAATTCCCACTAAGATTTTTAGATAATGGTAGCGAGGTAACCCCAAAAAGAACACTAATAAACTCAATGTTTGGCACTTTGCACCATCATTATTCTATGTATAAAACAGAAAATGTCTTAAAGTATCATTATAACGTTAGCAATACTAATCTGTATTTCTAATGGCAAAGTAAATCTGCGTGATCGGCAGTGAAAGGCTTTAAAACCCTTCTTGCCATGGCTCCTTTGGCACTACTAAACCTCTCCTCCTCAAGCGTCATCACGCAGGACGCAGGGCCTCCTCTGGGAGGGGTCTAATACAATGCTCTTTATAGATGAGCATTGGGTTCCTAATGTGCATGCATGGTGAGAGCTTCCCTTTCTGTTTCTCAGAAACTACAGTGTTATATATTCCAGGGTTAAGGGGACAGAGACACGGCACCCAGACCACTTCGGGTTGACTATAGTGTCCCTTTAATTTCTAAATAATTGCACAATTCTACTACTTGACTACAGTTGTAGAACACCTTGCATTTCCACTTGGACATCTAGTTATCTAGGCATTTTTATAAATTTAAACAAACAGTTTCTCAAAGCTGAAATAAACAGTTTCGCAAAGCTAATTTATGAATGTCACATATTGCAAATTCAATTCCAATGTTATTAACTTTCTGTAACAACAGAACAGTGTAGCTCACATTCCTTATGCTCAATATGAACTAGTCTACTTTCAACTAGCCCACCCCTAGCCTACACCTAGCTTAGCCTACTGTTCTACTTTCAACCAGCCTACCCCTAGCCTAGCTCTATTGATCTATTTTCAACCAGCCCACCCTAGCCTAGCCTCAGCCTAGCCCACTGTTCTACTTTCAACCAGCCCACCCTAGCCTAGCCTCAGCCTAGCCTACTGTTCTACTTTCAACCAGCCTACCCATAGCCTAACCTAATGATCTACTTTCAACAAACCCACCCCTAGACTAGCCTAAGCCTAGCCTACTGTTCTGCTTTCAACCAACCTACCCCTAGCCTAGCCTACTGATCTACTTTCAACCAGCCTACCCCCTTCTCTACCTTCATGTCTACCACATATGTTTTCTCTTGCAACATATAATGTAGAGTGTAACCTGTTTTCCAATTTGTGATTAATTCCACACCATGTGACTTCAAGAGGAGGATCCACAAGGACTTTCAAACATTTAAAAAGAAGGATTCCTGAGGCTATCATGCAGCTACTGAGGAAGCTCATAGAGTGAAACGCGTTTAGCTGATTATTCTGGACTTTTTATTGAACTTTTATTGGATCTTTTTACTTTCTAAGTACCCATTTATTTTGTTTTTAATGCATTGTTAATAAATGTATATTTACTATTTTATACTTTAGTCCAAAGTCCTTTCTAGCCATCAGGAACTCCATTGGGGAGAGTGCTATTCCCCCTCTAAAGTAGCACATTGTTTATCAACCTCAGAGCCGGGATTCCAGGGCTCTGCAGAAGGTGAGCACAACTATTTATATCTCATAATACCATTACAGTATGTGCAATTCTACACAGTTGTTTTTCTGCTTTTCTTCTCGTTGTATACTCCTGGAGGGATACTACCTGGGATAAAGGGGTGTGTTGCTGCCCTAAGAGCATAAAGGATCCTTTTACGGAGCCAATACCACATAGGCTCCTGTCCATGTGAGTGGTTTCAGTCATTACTTACTACCAATTATCCATTTTTGGAACATCTGCACTATATATGTTTTTGTTGTTTCTTGTTTTTTCGTTTCCTTTTATATGTACATTCAAGTTTTTCAAGACTGTCACTGTACCAAAGGGGTGAGTAAACCCCTCTACTGTTTAGAGCGCTCCACTTGTTTGGTATAATTTGTATACCTTATTTCTGTATATTTGTTTTTATTGTGGGTAAGGGGTATTCCACTTTTAGTGTTGAGCAGCTTTTACATTTTGGGCACTGTAAAGAAACACTTTCTATCTCTTTTATTGAGGTAGCCTCAGCCTAGCCTACTGATCTACTTTCAACCAGCCTACCCCTAGCCTAGCCTACTGATCTACTTTCAAACACCATAAACCTTCTTACCTCCCACTCCTACCTGTAAATATGCACTCATACTAGTAACCTAGGAACTGCAAGACTCTTACAAATTTTAAAGGGACAATCCAAGTACCAATAACAACCTGTGCTCTTTGCATAAGTTATGGTGCAAGGAGGTTTCCCATCACTGTCGCCCTGAACAAATGAGGAAACAACTAATGGTATTTGGAAATATCACTAAATGTAAGCCCATCCCCTCGGTGTTTTCACGAGTCTGTGTCACTGGAGTTAGCTAAGGTATACCCCTTTCTCTGACCATTGCTGTTTATGCACACACTACCTAAAATCCACATTACACCTGACATAAACTATGGTATGAATATAATTTCTGCCAAATGCTATCTGTGTGTCCGATAAAACATTGCACTCAAACACATATATGTATACTGTGTGTGATTGTACGGTAGCATTTACACACTTTAGAACTGCATTCAAAAACGGCATTCACATACATGCAAACACACATAGCCATATTTATGCATTCGCACATACACATGCATACACATATATCTATGTTCAATCACATACGCATTCCTACACACATATACACACAAGTGTATTTCACAGGCACACTTACACATACAAACATACATATATTTATCTGCAATAATATACCCTTTCAATATGCTTTCTAGTGGACACACTTTTGCACTGTATAGAGGATGCTTTAAGGTGATATATAGGGGCTGAATGGAGAAGGGTATGCAGCCAACGGTTGGCATAGAGTGCTTAAAAGGACCCCTAAGGTCACCCAGACCATTTAATATCAATAAAGTGGTCTGGGTGCAGTGGTCCTGCAATGTAAAAATATAGCCGTTTTGTAGAAACAGCAATGTTTACATGTTAGTGTTATATACACCTCAATTAGCTGTCCTTCAGACCGCCACTAGGTGCGCTTCTGCCTCCATAACCAAGTCAAACTCGGTTATCCAATAATTGTTTCTGCACATGCACACTAGCCTCCCAGGGCTTTCCTATGGGCAAGCACTGGATTGACTGAGATCATCTAATTTGATGATTTTATCTGTGGACAACCACAGCGAGAACAGTGCAGCATTGGAGTAAAGATAAGCAAATCTTGTGTTTTAAACCCTTCAATGCAGGGGAGGGGTGGATAAAGTAACACTATAGTGTTAAAATTCATGTCAGTACTCCTAAAGCTGTAGTGTTTCTTTAAGTGTATGCTCTGTGACCAGGTTAATAATTCCAGCTGCCTTGTGTAGGCCATAATGGTGGCGTTTAGGAAATGAGCAAAAGGATAGAAGCAAAGCAATGGGGCAGTAGAAGTAGTCTAGGAAAAGGATGCACAAATAGGCCAAAGAGGTCACTATATAAAGTTAAAGGACCACTATAGGCACCCAGACCACTTCAGCTCAACGAAGTGATCTGGGTGCCAGGTTCCCCTTTTTTAACCCTGCAGCTGAAAACATAGCAGTTAATCCAGCCTGGAGTGGCTGTTTCCCTGACTGCCACTAGAGGCATTCTGCGATTCGCACTAATTTGACGCTGGGCGTCCTAACGGACGTCCAGCGTCAAAAAAGATCCCCATAGGAAAGCATTGAGTAATACTTTCCTATGGGCGGGTTTGAATGTGCGCGCGCGCCTCTGGCTGCGCATGCGCATTTGTCTCCACTCAGAAGCTGACGTCGATGGAGGAGGAGAGGTCACCGGTGCAGAGTGAGCCCGGCACTGGATTAAGGCAAGCAAAAAAAATTGTTAATGAATTACTTATTCGCCACGGAATGGGGCCCTAGTCACTGTTTAGGTGACTAGGGCTCTATAGTGTTAGGAATACATATTTGTATTCCTAACGCTATAGTGTTCCTTTAAAAATAATTTAGTTATAATTTTAACATAGAAACACAGAATGTGACGGCAGATCAGAACCATTCTGCCTATCTAGTCTACCCAATTTTCTAAATACTTTCATTAGTCCCTGGCCTTATCTTATAGTTAGGATAGCCTTATGCCTATCCCACGCATGCTTAAACTCCTTCATTGTGTTAACCTCTACCACTTCAGCTGAAAGGCAATTCCATGCATCCACTACCCTCTCAGTAAAGTAATACTTCCTGATATTATTTTTAAACCTTTGCCCCTCTTATTTAAGACTATGTCACCTTGTTTGGTAGTTTTTCTTCTTTTAAATATAGTCTCCTCCTTTACTGTGTTGATTCCCTTTATGCATTTAAGATCCTTTAACTTGTCATTACTGGTCTGGGATACATTTCCTAGTTTTGGGCTGACCTTGTTCAGTTTCTATGAAGTTGGGGTATTTGCAGCAAATGCAAGACCTTCAATAGTGAATAGCTTTGATTTTAATTTTCTTTTGTATAGTCATATTAAATTAGCTACATGATCCATTAAACATTCGAGTCATCAACAGCCTGGAGTGTCCTTTTTAATAATCCGTACATGGTAAAAAAAAAACAAAAAAAACAGTATATGCTTTTTGAGCATGACCATATAAGTGCTTTTATGTATTATGTACAGATTTGACCTCAAAATTGCAAACTTCTGTGAAAATCTCTGTAATTGATCTAAACCTACATATCTGATCATCGCTAAAGGCAATTCAGCGGCCATTTTTATTTATTCTTTTCAGACCAATTATGGATCTGATAAAAAAATAAGTACAGAACAATTAATATCAAACAACAAAAAACAAACATAAAAATGCCCTGACGTGGTAAATTTATGTTAGTGTGAATTGTCGCAAATTCAAATAAAAAAATAGCTCAATTGGAAAAAATGATTTAATTATTGTTGTCAGACTATTCTAGCCTAAAATCTGAGATCCACTCTGATTTCCTCTAAATTATTGCAAAATGATCTTAGAATAGTCTACTGCTGATTTGGATATTAATGAGAAACCCTACATGGATTTACAACATCTCTACAAAAAACAAAATGTGTTAATGTTCACCCTAAGAGAAGCATTTTCTATGTTCACTGTCAGCTGTGAGGTATTCATATATATTTTAGAAAGTAATTTTTAGCACTTGCTGCAGTGCCCATGTGATTTTATATTTTCACTCAACGGATTCCATTACTATCTTCCACATATATCCAGCATGTTCAGAACTTTAATCATATACTTACAGTCACCCAGACTACTTCATCTCATTGAAGTGGTCTGGATGCAGTGCCCCTGTCCCACTTAGTCCTGCAATTTAAATTAGAGAGAAACTGCAATAATTACCTTGCAGGACTAAAACTGCCACTACAGGCACTTCCTGGATTCTACTGGACTTTGAGTCCCTTAAATGACGCTAGACATCTTCACGCTCTGCATTGGGACATCCAGAGTCAGTAAAATCCCTATAGGATTTCCTATGTGTAGGACCTTATACGCTTATGGTGCTCGCCGCACATGCGCATAAGGGCCCTCGTCGAAAGATGTCTCCCTGGGCACTGGAACCGATGAGTAAATAAAGGGTTTTTAACCCTTTACATACTGGGGTTGTGGAAGTATTTTTTATCTGTGTTTTATGAATACAGATCTGTATTGCTAACACTATAGTATTCCTTTAATTTAAAGGCTAATTTACTTTGAATCTGGTATTCACTAATAGGGATATTTGCATAAAGGGTACTCTGCTGCCCAAATACAATAACATAAATGGAAATCAATGTTTAATAGATATATTCCCATTGAAAATATGCATGCATTTTAATCATTAATTTCTTTCATTGGAGTTATATCTAAAAACAACTTGCAGATCTCTTGTCTGCAACCTTTGCAAGCCCTCCCCTTCCTCCCTAGCTGAAACTTTATGTGGCTGTCCAATCACAAACTTCCTAATGTACCTCAATGAGAAGGCTTTGCAATGCTGCTGCTCTTGGCAATTGTCTGCCTCTTGAGTTTAGCTCCACTGACTTAACAAACCCAGGAAGTAACAGGACCTGTTGTCTAAATGACAGCGAGGGGAGTGTAATAAGGTTGATTTATAAAAGTACCAATTTCTATTAAAATCTACACTTTTTGTAAAATAAAAAAGAGAACTCTCTCTTCTGCTGTGAATTTAAAATGTAAGGCTAAGATAGCTTGGGGTAAGATTTAAATAACCATCTTATATTGCATACTTACAAAACACAAATCACTTACAATTTTATATAAAACCAAGATGCACAGTATAAAGTACCTTAAAGGGACACTATAGTCACCAAAACAACATAGCTTAATGAAGCAGTTTTGGTTTATAGATCAAGCATCTGGAGTCTCACTGCTCAATTTTCTGGAAAATTAAGTCATTAATTCAAAGGAGTTAAATAATTTTTGTTTCTGTTTATGCAGACCTAGCCACACCTCCTCTGCCTTTAATGGACACAGACTCCATGAAAACAAAATGGTTTAATTTTCAATCAGGTGTAACTTACTTTAAAAGTTTTTATCTCCTGCTCTGTAGGCCTAGCAAGCTATTAACAGAATAGGAGATAAGAAATTCTAAATTAAATAGAATGTGCAATAAAGGAAGTGTGAATATTAGATGACTCTTAACAGGAAGTGTTAAGGAAGGCTGTGCAAGTCACGTGCAGGGAGGTGTGCCTAGGGTTGTATGAACAAAGTGATTTAACTCCTAAATAGTAGAAAATCGAGCAGTGAGACTGCAGGGGCAAGATCTATAAACCAAAACTGCTTAATTAAAATATGTTGGTTTTTTTTTTGGTGACTATAGTGTCCCTTTAAAGAGCTAAGCTCTGAAAGCTATATTTTGAGATGCACAGTAATTTAAGATTTGTGTCCATCTGCAACTATAATTTTAATTAAATTCAGGTATGCTAATTTTCTAATTGTACAGCAAACAATTCTGTAATGTTATAAAATCTATCAGTCTAAATCAGATTTTGCAACTTTAAATGGATTGCGTACATTATTTACTTAAAAATAAATCTCAAACCAACATGTTTACTTTCTGTGAACAACAGCTGTGCAATCTATTTTTTTGTAACTATATTGTTACAGTTTTGAATGTTTTGAGGGGAATTCAATTTCTGACAGATCTCTAGGAATAAAAAAAAGACCCATAGGCATTATGCCAAATCAGATGCTGCATTGTATCGGCCACAAAAGTCCTAGCCCTGCAGATGTATACATGATAGTACATAGCTCTGGTACTGCCAATGAAACAATATTTTAAGATACTGTGCAGTAACAAAGCTTCACTTTCAATGCACACAAAATAGTAAGTGCCACTTCTCCCTACTTGTGCGCCTCTGTCAACGGTTGTTTTTTATTTACTTTATTGACAATGCCCTTCTATGTGCATTTTGTTTCATTCATACAACCCTCTTGTTGTTACATTGATTTATATATTGTCAGTACACTCAAGGCACTCGAAGGCCCAAAATCTGAGGTTAAATAGTCTCACTATAGCACAATTGAAGCATTTTTCAAAATTAGCACTTTGTCTCTAATTTCTGCAATTTCATTTTAATTTCATTACAAATCAATAATTTGAATCATTTTTCTTTAAGCTTTTTTATTGAAAACATTCCATTATATCACTACACCTAATGCTCTTTGTTTCTTGTCTAAATTATGAACTGTTTTTTAATGCCCTATTCCCCCAGGAAGTTCTGTATTTTTCGATCAGACTCCCGCAACGTCATTATTTGAGATACACATGTACAAGAAAGTCAAGGTTTTTTTATTCATTAAAAATATGGAAGGAAAATGTTAATGCAAAAGAATGGAAGCTCGGGGCGGGGCCCAACCATCATGGCGACCAGACGTGCATCTCGAGAGCTCCCGCTCACATCAGATACAATAAGCGACATAAGGCTACTTCCAAAAAAACAAACAGCGGTACTGTTTAATCGCCATCACCTCGCAACAGAGGGCATGCAGGGGGACGATGTGAGACCCGCTCGAAACCCGCAGACACCGGGACAGACAGTGCGGCCTAGCACACCACGGGTGGGGGAGGCGGCCGCTCTCCCAACCCGGAGGCACTCTGCAACGCACAACGCGAGCAAGCCCCGTCACCCCCCCCCTCTGGACCGGTGGGGGAGATCCCGGTCTACCAAGCGGAGGCTACCCCAGGCGGGCTGAAGCAACACAGACCGCCTCGGGGGTAACGAGGGAGCGCAAAGCTTCAACCAAGATGGCCGACGCTGCAGAGGCAGAACGCCCCACTGAGGCTGCATACGACATCCAAGCCAGGCTGAACCAGCACTTTGAGAGGTTCTGGAGAGAGCTGGAGCGCAGGCTACATCGACGAGCCCCACTACACAAAGCTAGCCCTCCAGGGCAGAAACAGCGACTACACAGCCGACTAAAGGCTCCACGCCCAGCGGGCCGACTGGCTCCACGAAGACGGAAGGGGCCACTGGAGACGCCTGGGGTTCAACAGCGGCAAAAAACGCGGTCTATGCACCGACCAAACCAGCCACCGGGTTACCCACAAACGTGGCCCAAACAAGCCATTACAAGCGAGCTACATGGACAGACCTACCAGCGACCTCCCGGCTCTCCATACACACGGAGACGCACTCTTGGACACAGCCTGCAACCCACGATACCCACTACACAACGACGACGCCACCAACACGCAGCAGGAGGCAAACTGATCAGTGAAGCAAAAGTGCGGGACTATGCTGGAGACTGGGTCTGGTGGAGTTGCTTTGTGGAGACCCAGTCCCCTGCTAAACCTCTGGACAGGCTACGCAGACCAGTAGGCATTGGGTAATCACCCCCCTTAATGTAGGCCTTACTCTTATTAGACCGCCTGGCGGCCTGATCCACGCAGAGTAACTTCCCCAATACCCCTTCTTAATCATTAATGCTCCAGAGCGACATTTCATTACGGTCTCCTAAAATGTTAAGCTATATGTCAGTTCTGACAGACCAGCTCAGACTGTAAATGTCTATTTCTTTTCCTGTTTATTTACGACCCATCCATGGGTTACAGTTAGACCTAGCCAGGATGAAACAGTTCAAATGTTATTTCAGGGTATTCACTATAACTTTAGCGAAGATATACTCCGTTATCACTGTTGTCGTCAGCGACCTTTTCATAAGCACTGGGACTTTTTGGCTGTGGGACCCGCATGGGAATAAGCCGAATCGCATAAAACAGCCTGGATACCTGTGGGGTATAATGTTGTGCAAATTTTATTTAACCTTATCACCTTTCTTTGTATACCCTATAATGTGCCCTAGCCTTAGCTTAACTCTCATATCGTTTAAGCGTACTAAAGTAGCGTGAATATCTAGCCTAGCATGCTCATACCTAAAGATTGACCACTGCAGATCCATAGCCTGTCAACTACATGTAATAACATGTCTCCTAGTTATTTAGACCTATTCATATGTGTTAAAAGCAAAACTCTAGAATGTTACTGTTTTTCTATTGTAATCTCAATCTACGTTTAAGCCTGTTTACCATGTAATATCCAAAAAAAAAAAAGTGCTTTGTCTATCTAATACCCTCTGTAACAAATGTTTAGCACTCAACGTATGGAATGCCGTTGGGGTACCATATGCAAGCCTGTAACCATTATAAGCACTGCAAAAATAAAGAATTAAAAAAAAAAAAAAAAAAAAAAAGAATGGAAGCTGTGTTTTCATTCACATATTCGAGTCATTTTCATTCGTATATTAAATGAATGAATGAAACCTAGTGAGTACTTCTATTGGTCACGCAATGCAGTTACTGCATAATTCACATATAGACCTACACAGGGAAATGTACAGGACTGACTGACAGACCCCAGACTTTCCCTAGAATAGAGATAGTCACTAGAGGAGAATCAAAAGCTGCATATTTGCTGCAAAAAAGGTATATCAAGGGTAAGTCCCTTTATCTCTGTAATGCAGTGGGTTTTAACACTTGGGACAGGGGGCCATATGCTATTTCAGTAGATTTCCAAAATGAGCACAAGTATAAATTGCATATTGTTGCAACTCTGACTTCCCTAGAGCGACAGAGTCCATTTGACAGCAGGAAGATTTTGTATGTACAGTATTTAAAGGGACTCTCCAGTGCCAGGAAAACATATCCGTTTTCCTGTCACTGCAGAATTCTGCAGTTAAGGGGTTAAAACCCCTTCAGTGACTTACCTGAATCCAATGCCGATGGTGCTGGGTAAGGCTCTGCCCACGCTCCTCCCCCGCTGAAATCAGCTGGTGGGGGAGACCTAATGCGCATGCGCGGCAATTGCCGCGCGCGTGCGCATTAGACCTCCCCATAGGAAAGCATTATTCAATGCTTTCCTATGGGGATTCCGGCGACTACTATACGTCATTGCCATCTAATAGAGTTTTATTTTTTTACATTTTGCTAAACATAGGACCTGAATATCTATAGTGGTAACATTGTGAGTCCTGGTACCAGTTCTTTGTACCAGTTCTCATTTTTTTTTATATTTGTACTTCAGGGTTATGCCCTGGTTATCCACATAGCCCCCTTCTTAACGCAACAGGTGTGAGACATTTTCTGCCCTGCACCTGATGTGCGTTTTTTCTAAATATACCTCAACCTGTCCCTCGTGGGCACCACCATCTCTATCGCTCTGCTACTTCAACACCCAACACAACATTAAGGTCTATGGAGGATCCATAGGGTCGTCGAAAGACTCAGCCAATTCCCTCCAGCCGTGACAGCAGTTGGGATTGACACTTAGACTCCTCCCTGAGTCTAAGAAAGTCAGGCGGAGGAGAAATACAGAGACAAAGCAGTCCCTACTTTGTCTCAGTATATCTCTTGACTAGGTTGGAATTTAACGGAAATCCTCACACAGTTAAAATGAGGACTTCATAAAGACTCTATGTTGGGGTGTGGGGGGCGTGGGGGCGGGAGGATAACAGTGCCGCTTTAACTAACAAAGGAATTGAAAATTTTAGGCCCAAAATAAAAAAGGTGGACAAATAGCTGGAGTTAAAGAATGTTCCAAACTTGATTATTTTGAACTAACTGAGTATTTCTCTACAACTCTTAATTTAGTTAATAGAGCTCTTAAACGGTAATATGAATTGTCAGACCAAAATAGTCAAACTGAAAGCATAAGTAGTTTAAAAAGGTTTTTTTGGCCCCAAAATGTGAAATTCACTGATAATTCACATTATTAACCCAAATGTTCACATTCTAGTGAGTAACCCTGCTAGCATGTAATTCCCTACCATTTCTGCTGGAAGCTTATTCCAGATAGCCACTACTTTATCTTACTGCTTTATTTCATGTTACCTAAAATGTGGATACATTTCGTACACTGCTCACTCTCTTGTTTCCTGCCTAAAACAAATAATATACTACGCTTTTCCAGAGCATCTAATACTCACTTTTCTTGCTCACTGATCCTATTATGCACACCACCCTGAAGGTCAGAATTAGATCTCTAATTTATTTCCAAACACCAGGACAGGGATCTTTAAAGTCTTAACCCTTTGGGTGCCAAGCTATGTTGGGCATATCTCTGGTGCTCAAAGGGTCAAAACATAGCTACTCAAATAGTGTCCAGAACATCTTCCACTTTGTCACTGATCTGTTTCTTTATTCTTGTGCCATTCCTGCGTTTTCACTAATCTACAGACATTTTATTATTATTATTATTATTATTGCCATTTATATAGCGTCAACAGATTCTGTAGCGCTTTACAATATTATGAGAGGGGATTTAACTATAAATAGGACAATTACAAATAAACTTACAGGAACAATAGGTTGAAGAGGACCCTGCTCAATCGAGCTTACATCTCCTGTACTGCCCTGTCTCCCGGTCTTTTGTTAGCAGACAACCCCCCATCCAACAGAATTTTAAGTGCTTTTTTGAAAAAAAAAAAAAAAAATCACTTTTCTTTAGCAATGTAATATTTTTCATCACGAAGGCAATTTAAGGGCAGCCTACTGCGAGAATTACAGTGCATCTTAACATTGTTCATGATTATATTTATTTGCTATACAACACATGGTGTAACCAACATTCCTCCTTTGGTCACAGTTTCCGGCACCTTTCTCATGAATAATAAATACAATGTAATGGCAATCGTGTTCAAATGGCAAATTGCTTAGTTCTGATACTACATCATTTTTTTTTTTTTTAATTGACATAGGCAGGATTGAACAGATGTGTTTCCATGCTTGTTATGGACTACACATCCCATAATCCTCTACCAATAATGAAAGACCAGACTGTAATAATACATCCCTAGATAATATAGTCATTTTTGGTGCATTTTGTACAGAGATAGGGTCTGAAGGCAATTGCCTTTCTCTTGTTTAAAGGTGTAAATCAGCGGCCTAATTGGTGGGAGTAATACTACTACCAGTCCTCTCAGGCTAGCAAAAGAATTTTAGTAATTGGTATTTTGTACATCTTTGATCCAATTCTAAAGTGTCATATCATCATTTGCTTTCTCAGTAAAATATATTTATGTAAAAGGCCACAGGATCTACTGTCATCTCCTGTTATAAGGGTCTGCGAGCAGTAACAATCTTTCAGTATACCATTTGGTAACAGTGATCAGCTATGTTAATGGTCTGGGTGCAGTGTATATTGCTCAGTATAATACTGTGGGAAAATTGACTGTCTCTCTTTCTGTGTAAGCAGTCTATTTCCAGCTGTTAACAATGTCTATCTCGCAATGTAGGAGTCTGGAAACAATGACAATTTCTCAATGGAAGGGCCTAAGAGCAGATTGTATCTTTCTATTCAAAGATATGGGAAGAACAATCATATCTTACTATAAGGTCTGGGAACAGTGGCCATTTCTCAGTATCAGTGTTTAGAGGTAGTCATCGTTATAAAGGAACAGGAACAAACCATATGTATGAGTCTAAAAAAAGCAGCCATGTCTCTGTATAACAACATGGAAGGAGTGACCATTTCCTAATACAAGGCTTCAAGCGCATTGACCATATCTCTGTATAAGGATCTGGAAGCAGTGACCATATCTCTGTATAAGGACCCGGGAGCAGTGATCATGTCTCTGTATTAGGACCTGGGAGCAGTGACCATGTCTCTGTATAAGGACCTGGGAGCAGTGACCATGTCTCTGTATAAGGACCTGGGAGCAGTGACTGTCTCTCACTGTGTGGTCACAGGAGCAGAGGCCATCTCTCAATATAATGACATGAGCGCAAAAGCCATTTATCACTATAAGAATGTGGAAGCAACAATTTTGCAATATAAAGCTCTGATAGCAATGACTATTCCTCAATATAAGGGCCAGAGCAGGGTCCATTTTTCAAGAAAAGGGTGGGAGCAATGACAGTGTCATAATATATAGGTCTCAAAGCAAGGTCATTACTTAGTACAAAGGTCTGTGAGTAATGACCCTCTCTCGATATATGGGTTTGAGAGCTGAGACCATTTTTAATATATGAGGATTTTGGAGCAGTGACCATCTAGTAATATGAGGGTTTGGGAGTAGTGATAACTCAGTGACAATCTCACAATATAAGGGTCTGGCAGTAATAAATAATTCTCAGTATAAAGGTCTGGAAGCCATGGCCATCTCCTAATTTAATGCTTGGGGGTAATATGTGGATAGGGGTTGGAAGCAGTGATCATCTCTTGATTGTTTGAAAGCAGTAATTGCTTGCAGTATAAGAGTTTTGGAGCAATGGTTCTGTATTAGAATGCAAGTCTGGTAAGAGTGATAATCAGCCAATATAAGGGCCATCCATATACCAGTGATTGTCTCAATATAAAGCCTGGGAGCAATTGGGTTTATCTCAAAAGAAGTGACTGTGAGTATTGACCATCTCTCATTGTGAGAGTCTGGAAAAGGACATAATCTCTCAGTACAAGTCACCATGTCTCAGTATACGTGTCTGGAGAAGGGCAAAATCTCTAAGTACAAGTCACCATGTCTCTGTATAAGAGTCTGGTAGCAGTCATTATATGAGTGTATTCAATATCTGGACTCTTTATCAGTATATAGGAGTGTATGGCAGAACAATCTTTCAGGATCTGAGTCCAAGTGTTTTAGAACATAGATCACCCCTTTTTACAAAGGTTCTAGACCAAGTGTTTTGGGGCATAGATCTCACCGTTTCTAAAGGTTCTAGTCCAAGTGTTTTAGAACATAAATCACCACTTTTTATGAAAGTTCTAGACCAAGTGTTTAACAGCATAGAACGTACCTTTTTACAAAGGTTCCTGACCAAGTGTTTTAGAACATAGATCACCCCTTTTTACAAAGGTTCTAGACCAAATGTTTTAGAACATAGATCACCCCTTTTTACAAAGGTTCTAGACCAAATGTTTTAGAACATAGATCACCCCGTTTTATAAAGGTTCCAGACCAAGTGTTTTAGACCATAGATCACCCCTTTTTATATAGCTTCTAGACCAGAGTGGACCTCTTGATGTAGAGCTCTAACTGTTGTTGCCATTTCTCATTCTAAGGCTATGGAAGAGGGAAAACACCCATACAGTAACCTATGGGACCACAACTCAAAACCAAATGCCAAGTCTTTCCACCCCATCGCTCCAGCTTCCTTCCTCTTTTCCTGCATCAATCCTCCCACTCTTCAAAGGTCTCCTTCTCTTTTCCCTCTTCTTTTCCTCCACTGTCTCACACCCACCCTTTCTCCTTCCTTCTCCATCCTCCCCCTCTCTCCCTCCTCTCTCCTCATCTCTCTCACACACCCTGTGCAGTCTTTGCAAATTAGACAGTCCTCTACTAACCAGCCCTTTAACCTGAATTTTGTGCACGGCTCATCGCACTCCTTTAGCCCTAAAAAAAAACATCTCCCTAAATGTAGCCACCCCCCCCCCCTTTTTTTCCTGCTTCACAACTGCAGTAACAACCCAGAGCAAAATGTCATTCCAAATTCTAACTCCCCACTCTTTCATATCTCCTCCTTACCCCCTGCTGCCCCTCCCCCAAATAGCAGATTTAACCTCTTCCATGACGGAAGTGGAATGGACTTCTGGCAAAAAAGAAGTTAACATGATGCCGGCTGCTTAAACAAAATTCCTACAAGCATCCTATAAATGTTTAATTGCAACCACTAGCCACTTTAGGGACACATAATAAATAGGAGCATCAATTCAAAAGGTTTCCTGGAAGGAGGGGAGGTTGGGAATGAGGTGTTGTGGTGGCGACGATGAAGTGAGAGGAAAGGAAGGGGGGGGGGGGGGGTTGAGATCTATCAGGGTAAATTCATGGGTTTTCATTTTCTCCTGACTGGGGAGGGACAGCATATTCTATTCTGTGCAATGTTTCTCTGCAGATTATGTTAAGAGGCAGGCTTGGCTGAAGAGAGGCTCAGCGGATGCGCTATGCGTGCTTAATGCGTCAAACTACCCTCATCGCTCAATGGAGGCACTTAGCAATTCAGAGCATGTCCCATCACAGCCCTGCTCGAAAGGAGGATGGGCCAAAGTATCCCATAGGCTGACAGGCTGGGCTGGTGTCTGTGTGCGTCTGTCTTATGAGGCTGATATGACATTAGGAATATGTGTGTGATATTTGTATGTGATTGATTAGATGTACAAGTGATAGATTATGTATATAAATATGTCAGTGTGTTGTGTCTGCCATTCGTTTTTTTTTTTACATAGATGTACAGTGAATCGATATTATGTGTATGCGTGTGTGTCTATGTATGTATATCACAGCTTGTGTGTGTGTATATATATATTCTATAGTAAATAAATATATATATATATATATATATATAGCAAATATTGTATGTAACATATAAATACATAAGACAAATATGAATTAAAAACAAATATGTCTGCACTGTCCTAGGCTTGTGTGTTGTGTGATTGTATTTGGAATATGTGTGGTAGCTGTGCAACAAGCTATATGAGTGTATGTGTGTCTTTGTACTGCAATGCTGCCTATCTGTTTTTAAGAGCTAAAGCCCTGCAAAAAAATGTTACTGTGTGCATCTTGTGTCCAGTGTGCAAACACGTGTTCCCTTCTAAATATTTTATAATGGGATATATTTTAGATATTTTTATATTTTATTTATAAAAATTCTGTTAGCCCAATAAAAAAGGTATTACAAGATACATATTTTATCTTTTTTTTTTCATTTATATTTTATAATAGTTTATAATATCTAATTATGTATTTGACAAACTATATAATTATCTGTGTTGAGTGTAACTTTAATACACATCTAATGTGTGTGTGTTTCTACTATCCCCTAGAATTACATATGTAATGTATATTCTTGGGTGTTTGATAAATAATGTATTATTTTATTGGTGCAGTTGTTGTGCTGTATATGTTTGGTGGAAACAGGTGATTAGTGGTATGTGTGCATATCATGTGAACCCATTTATATTTATTGAATAACCGGTGGATATGTGCAACTTGCATTGAACATACCTGTTGTGTCAGTTAGTCGATTGTGATTCACACAGCCATATTCAGTGACATTACGTAAGCCTCTATGTGCTTGTGAAATGAATGCAATGTACAGATTTGTGTTAGTCCTCCTTGCAAGCTTTAGTTAGTGTCAGTTTCGAGTCATGCGAGTGTATGCTTGTGTGAATAATTACTGTGTTGTGTTTATTTATTTTGTGATTTTTTTTAACATGTAAGAATGTGTGATGCATGTATTATGTGCTTAGAGATTAGTGTTTGTATTTTTAATGGACTATAAAGACATGTGAAAATTTAAATGTCTGTTGTTTAATAAGATACCTGTATCAGTATGTTTCTTGTAATTGTCATAGAATATAAGACTGTTATATACATGAGTGTATGGGTCTGTATATTATTCTATTTTTCAATATGATTTCATTAAGTTCACATGAGTGAACGTTGCATATTTAGGACTGTGAATGTGTGTTTGTTATAGAGTGTCTGTTAAATATAATTTGGTAGTGAGTGTGTGGTAATAGTGAATGTGTGGCAAGTGTGAATGTATGAAGTGTGTTTGTCTGTGACTATCAGACTCTAATTAAACAAGTGTGCAATAGGAAAATGTGTATGTGTGTGGGAGGTGTAACTAGTGTGTTGCTTGCAGTACCTTTGTGAGCATATGTGCCTAAACTTTGTGTAAGCGAGGTCTGGACTCTACATATGGTGTTTTGCGTGTGTACTTGGCATACTATATGTGTTGTGTGTGTGTGTGTCTAAGTATACGTGCATGGACATGTGTGGTAACAATCTGTTTCTAACACAGCCTGGCATATCCACAGTACACACTCAGGGGCACATTTACACAAAATATCACACAAATAAATCTGCACAGAAAATGTACGGATTATAAATTGTAGCACATTGACCATAATGTTAACCAAACTTGTGTTATATGCCTTGTAGAGAAGGAACACTGTGTGTGTGTGTCTTCATTCAGAACTCAGCATCGAGTATACATCCCATACAGCTTAAAGATAACACGCTATATGCATAGATGTACACTTGATTTTATTGCATTCCTTTTTGAAATGTTAGGTGTATATAGTACACAGACATTACGGCAAACAATAGATAGATAGATAAATATAAGAGTAGGTCTGATACAGTGCAAACACTGTGTGTATGTGTGTGTACACTGTATGTTGTAAGGTTGGATTGCTGACCTGCAGTGATTGAAGAGGGGAGATGTGGGGGAGGGGGTGGGTGGTCTGTGTACCACTATACTAATCATTCTGTTACCTCGCTCCGCCTGGCACACAATATTCATCCCCCCTTTCAAGTGGGCTGTGATTAACCCTTTAGCACGCACATCAATGGCTCTGCAGGAGCCCCTGGCATTGGACAGGGTTAAAGGAGGGGCAGCATTAGCTTGCAGTCTACCAGTGATGATCCAGTCACAATTAACCCCTGCAGCAATACAGAGACCAGATATGGAGTGTGCTCTAGTGACAGGCCTCTGAATTAATTCTGCCACCCATAAATGCCAGGCAAAGGGGAAAACACCAGCACTACTTACTGCCATTCAGGTGCTAACTGGTATACAAAGCCAGTGTCAGAGAACTGGGAGCTCTATTAAATAACCTAAATGACCTTTTATTTATGTACAGGAAGTGATAGGATTATAGGAATGAAACCCCATTTTTAACCTCTACAGTGCCATGAAGGCCTACGCCAATTAAGATGTAAGGGTCAAACTCTACCAGCCATGCACCAAGTACATGAATGATTCATAAGTAAATCCTATAGGTGAAGCAAAAAAAAAAAAAAAAAACAATGAACCTAAATCAACATCAACAATATGCATACCTACCATAAATGAAGCTATTTGCAGCCTCAGATTTGCATACAGATTCATCTAGGTTGCTGTAGGCCAGTATAGCACTTGCCTGATTCATATTGATTATTTTTTTAATCAGTAACATTTAGCATTCATTTACATATTAGGGGGCAACCAGACCAGGAATTGCTTCAGAAGCCCTTCTGGATGCATTGCCCTGTTATATTATTTATAAGTATAAAGAATCATCCACTAGACTCAGTACAGGAGAGAGAGCACACATAGTAATTTAAACCACACACCTTTTACTACAGTCTGTGTCCTACTGCTTCCATCTTAACAAAATCTATCATTCACATCATCACCATGAATGCCTGCAAGTGGAGCAGTCTCTCCTCAATCACCCTCCCTCACCCCCTCCAGTTTATTAGCTCAGTCTAGCCACCCCTTGTTTAAAAAAATGAAATGATAAGATGGAGGAATATGTAGTTTTCTGATTCAGGAGAGAGGGAGGGGAGCAGGGGATCAGAGGAGGAGGGGGAGAAATGCAAGATAAGAAAGGGTCTGATCCAGTCACAAATATACCTTCAAGGCAACATGTTCTCCACAATCCAGAATGGGTCATGACTTCTTCATTCTTTTTGCTTGTTTCATTTTCGCTTATGGATTTGCTCTTGCAGACCCCTCTAGAGTATAGCCAGTAGTCTGTACCAACAGCAATTGTCATCAAACTAAATGCTGCAAATGCCCCCACAGTGGTTAAAAGCATCTGAACACCTCTATCAAACAGACCCATAGTTCTTCATTCTATAGACATCCGACAATCTTCTGGATTGGGGTGATGGGATCTGGAGATTGAGGGGTGGGGGGTTTCTTTTTTTTTTTTTTTCTTTTTTTTAGCTAGGAATGATGTTGGACCTTGCCAAAAAAAATGAGGTATCCGGTTAAAAAAATACCCAAAGTAAAGCTGGAAGCCTTGGGGATGGAGAGCTTCTTGTCCATCAGATCATGTCCAAAACACAGGTAGCAAAAATAATAATAATATTAAATACTAATAATAAAAAAGATACACAGTAGTACAAGACAGACACACACACACAGGAAAGCAGCAACAGCAGCAGCAGCAGCAGCAGTATTAAGACACAGAGATGGTATAATCTCTCTCTCTCTCTCTAATCCCTTTTCCTAAAATTCTGATCTTCAGTTTCCATAAGTGATGGCTAATTGGGAAGCTGTGTGCAGCAGGAATAAAAATGCAGCATCTTCATCACCAACCTGCAGCATCTGGACCAAAGCAGGGGTAGATTATAGGGTTAGGAATACAGCTTTTCCTTGCCTTATTTTGCTCTGCAGCCTGCGCCATGTAAATGGGAAAAAAAAATCCAGGTTTTTCTTTTTCTTGTTCTTCTGCTCCTGATAGATATTTCTCTTCTTCTCCCCTTTCTTCTGGTGTCTGAGTGTGAGTGTGTGTGTGTGTATGTGTGTCTGTTGGAGTGTGGGATTCCTCCCCTGCTGTTGATTACACTGCAAGCCTCTTCTGGATGCTGTAAGGTTTGGCTTGAGAAGTACTGCGGGTTTTGCAATCCATGGTTGTATAGCTGAAGATCACTGTGAGGCCCCCACTTAGATGTCCTGGGTGGGAGGCAGGCAGGCTCTGTAGGTTGGGTTGGTAGCTGTGCTTGCTCTGCTGTTTCATGGAAGTGATGCTGTTACAGTGCTGCTACAGACAGACTGTATATCCTTGCTCTGCCTCTGTCGAGGACGTGGTGCTGAAATTTGTTAGCTACTAGATATCACTAGTGATGCTGCTCTGCACCTTCAGACAGGACCTCTGGTGCTGGAAGTGACAACTGGTGTAAACCTGAATGTCCCTCCTCCCTGTGCTGTCCTAAGTCACCACCCCTGCTCAGCTGCTAGGAGGGGGTGTCTGTTCTTGCTGCACCCCATCCCTCTCTCCTTTCCCCCCTTTCTGTAAGCTCCTCGACCAAAATATCTCCAAGTCCTTTCCATAAGGTCAGTGTGTGAGATAGGAAGAAGCTAGCTCTCTGTTCTATTACCCCATCTCATTATTGTAACAATATATTCTCAGATCTTCAAATAACGTTCTAAGACTACATTCTATCCACAGGAGACATGAAGTGAGAGAGAGAAAAAAAAAAACTTCTGTAAAGCATTTATATCCCTGGAGGGTAACACAGACACCCCTCCCCTCCATCTCCTTTATAAAATGATCTGCTGCAATGTTACCTATTTAAATGCTCCTACTCAATTGTCTTTAACAAAAGAGGTAGCTGGGCTATACCCCCCTCCCCCCACACCTTTTTGTTTTGAAATGAATTGTTCCTGTAATAATGGTCACAGTTATGTTATATCTCTAAGAGAAATACTACTACCAGTTTTAAGTTGGGTAACCTAGAAGGGCAACTCTTCAAAATGTTGGGGACTATAAATAACACCAAATGAAGTCTTTGGCACCCCCATTAAGAAGGAGTGTTTAATATAAGTCAGTTTGCTCTGTTGCAATCTCAGAAGAGCACTTGCTAAATGTCCTACATTGGTAGTTAAGATATTACAGGATGCTGCTTAATTATTTCAACGTTAATTGGGATAATCACCCTGCTCTGCTGACAACCCAGTTTTAGTCTGCTGAATGATTCTTCAGAGATGGAATGGGTGTTGAGTATTAAAATATTAACACTTAATTCAAGTAGAAAATTTTGAATTGTGGCTGATCTCAACAGCCAAAGAGAAAATGTGTGAAACACTTTTTTTTTTATATATGTAGGGTGAGAGAAAAGTGATTTACACAGAAAATCATTACAGTTTGCATCATGAAGCAGAGGGTTAACATTTGTGTCAAAAAACTTATATACTTTGGAAACTTACCTCTGAACCGATTAAAAGAACTAATGACTTTTTTAGGAGAGATGATCCTGGTCGCAGGTTAAAGTATTTCTGGGGCAAATTTTTAAAAAGTGGAGGAATTGCCATGGACAACAAAAAAATATTCACGCTGAATACTCCACGTTAGAATTGCTCTTTATACATAACAATGTTGATTGTAATAAATTATAACATTATAACAGACAGCAGAACTACAGTTCAGAAGAACAGTGAATGCAAAAACATGGCTTAACTGTTGCAGACTTGTGATCAGAGACTCTCCAAGCATTCTGGATATCATAGTGCATGAGGCCTGCAGTTACTGTAGATTGTAGTTTTGTAGTTTACTGTTGTTACGAAAGACCAGTTGGGAAGGTGTACAATACACAAGTGAACTGTCAGTAGTGTGGTCCTATCCTGTTGACCTGCTTTGAAGTGATGTTCAGAACTATATTTGTTTGTTGTCACAGCAAGAAGAAAGTTGCTCTTGAATGAGTTTGGAGAGACATGAACTCATGGACCTTGGTACGAGAGAGACTGCTTGCTGCCAAGAATCCGACATTATCTGGGGGAGTTTAATTCGGTTTACTGGCTTTACTCAATATAACCTTTGGCCTATCTAGTGTGGCATAACTCTGTTGGTACTTGTTGGCTCATTGCCATTGTGTAGAATATCAAACGCTTCTTATAAGTTGGTGTCTCACTGACTAGTTTGTGCTAATATGTAGACAACATTAGTCCAGCTTCTTAAATGCACCATGCAGGGAATTTTTACTTATCGTATTACTTAATTACATGATAAACTGGTTAAATAATACAATAGAATATTCCTAAACATATATCAAAATAATATCCTTCATAGGACTAACATGGAAATATAATTAATTTGATTTGTAAAGTCAATTTTCCATCACACATGGGCAGAGATAGAAAATAGAGATTTCACTGTGAGGTGTATTCACTAGAAAAAATGCTTTAGATCAAGAGCAAATGGGTATTGTGAAGTACAGTGTAAAAATATAAACATACTATTAGCACTAACAAAGTTAATATTCAAGGCACCTTACTGATAGGCTTGTGCCTATGGTTTCAAACAAATTGCATTTCATCTGAATTCTGGGCGATCAGTGGGTCACCCGAATTCCATTACTCCTCTTCTCATATCATGTAACAAATTACACATGCAATGGAAAAGACGAGAATCACAGATCGGAGCTGGACATAGCAGCAGACAGGGTTTGCCTGGTCTTACCCATGCTTCGCCTGTGTGGGAGTGGGAGCTAATCTGTGTCATGGATCCTAGTGATCAGATGGTTAGGTTACTCCTGTGATAGCTAGTTCTAGCTTCCATGTGTCTCATTTCCCCCCATCCCCTTTCCATGTGTCTCATTTCCCCCAGGCCCCTCCATGTGTCTCATTTCCCCCCCATCCCTCCATGTGTCTCCTTCCCCCCAGACCTTCCGTGTGTCTCATTCCCTCCCCCCAGCCCCTCCATGTGTCTCTCCACCCTCCCTTCCCTTACCTGTTTACCCGGACCGAGGTACCAAGACTGACAGGAAGTGCTTTCTCAGTGAGCACTTCCTGTCAGACACTGTCCGCACGGTCATGATACACACAGCAGCAGGAGGGGAGCAGCACAGCCCCCCCCCCCAAACCGGTAACACTGCAACCGCAGGCACTGGTGCGGCAGTGTATTGGCCCTAAAGTTATGCCGGGGGACCACAGATGCAGGGAGTGCCGGTGGACCATAGTTGCAGCTGCGATTCCTGCGACCATGGTAGTTACACCACTGACAAAAACATATAAACAAAAAATTCAGCACTTGTACTGAAAAGTTTGTAAAATTTGTAAAATAGGGAACAAAAGTTCAAGGGAAGGCAAAGGGAAGGCACACAAGGGAAAGGTGAATTCCATGATGGCATATTTTAACATGAAAATATATTTAACATATTTTTTTATCATAAAGATTGAGATTTAGAAATTTTTTAATGACCATGTTTCTTTAAACATATACAGAAACAAACCCAGAAATACACACAAACACTCATATATTCAAATATTTTTGTGCGGAATAGAGTAATCCATTTAAAGAAACCTCCATCAGTGTCCACCTATTCCATTAACGGTATAAATATTAAAGTATTGTCAGTATCTGTGCCCATACAACCTGTCACTGGAGAGGATGTTAGCGGGCAGAGCTTCCTCCTGAACTGTGACTAGCCTCTCCCAAGCTTCAAACAGCTTTAGGTGGAAGGAACAGTGACAGGCTGCTGGACACAGACCATCAATAGCAGAGGGGGATGTAGACTGAAATGGTACCACATCACAAGCACTGCTGGTGGCAACAACCTGCAAATAGGAACCTGGTAGGCCATATGTAGGCCATATGTGCAATTATTTTTAAATATAATTGAGTCTGGGAGCCCTATTGCTAGGGAACAAATAAAATATTTTACTCTAAAAAAAGCAAAGCACAGTAATCAATGTAACATCAAAGTACCCTTCCAATGAACGGTACCCCTGCGACATGCATGACCCAATACCAAAACTTGCCTAAAGCCGCTGAAAATTTTCCTATTGGCGTAGCTAGGTTAATCAGGGAAAGCCATTTTAATACACAATAGTTTTGGCACAAATGCAAGAATACAGTGTGGGTTGAATGTAGGGAAAATACATTAAATGAAGGTAAAAAAGCTAAATATGATGTGGTATGGTGATAAGTTCACTTCTGGCAAGGAACTAATGGTCAATATGGTGAGTGGAACCATAGTGCGGCTTCAAATGTGACATGATGACTAGGATGGGTGAAGATGGAATGATGGCATGGGAGATAAATTATGGCAAGTTGGGTATGATATATAGCAAATACATTTTAAAGTGACACTCCACTGCCCAAATACAACATAAATTAAAATTACTGTTTAGTAGATATACCCCATTCATGCTTTTAATTATGCATTTTTATTAGGGTTATGTCCAATCACAGACTTCCCAATGCTGCTGAATGAGAAGTCCTTGCAAGGCAGGTGTTCTGGCAGGTGTTGCAGCTTATTGAATTTAGCTCCACTGAGCTAACCAAACCAGGAGGTAAGAGGACCTGTTGTCTGCTTTAAAGACAGGGGCTGACACCAAAATATATAAAAGTGTCTTTAAATTTTCTATTGAAATCTGCACTTTTTGCAAAATGAATAAAGATGGCAAACTCTTCACATATAAAGCTTTTCAGCAAGTTAAAGTGCTTTAAGGATCTGGAGTGTCCCTTTAACATAAGGTTTGAGAATTAAATACTATAAGTATATAAATAGTAAACACTATATGTCGCTGGATAAATATGGAATATAAGTGTCTTTTTGCAAATGCTAAAATAGGAAAATAATAAGATTCAATAACAAGAAAGTGGTGAATTGTTGCAAGGGGAGGGAATATGGCTAATGAAGGGCAAAATGTGGCATGAGTGGTAAAATTGAACAAATTAGGGTTGAAATATATCATAGCAATATGTTATGGCACGGTGGTAAATTTGGAAAGTGTGGATGAATTATGCTATGGGGATGAAAAATGTAAAGTAAATATGGGCAGTGAAGGTAAATAAAGCATGTTTTTGATAAGTAGTACGTAATGGGCAGGGACGGTGCTAGGATTTTTAGTTACACAGGCGAAGATGCATTTTGGTACCCCTCACCCTCCTTTAAAAAAAAAAAAAAAAAAATGCATCTTCACCTGTGTGTATTTCCTCCCAAGCCACAGGCATAATTTTTCAGTCACACAGTCAAAGTCATACAGGTACACTGTCATACAAACACAGAAATAATCATACAGAGACATACAGACACAGTCAGTCAGAGACATACAGACATACAGGCAAAGACATACATGCATACAGAGACATGAAGGCATATAAAGACATGCATACATACAGAGGCATACAGGCATACAGAGACATACAGGCATACAGAAACATACATGCAAAGACATACAGGCTCATACATACATACATACATACATACATACAGATACAGGCATACAGAAACATTCAGGCATGCAGAGCAGGCCCGGACTGGCCATCGGGCATACCGGGCAAATGCCCGGTGGGCCGCGATGGCCGTGGGGCCGAGGCCGTCAGGGGAGATCACAGGATCTCCCCTGCCAGCCCCTGCAGGGCCAGCGCTATCCAAGTGCTGGCCCCGCTGTGTGCCTCCATGGGCCGGTGGGGAGATCAAAGATCTCCCTCACCGGCCCAGAGGCAGTTACAGGCGGCCGCCGGCTGAGGAGTGGGGGAGGGAGGAGAGGACTGGCGGAGCTCTAGCCAGCAGCTCCGCGGGGTCCTCTCGCGGGATACTGAGCGTTGCCATGGTTACCGCGGCAACGCTCAGATCTCGCGAGAGTGAACTCTAGCCTGCAGGCTAGAGTTCACTCTCACCACTGGACCACCAGGGAAGGATGGCAGCACCCTCCATGGCAGCACGGCACCCTCCTCAATGGATACCTGGCTCCCCCCCTCCCAGGTTAAAGGTAAGAAGGGGGGGTATATAACCTTTTTTTTTATTATTATTAATAAAAAAATATTTAAATTTAAATAAAAAAATCACACTCACACTAACAGCCCCCTCACACACACATCACCCCCAGACACACACAGCACTCAGACACACACAGAACCCTAGACACACACAGCACCCAGACACACACAGCACTCCCATACACACACAGCACCCCCAGACACACACATCACCCCCAGACACATACAGCACCCAAACACACACAGCACCCCCAGACACACACAGCACCCAGACACACACATCACCCCCAGACACACACAGCACCCCCAGACACACACAGCACCCAGACACACCCAGCACCCAGAAACACACAGCACCCCCAGACACACACAGCACCCAGACACACACAGCACCCAGACACACACAGCACCCAGACACACACAGCACCCAGACACACACAGCGCCCCCAGACACACACAGCACCCCCAGACACACACAGCACCCAGAAACACACAGCACCCAGACACACACAGCACCCCCAGACGCACACAGCACCCCCAGACACACACAACACCCCCAGACACACACAGCACCTAAACACACACAGTGCACCCAGACACACACACAGCACCCCCAGACACACACATCACCCCCAGGCACACAGCACCCTCAGACACACACAGCACCCCCAGGCACACAGCACCCTCAGACACACACAGCACCCCCAGACACACACAGCACCCAGACACACACAGCACCTCCAGACACACACAGCACCCAGACACACACAGCGCCCCCAGACACACACAGCGCCCCCAGACACACACAGCGCCCCCAGACACAAACAGCACCCCCAGACACACACAGCACCCAGAAATACACAGCACCCCCAGACACACACATCACCCTGACACACACAGCACCCCCAGACAAACACAGCACCCAAACACACACAGCACCCAAACACACACAGCACCTAAACACACACAGCGCACCCAGACACACACAGCACCCTCAGTCACACAGCACACATCACCTTCAGACACACACAGCACCCTCACTCACACACAGCACCCTCAGACAGACAGCACCCTCAGACAGACAGCACCCTCACTCACACACACACACACACACACATATATATACACACATATATAATATATAAAATAACCCTCAGTGAGTTAACAGACAAAGAAAATTAGAAACCTAGAATGTGACGGCAGATAAAAACACCCTCACACACAGCACTCCTCTTACATACACACACAATAAGTCAAAATATAAATATACACACACACACACACACTACAGCACCCCTCACACTGCACCACTACACACATTACGCTCCAGATACACGCTAGATCCCTTACCCTATATGCACTCTTAATCCTCTATACACACACACACAATCTCCTATACACATTCTGGGTCCTTTACACACTAGATCTCCTACACACACACACTGCACCACCTACACACACACACTACATTCCTTGTCAGCAAACACATACAACATTCTCTAAATATTCTCTAAACACATACAACATTCTCTAAATACACCCTCTCTACAACCCCTACACACACTACGTCACTTATACACACACACTACAGCCCGTATGCACACACTATGCCCCCTATACACACACTCTCTACAGCCCCTAGCCACACATATTACACCAAAAACACAAATGAAATTGACCTATTTACACAATACCACCAGCAGGCTCCAAACACATGCACCATACACTTTCATGGCCCTTTTGTCCTCTGGTATCCCACTTGTGGAGACACCAGAGACAATTTAAAAGCAAACACAGCGCAAGCATGTTATTAAATTTGCTTGCGCTGCGCAGAACAAATTCAGGGCCTTTTTCTAATGCCAGGGCTCTTCAGCGGGGCTCTGCGCATTGAACCAACATGCTCACTTTGAGAGGGGGAGTGCTTGTCATTAGTGATGACAAAACACACCCTCTCTGGCCCCTCCCCCTTCTTAGGGGGCTGCTCTGATTGAAAAATGCCAGGGCCTAATTTTTTCCCCAGTCCGGCCCTGATGCAGACATATACATACATACAGGCATACAAAGACATACACGCATACAGAGACATACCGCCATACAGACACATACAAATATACAGGCATACAGAGACATACAGGCATACATACATACATACAGAGACATACAGGCACACAGAAACATACATACAAGACATACATGCATACAGACACATACAAACATACATACATAGAGAGGCAAACCGTCATACAGACATACATACATAAACATGCATACAGAGACACACAGACACATACATACATACGTACATACAGAGAAATAAAGGCATACAGGTACACACATGCATAAAGAGACATATATACAGACATTCAGAGACAAACATACATTTAGTTACATACATGCATGCATACAGATACATACATACATACAGAGACATACATACAGAGACATACATACCTACAGAGACATAAATACAGAGAAATACATGCATACATACAGAGACATACATACATACAGAGACATACATACAGAGACATACAGACATACATACATACAGAGACATACATACCTACAGAGACATACATACCTACAGAGACATAAATACAGAGACATACATGCATACATACAGAGACATACAGACATACAGACATACATACATACAGAGACATACAGACATACATACATACGCATATACAGAGACATACAGACATACATACATACAGAAACAGACATACATACATACATACATAGAGACATACATACATACATAGAGACATACATACATACACAGACATACAGACATACATAATTACATACTTACATCTGTTAAATCTGGAGCAATTTAAATGGAGTCCAAGAGAAATGGGATTATTTAAAAGTTGCACTACTGAAGGCAACAGAAAATTGCATTAGGCTTGTCAGTAAAAGCAAAAAATTCAAGAAACCACTGTGGTACTCGGCAGATGTGGCCAAAATAGTAAAAAACAAAAAGTTTAGTAATTATAAAAAAAAAACAGAGTCAGGAAGACAGAATGAGCTATAAGATTAGGCAGAAAGAGGCTAAGCAAGTTATAAGAGCTTCCAAATCACACACAGAAGAGAAAATAGCACAGTCAGTAAAAAAGGGGGACAAAACTTTTTTTAGATACATAAATGAGAAAAGAAAAGTAAAACAAGGATTAGTTAGATTAAAAACAAAAGAAGGAAGGTATGTAGATGAGGATAAAGGTCTAGCTGACTGCCTCAATGAATATTTTTGTTCGCTATTTACAGATGAAAATGAAGGAAAGAGACCTCAGTTAAGAAAAAGGATACATTAGTCATTTATTACACGCGGGTTTACAGAGGAAGAGGTTCTATTTCAACTGTCAAAAGTAAAGACAAATAAGTCAATGGGACCTGATGCACCCATTAAAAGAGCTTAGTGGTGTACTAGCAAAACCATTAACAGATTTATTTAACCAATCATTGATAACAGGAGTAGTCCCAGAAGATTGGAAGTTGGCGAATGTTGTGCCCATTCACAAGAAAGGTAATAGGGAGGAGTCGGGCAACTATAGGCCAGTAAGCCTTACTTCAGTAGTGGGGAAAGTGATGGAAACCATGTTAAAGGATAGGATTGTTGAACATCTAAAAACACATGGATTTCAAGATCAGAGACAACATGGGTTTACTTCAGGGAGATCATGCCAAACTAATCTTATTGATTTTTTTGATTGGGTAACTAAAATTATAGATCAGGGTGGTGCAGTAGACATTGCTTACCTAGATTTCAGTAAGGCTTTTGACACTGTTGCACACAGAAGGTTTATCAATAAACTGCAATATTTAAGTTTGGATTCCAATATTGTTGAATGGGTAAGGGAGTGGCTGAGTGACAGGCAACAGAGGGTTGTAGTCAATGGAGTATATTCAAAGCTTGGGCTTGTCACCAGTGGGGTACCTCAGGGATCTGTACTTGGACCCATTCTCTTTAATATTTTTATTAGTGATATTGCAGAAGGTCTTGATGGTAAGGTATGTCTTTTTGCTGATGATACTAAGATATGTAACAGGGTTGATGTTCCAGGAGGGATAAGCCAAATGGCTAATTATTTAGGTAAACTAGAAAAATGGTCAGAGTTGTGGTAACTGACATTTAATGTGGATAAGTGCAAGATTATGCATCTTGGACGTAAAAACCCAAGGGCAGAGTACAGAATATTTGATAGAGTCCTAACCTCAACATCTGAGGAAAGGGATTTAGGGGTGATTATTTCTGATGACTTAAAGGTAGGCAGACAATGTAATAGAGCAGCAGGAAATGCTAGCAGAATGCTTGGTTGTATAGGGAGAGGCATTAGCAGTAGAAAGAGGGAAGTGCTCATGCCATTGCACAGAACACTGGTGAGACCTCACTTGGAGTATTGTACGCAGTACTGGAGACCGTATCTTCAGAAGGATATTGATACCTTAGAGAGAGTTTAGAGAAGGGCTACTAAACTGGTTCATGGATTGCAGGATAAAACTTACCAGGAAAGGTTAAAGGATCTTAACATGTATAGCTTGGAGGAAAGACGAGACAGGGGGGATATGATAGAAACATTTAAATACATAAAGGGAATCAACACAGTAAAGGAGGAGACTATATTTAAAAGAAGAAAAACTACCACAACAAGAGGACATAGTCTTAAATTAGAGGGACAAAGGTGTAAAAATAATATCAGGAAGTATTACTTTACTGAGAGGGTAGTGGATGCATGGAATAGCCTTCCAGCTGAAGTGGTAGAGGTTAACAGAGTAAAGGAGTTTAAGCATGCGTGGGATAGGCATAAGGCTATCCTAACTATAAGATAAGGCCAGGGACTAATGAAAGTATTTAGAAAATTGGGCAGACTAGATGGGCCGAATGGTTCTTATCTGCCGTCACATTCTATGTTTCTATGTCTATGTTTCTATTACATACATGCATACACACATAGAGACATACATACATACATACAGAGACATATATACATACATACACAGACATACAGACATACATAATTACATACTTACATCTGTTAAATCTTGTCCCTGGGGTGCATGCTGTCCGGCTCTGTGGAGTCCTGTCTTGCAGCCCAGCCCCATCACTGGGCGCCAGCCGCGCTGTGTGGTACACAGGGAGCAGGGATATGATGCTCCCTCCACATAGCCTGAGGCAGACACCAGGGTAGGAGGTGGGCGGGCTGAGGCTGAGCTTCGCGGGCGGGAATCTCTGGGCTGCGCTCAGCCACGCTACAAGTAGTAATCGTCTGGAGGGGAGCGCAGTGCGCTTCCCTAATTCCGGTCAGCCAGATGTCGCGCCCCCAGGGCTGGTGCGCCCTAAGGTGGCCGCCTGGGCCACCTTATGGTAGCGCCGGCCCTGGTAATAAGGAATGAAAAATAATTCTTGTTTTAATAAAATTAGATTTTTTGGGGAATTCAAAGTTCATTCACAGTGAATTTCACATTTAAAGGAACACTATAGTAACCGGAAAACAAACTTGTTTTTCTGGAACTATAGGGTTATTAGGTTTCCCTTCCCTCGGAGCCCCTCTCTCGCTGGGCTGTGTCATGGTGTGTCTGTCTGTGTCAAGGTGTATGTGTCTGTGTCATGGTCTGTCTGTGTCATGGTGTGTGTGTGTGTCATGGTATGTGTCTGTGTCATGGTGTATGTGTCTGTGTCATGGTCTGTCAAGGTGTGTGTGCGTCTGTCAAGGTGTGTGTGTGTCTATCATGGTGTGTGTGTGTGTGTCTGTCAAGAAATGTGTGTGTGTGTCAAGGTGTGTGTGTGTCTGTCATGGTATGTGTGTGTTTGTCAAGGTGTGTGTGTGTGTCTGTCATGGTGTGTGTGTGTCTGTCAAGATGTGTGTCTGTCAAGACATGTGATTGTCATGGTATGTGTGTGTCTGTCAAGGTGTGTGTGTGTCTGTCATGGAGTGTGTGTGTCTGTCATGGAGTGTGTGTGTGTGTCATCTGTCGTGGTATATGTGTGTGTCTGTGTCTGTCATGGTGTATGTGTGTGTTTAAAATAGTGTGTTTACTCACCTTTTTTTTCCCCCACGCCGTGCTGCGGGGCTGGCATAGATTTTTTTTCCAGGGCTGCTTTGTATCCCCAGTCCGGCCCTGGTGTTAGAGTATTGACAAGGGTCGTAGCGTTGCTGCTGGACACTGGTTCTAATTAATAAAAAATGCCTATTTAAGCCTTGGAGTGCCTGGGTCTTTCTTTGGTGGCTATTGCCTACATTTGTTTATCATCATTAATTTGTATGCCATGCTGGTGCTTTATAAATAAATATAACAATAATACTAATAACAAAGTGAGTTCCCCATCTTATGTGCTCCTGGTTTTCTCAGTATCTCTCTGTGACGAACTGAGCCTCGTCACGTGTTCTTGGAGGGGCCTGCTGGCCAGCCTCTTACCAAAAGACTATGGGCCCTTTAAAACCTATGTGAACAGACTTGGTTCATGGGATTTTATATTTGGTTTGTGAACCGAAAAGCCGCACGAACCCGAGACCACCCTGGAGCTTATTAAGCCCAATTGCTACTTTGTAGCAATTTCCACTGCAGTGTTCTAAGTGTTTGTCTGGGTGGCGGCCATCTTGTTTGCATGAACGCAGGCAGCAGTGTTTGGGCATGAATCTCATGGAACTGAAAACGGACACAGAAACTCCCAACCACCTGGACTTTCAGCATCGCCTGCGGTCGGTTCCACAACACTTGGAAAAGTGCTGTTCGGGGAAAACGTTCCCACGAACAAGGGGATCAAGCTCCAGGGTAAGACCATTGACTCTGTTCAGCAGTTTGTTCATTTTTAAACTTAAGCTAAGCACTGATTCTCTAGAGCTGTTTTGGGCATGGGACCATGCGGTCGGTCGGTCAAAATTAAGACTTTTAGGAAATTCCTGAACCCCTGAACTGATCTGGATGATTTTTGGATATGTTGGTCACCCAGATCAGGGGGATGTAACTTTGTGTGGGTTTTGTGTGTTTTAAGGTATTTTTGGGGGGGTTGTGAAAATTTATGTTTTTTTTTGTGCTTGGAGATAATTGGATTAGATTAGTATAGTTCCTGATCCAATTATCTCCCAGGCACAGAGGAGGGATTATCTGATTTTGTATAGGAGTGTCCTGGACCTAGGAGCCAATGTGATTGTGCATTTATTTCTACTGTCGTTTACTCTCAGGTCCAAGGAGAGTGCCCTTTGCATGGGGACTGTCATAAGGCCAGTTGTGGCTACCATTAAACAGATATTAGTTTTACCCTTCATGAAATCTAGGCTCATGTTTGGGGGATTGGAGAGCTATATTTACACTCTGGGGATTGCTATAATCACTATATTCCCTTGTATCACAACACTTGCTCTTGTAAGAGTAGCCTGCTTCGCTCTCTGGACTAGGAGAGGTCTACCCACTGGAAGCTGAATCCTGGTCTTGGGTCCAGGGTGGGTGGAGGACAGCGAGACCTCATCCAAGCTGCGGCGGTTTGTGGGGTTTACGGCGGTTTGTGGGGGTTATGGTGTTCCAGTGCAGTGCTTATGGTGCTCGCAAGTACTAGGAAGTAGCGATTGACGGAGGTCCGTCACACTCTCCTTCAGTACTCTTTCATCTCCACCTCTTATTATCCCACTTGACCTGAAGAAGCCCACTCTTTCTGTTAAAGCTCACTATGATTTTCCTCCATTTAATTGTCTTCTTTCCTTTCTGGCCAGGTGTCACAATACCTGATGTGGGCAGCTCTACTCCAGTGCTGATTCCTGTTCACAGGTGCCGGGAGGAAGCGATCTGAGATCACTTCTTCTAAGTGCTGCATTGCTTCAATTGAGGATTGATCCTCACCACCTACAATCACAATTCGGTCTGCAGATATCTGAAGTCCCACTGGGACTCCAGATAGGCCAAAACCTGTTTGGCTCTGACAGCCTTGAGTGACGTGCAAAGGCACCTCAATTGCCCCTGCCCTTTACCTTCACATTGCTCTGCAGACCATAGACAATATGATGTGTTCCTTAATGCCTTGCAGTGATACTCAAGTCAGTAGAAGCAATACTTGAAATATACCTATAGGGGCTTGGGTTTAGCTCTCATTCGCAACACAAGCAATCGGGTGGGCAAAGTAAAGGCACAGGTTACAAGATTACATTTTGCATTATTTATACCAACAGGGGGCAATAGACTAGCCCTTCTTTGCTGGTTTCTAAGTGCCTGAATAGGAAAGTGTCAGGGCTTACCTTAGCTGGGAGTCCGGTATGCAGAGATATAGGCTCACCCATGCAAATAAACACAGACCAAGGTGACCAGATAAGGAACCACCAGGCCAGAGTCTGTGCACGGGGGCTCTGCAGGATATTGCTCCAAGTCGCAGTACAGGCAAGGACACAAGCAGGAGAATCGTCGAGAATAAGCCAAAAGTCAGAGAGTGCCAGAAGTCAGAACTCAGAATAAACAAGGGTAAGCCAAAGTCAGAGGATGCCAGAGGTCAGTACACATGATAAGAATAAGCCAAGGTCAGGAGCCAACTGGAGAACAGTGGATCACAAACACAGGAACCAGAGTCAATGAACTGACACTGCCCTCAAGGAGAGGCAGTGTCTTATACCTGGCTAATTGGGCATCAGCTTCAGGTGGGCTGAGAGTAATAGGAGCAGCCCCAAGTAAAATCCAGCCCCCAGTGCTGGAGACAAGGCAGGGATAAACATAATACAAAAATAAGAACTGAAGTGTGGCTCCGAGGCAAGATAGCAGGACTACGGCACAGAAGGACAGTTCAAATACCCTGGCACTTGTGAAACGGCCACGCCTGGCCGTCTGGATGGCACAGTGCAAAATGTGACAGAAAGATAATGGGAGTCAGTATCTGGTGGAGTAGTCTGCACATGATGACGTTTGAGAAGGAGTGGAATTGCTGGCAGTTTCAAGTTTTCTTTAATTTTATGACTAGTCTACTTGAATAGAGTGAGAATGTCAGGTCTTCCAGTTTACATAGCATACACACTTGCTTATTATTTATATATTTAAATTCATCCAGAAGGACCAGCTTCTCACTTACATATTCCTCAGCATTCATCTTCTATGGCTTCAGGGCATCAACTGAGACTTGTACAGGGTGTTCTTTAACCGGGGTATTCAAGTAAGTCGCCATGTTTTTGAGTTCCGAAAGTGAGATGGCGTATCCTGGACCACTGCTGAGTAAAGATATGAGACTAAGAATGCAAATGAGTCAGTGGCAAATGTTAAAACACAACAATCACAAAACATGTAGCACCACCTTGGACTCATAACCTTCTTAAAGGGACACTGTAGGCACCTAGACCACTTCAGCCCATTGACGTGGTCTGGGTACCAACTTTTTTTAATAAACTGCAATAAGTACCTTGCAGGGTTAAGTCCTCCTCTAGTGGCTGTCTATCAGACAGCCACTAGACGGACTTCCGCCTTCTTAAATGACTTTTGGTCGTTTAAACGACGCTGGACGTCCTAACGCTCTGCATGAGGGCCTCCAGCATCACCGGAATTCCCATAGGAAAGCACTGAATAATACTTTTCTATGGGGAGGTATAATGCACGCGTGCGGCCTTTGCTGCGCATGCGCATTAGGTCTCCCCGCTGGGGAAACCGGCGCTGGATTCAGGTAAGTTTCTGAAGGGGTTTTAACCCCTTCAGCGACGTGGGAGGGGGGGCGGTAGGGAGGGGGCAACTCCAGGATTCTACAGTGCCAGGACAATGGGTTTGTTTTCCTGGCACTAGAAAATCCCTTCATACAAGCCAACCAATGTGGTGACTTTACTTAGATTTTATAAAGGGTATTCTCATCTTGACATTATGCACTGAGCCATCAAGGGGATCACTTGCACTTCATTTTGTTGTGGTGCATATTTTAAAAAAAAATTGTTGGGCTTTTTGGGAATCTGATCTTTTTTTCTTTTCAATAGTAACATCGGAATTATTGGGGATTTGTTTGTCTTATGTGGGGTTGAAGGGAGAAGTATATTTTTTATTATTTCACAGATAATATCATTATTTTTAGGGTGAGGGGGTAGGTAGGGATATTTTTAATTTGTGTGGGTGGCTAGGGGCTTAAGGACCACTAACCCCTGATTAAAAGGAATGGCCCAAATTTTGCGATTGGCTGCTCACTGTTTAGTTGATATGTTACGAAAGGTATTAAATATCCCTTATACTAATATAGGGGTTGTATTATTTATTACTGGCATTTATAAAACAATTCAGGAAGAATGTACAATATACACAGACAAAAAAAAAAGGTAAACAGGGCCCTGCCCGTAAACTGAGAACTGAAGTTCTTTTATATAAAGTGGTTAGTTAGATAGTTTACAATCTAAAGGATAAGATGATGATTTGAGACAAGAGGTAACAGGAGGAATTAAGAAGTGATGGCCCAATGAAGTTAACAGGGAGTAGCAGCTATTGGTAAAATATAAAGGAAATGAGGAGGTAATTGAGTATAATCTCAGACAGCTGGATCCGCATGCTATATATTTAGTAGGAACCTGGGTGGGTGCTTGGAGATTCAGTATTGTTGGTTCTGGGTATGTGAAGTGAGCCCTAAGGAACAGGGATAGAAATGAAATAGTTACATGGAAGCATTTACAGCTAGGAGTTGGAAAGGATGGAGAGAGAGAGGAGGTGAGAAGGGCAAATATATGTGTACAACTGAAAAGTTTACCAACCAAATTCTATCACCCACAATATTAATAACTATGTGTACATGAAATATTGGTGGAATCCATTCAATAATAATAATAATAATAATAATAATAAAAAACTGCACACTTTAAAAATGACAGTGGCAAACTGCAGGTATAAATGGCAACAATGCTATTGTAACAAATGATAAAATGGTATTAAAGTAAGAATGAATGAGGTGCAGTATCTTCCAAGAGAGATTCAGAATTGCTTGGTTCTGGGTGTGTAAAGTAAAGAGCCCCACAGGCTTATTTTTTATTTTACATGTTTTAATGTGGTGGCTGGCTAGGTAGCGCTGACCAACCACCACATTGTTGACCTTTGCTGCAGAGTTTTTTTTTTAAAGCTATTTGACCGCTGGCTGCCAGTGCACAAATAGTACTTGGAAATTCTTGCAAAAAGCAAGTGAGCGAAATATTGCGAATGTGCAACCTGCGGAATGCATTCGTTCTCTATTCATAGTAATATTGGTATTGTGCATGTTTGGACATGGTTCATATCCTAAAAGCACTGATATTCTACCAGACACCAAATACAACTGGCAGATTGGTGCAAATTCGGTCAAACTGATCGAATTCCGAATGGAATTAGCTGTATTAGAAATGAGAATTTCCATTCCTTTCGGCATTTGGCCATTTTAACGGGATTTTGTTTAGTGAATTTCCCTGTGAATGTTTCTATTTCTCCTCTTCATTTCCAATGTTTGCCCTGGCCTGGGCTGGCTTTGCCTTGTCTGAACTGGATTGTGATGCCATTTACTAAATCTTCAATGTACATTTAAACAAAATGGAACAACTCATGAAAAAAATGTATAGGTGATATTTAATGTCTTATTCAGTGATATAAATTTCAGAGAAGTGACAATTCTTTAAAAACAAACATCCATAGACTTACCCAATGCAATGGAAATGGTAATAATGCCTCCTGCTATTAAAATATATGACACAAACTATTTATAAAGAGAATGGCTCATATATTTTAAAGGAACTCTTTAGTGTTAGGAATATGATAATGTGCCTCTCTGCCCCCCCCCCCCCCACATCCCCCTCTTCGTGCACACCCTGCCAGCAAATAAAAGGGAATGTCAGCGCTGAGGGGAAACCTAAGGGGTCATACACAGCAAGCTGTGCAAGTGCATTACGCCTTCCCCATAGGAAAGCATTGATTCAATGATTTCCTATGAGTAATTTGAAGACGTTGAACAACCTCATGTAAAGCGTGAGGATGTCCAGTGCCGTTCCGCAGAGTCAAACTCCATGAAACAGAGGCAGTCTTAAAATCCTGCAATATAAACATTGTTGGTTCTCTGATACAGTAATGTTTTAGATTGCAAGGTCAAAGAGACAATGCACCCAGACCATTTCATTGAGATGCAGTGGTCTGGGTGTCTATAGTGTCCCTATAAGCACGACATTAAATACTGTGTCTTTTCTAAAACCAGGTTGTAGCATACAGCATACACTCTTTTGTACAGTGTAAATACAGGAGGCAAATTCTATATATATTTTACTGTTAATCATTTCCTCAAATAATTTTTACTGAGAGTGAAATATGAAACCATTACACAGTCTAACTCCTTTTTTGCATATTTTTCTGTATGCAGGAACAAAGACTTGAAAAGACACAATATAAGATGTCACACACATATGTTCATGTACTTGATCAATGCTACCTTTTCTCAGCATTCTGAAGATTTATTGAAATTTTAGACTGTTTTTTCAGATATTGTGAAACTACAGTTCCCACGATTCCTTGCCAGCCTGGCTGTCAGTTGGCTTCACCAGCTTTAATAAATTTCAGCACTGACTGGGGCGTGGCCGGACCGTGCATGGGTGCAGACGTGTAGTACCTGTGCTCCGTGCCCTCGGCCAAATAATAGCGATAAAATCGGCGACTAACTGCCCTAAAAGGGTTCGGACCAAGAAGCCTCTGCTGCAGGGGACACCCTCCACCGGCTCACCTCATAAATATAGTGGCACCATGGATGATTATGTGTCCACGCCGGCGGATCTGCGTGGAGCCGGGCCAGCAGCTAAAATGGCGCCGGCCTCCCCTTGGGCCGAAAGCGCGGGAGTCTCTTCAGAGGAGGGCGACCAGAGCGATGCGCTGAATTTGATCCGCCAAGAACTCACCCGGATTTCGGCACGTATGCTTACTCCAATGGAATGCTGCAGGAGTTCTGAGCAGCTGTGCGGGAGGAGATCACCGCACTATGCACAGACTTGTCTGCTGTGGAGGTGAGAGTGGACGCATTGGAGACGGAGGTGCAGGCGAGCCGCTCCCAACACAGGGCCGCCGAGATAGCGACCACCAGACAGGGGAACCTCCTCCTGGCACTGCGGTGACAGGTGGAGGACTTGGAGAACCGCAGTCGCCGCCAGAATATCTGGATACGTGGACTGCCGGAGCCGGATGCATCACCGTTACAAGACACAGCCCGGGCACTCTTCAGACATATCCTGGGCCGTAACTGCCCAGAAGATATCCAATTTGACCGGATTCACAGGGCCCTGGTGTCAGGATCGGGACAGGGATCCAACACGCAGAGTACAAAGAGTGGAAAGGTACGTATACCGGGCCTTAGAATGGCCGGACTAACGTACCGAGAGTAATAGAGAATAGTCAGAGACAAGCCGAGGTCGAGGGAACGGGAAGACAGATAAGCGAGAGACAAGCCGGGTCAAGGGAGAACAGAGAAGCAGGGAAGTACAACAAGCCGAGTCAAAACCAAATAGAGCAAACTAGAATACCAGAGCACTGAGTGACTAGACAAGCTAGAACCACGACAGGGCAATGAGCTGAAGAGAGAAGTAAGCTTAAATACCCTGGCTCCGGATGGTAAGCACGCCTCTGACAAGTGCCGATTGGATATCGGACACTTGAGTGACAGGTCGCTCGTGATAGCGTCATGACGTCACGTATTGAGCGTCCTGCTAGAAAAGGACGTGGATTCCTCGCGGCCGGTGTTTAAGTGGCTGGATGAACCGCGAGGAACGGAGGAAACAGCTCGCCTGGACGGATAAACCATCAAGTCTCTACCTCCCTTAGAGGTAGAGGCCTCAGGTACCCTGACAGTACCCCCCCTCTCAGATACGCCCACCGGGCGGAAGGAACCGGGGCGAGATGGGAAGCGAAGGTGAAATGCTCTGCGAAGGCGAGAAGCATGAACGTCCTCCTGAGGTACCCAACTCCTCTCCTCAGGACCATATCCCCTCCAGTTGACCAGATATTGCAATTTTCCCCTTGAAATTCTGGAATCAACGATGGAGCTGACCTCGTACTCCTCCCGACCCTCCACCTGAACAGGACGAGGCGAGGAGACCTTAGAGGAGAATTTGTTGCAAATAAGAGGTTTCAACAAGGAGACATGAAAAGTTAGGAATGCGTAAGGCAGGTGGCAGAGCAAGGCGATACGCAACCGGATTGATACGAGTGAGAACCCTGTAAGGGCCTATGTAGCGAGGAGCAAATTTCATAGATGGAACTTTTAGTCGAATATTCTTAGTACTTAACCATACCCTATCCCCAGGAACAAAAACAGGAGCTGCTCTTCTATGCTTGTCAGCGTGTTTCTTGAACAACGAGGAACTATGTAACAGAATTTGCCGAGTCTGATCCCATAATTTCTTCAGGTTGGCGACATGATCATCAACCGACGGTATCCCCTGAGAAGAGGAAACCGAAGGAAAAATCGAAGGATGAAAGCCATAGTTCATGAAGAAAGGGCTAGAGCGAGTTGAATCGCAAACAAGGTTATTGTGTGCGAACTCCGCCCAAGGAATCAGACCGACCCAATCGTCCTGGTGTTCGGAAACAAAGCAACGCAGATACTGTTCGATCTTTTGATTGGTACGTTCAGCAGCTCCGTTAGACTGAGGGTGATAGGCCGAGGAGAAGTTCAATTTGATGCCCATTTGAGAACAAAAGGATCTCCAGAAACGTGAGACAAATTGAGAGCCTCTATCAGAAACAATCTCCGAAGGAATCCCATGTAGGCGAAAAACCTCTCTTGCAAAAATCTCCGCCAATTCAGGAGAAGTCGGAAGTTTAGGTAATGGCACGAAATGGGCCATCTTAGTAAATCTATCCACCACCGTGAGAATAACAGTCTGTCTCTTGGAAGCAGGCAAATCAACGATAAAGTCTATGGACAAACAGGACCAAGGTTTCTCAGGAATGTCCAAGGGGTGTAAGAGGCCACATGGAGATGCATGAGGTAGTTTAGTCTTGGCACAAGTTTCACAAGCTGCGACGAACTCCTCAATATCTTTTCGAAGTGAAGACCACCAGAAATCCTTGGATATCAAAGAGTATGTCTTGCGAATACCAGGATGACCAGCTATTTTACTTTCGTGAAAACATTGTAAGAGCTCCAGTTGAAGTTCAGGAGGAACAAAGTTTCTTCCCTCAGGAGTGTTTCCGGGAGCTAGATGTTGTGACTTCAAGATCTGGTCAAGTAGCGGAGAATGAATTTTGAGACTGGTATTAGCAATAATATTGCATTTGGGTACAATGGAGGACATAAGTGGTTCAACTGAAGCAGAGGGCTCATATTGGCGAGATAGCGCATCGGCTTTAGAATTCTTTGACCCAGGTCTGTAAGTCAGAACGTAATTGAAATGGGTAAGAAACAACGACCAACGAGCCTGCCTGGAGGACAACCGCTTAGCCTCTCCGATATAAGACAAATTTTTGTGGTCAGTTAGAATGGTAACAGGATGTAATGTACCTTCCAATAAATGTCTCCACTCTTTCAAAGCCTTGATAACCGCTAATAATTCTCTGTCACCAATGTCATATCTGCTTTCAGTACCGGTCAATTTTTTAGAGAAAAATCCACATGGATGTAATGGTTTATCAACCCCCAACCTTTGAGATAGGACAGCACCTAAACCAGTCTCTGATGCGTCTACCTCAAGTAGAAAAGGCAGAGAAGTGTCGGGGTGAACTAAAATTGGAGCGGAAGCGAAAAGCTCCTTGAGAGTTTTGAACGCAAGGAGAGCTTCAGTAGTCCAATTCTTAGTATCAGCCCCCTGTTTGGTCATATTAGTGATAGGTGCGATAATGGAAGAATAGCCCTTAATAAAGCGCCTATAATAATTAGAAAAACCAATAAATCTCTGTACGGCTTTAAGACCTTTGGGTAAAGGCCACTCTAGAATGGATTGGAGCTTATCCGGATCCATCTTAAATCCCTCCCCAGAGATCACATAGCCGAGAAAGGTTACCTGGGTTTGATCAAAGCTACATTTCTCCAACTTGCAGTACAAGCCATGCTGGAGAAGCTTGTGCAAAACCCTCCTGACTTGCTTGTGATGAGTCTCAATCTCACTAGAATGAATGAGTATATCATCTAGGTATACAATGACGCACTCTTGCTGAAATTCCCTAAGAACCTCATTTATCAGATCCTGGAATACAGCTGGCGCATTGCATAACCCAAAAGGCATAACAGTATATTCATAGTGACCATATCGAGTATTGAATGCCGTCATCCACTCATGTCCCTGCTGGATTCTCACCAAGTTATATGCCCCTCTGAGGTCTAACTTGGTGAAAATTGTAGAGCCCTTCAAACGATCGAAGAGTTCGGTGATCAAGGGAATAGGGTAGGCATTTTTAATGGTTATCTTATTCAAGCCTCGATAATCAATACAAGGTCTCAAAGAACCATCTTTCTTTTTAACAAAAAAAAATCCAGCCCCGGCAGGGGAGGAGGACCTCCTGATGAATCCCTTGTCTAAATTCTCGTGAATATACTCCTCTAGAACTGAGTTCTCTTTTGTAGATAATGGGTATACATGACCTCTGGGAGGCATGGTACCAGGGAGTAGGTTAATTTTGCAATCAAAGGACCTGTGAGGAGGTAAGGTATCGGCTTTCTTTTTGTCAAATACTGCCTTTAAATCTAGATACTGAGGCGGAATTTGTGTCTCTGTAGGATTGTCAGAGGTAGTCGATGTGTTAGTTAATCCGAGAGGTAAGACCTTCCGCAAGCATTTTTCTTGACAATTCTTTCCCCACGAAACTATCTCCCCTGACTCCCAATTAATAATAGGGTTGTGTCTCCTCAACCAGGAGTACCCCAGGACTATGGGAATAGACGGAGAAGAAATGAGCATTAAGGATATATCCTCTTTATGTAGGATGCCAACAGTTAAGTTAATCGGTATGGTCTCATGGAAAATAACAGGCTCAAGTAACGGTCTACCATCGATGGCCTCAACAGCCAGTGGTGTCTCTTTTAACTGGGATGGGATAGCATGCTTGGCAACAAAACCCTGATCTATAAAGCTCTCAGCAGCTCCAGAATCGATTAGTGCCATAGTCTTTACTACTCCCTTCTCCCACCTCAAAGAAACGGGTAACAGAAGCCTGAACTCTTTGTAGTTATGAATAGAGGACAAAGTAGAAACACCCAAGGCCTGTCCTCTAGAGAAACTTAGGTGCGAGCGTTTCCCGAACGATTAGGACAATTTAGGCGTAAATGTCCTCTGACTCCACAATACATACATAAACCCTCCCTTCTTCTGTACTGTCTCTCTCTCTCTGTGAGATGAGTACTGCCTATCTGCATAGGTTCAGAAATACGTAAGTCCTCGAACTCAGAATTTTGAAAGGTAGGTGCTAGTTTAAAGGAGGGTCTGCGGGTCCTATCTCGAGTGTTCTGCCTCTCTCTTATGCGTTCATCAATACGAGATATAAAAGAAATTAAATCCTCCAAATTCTCAGGGAGTTCTCTAGTAGCGACCTCGTCAAGAATTACATCTGATAACCCATTCAGAAACACATCTATATAAGCCTGTTCGTTCCACTTAACTTCTGCCGCCAAGGACCTGAACTCTAGTGCATAGTCCACAAGTGTTCGATTGTCCTGTCTAAGGCGCAACAGTAATCTAGCTGCATTGACCTTTCTACCAGGAGGGTCAAAAGTTCTTCTAAACGCAGCTACAAAGGCATTATAATTATAGACTAGTGGATTATCATTCTCCCATAAAGGATTGGCCCATCTCAGAGCTTTCTCAATGAGTAAAGTAATAACAAATCCAACCTTCGCTCTATCTGTAGGATAAGATCGGGGTTGTAATTCGAAATGGATGCTAATCTGGTTCAGAAAACCACGGCACTTCTCCGGTGACCCGCCATAACGTACTGGTGGGGTAATACGGGAAGAAGCACCTACAGTGGCTACCTCTAGACCTGAGACTGCAGGAGAAATAGAAGGAGTACGTGTCTCCTCAGGTGGGTTACTAGCACGAGACAAAAGTGCCTGTAGTGCTAGAGCCATCTGATCCATCCTATGCTCCATGGCGTCAAACCTGGGATCAGAAGAACCAAGCTGACTGTTTGTACCTGCAGGATCCATTGGCCCTGTCGTAATGTCAGGATCGGGACAGGGATCCAACACGCAGAGTACAAAGAGTGGAAAGGTACGTATACCGGGCCTTAGAATGGCCGGACTAACGTACCGAGAGTAATAGAGAATAGTCAGAGACAAGCCGAGGTCGAGGGAACGGGAAGACAGATAAGCGAGAGACAAGCCGGGTCAAGGGAGAACAGAGAAGCAGGGAAGTACAACAAGCCGAGTCAAAACCAAATAGAGCAAACTAGAATACCAGAGCACTGAGTGACTAGACAAGCTAGAACCACGACAGGGCAATGAGCTGAAGAGAGAAGTAAGCTTAAATACCCTGGCTCCGGATGGTAAGCACGCCTCTGACAAGTGCCGATTGGATATCGGACACTTGAGTGACAGGTCGCTCGTGATAGCGTCATGACGTCACGTATTGAGCGTCCTGCTAGAAAAGGACGTGGATTCCTCGCGGCCGGTGTTTAAGTGGCTGGATGAACCGCGAGGAACGGAGGAAACAGCTCGCCTGGACGGATAAACCATCAAGTCTCTACCTCCCTTAGAGGTAGAGGCCTCAGGTACCCTGACACCTGGGTCCTCCAAGACAGGATGGGAAACCCAGGGACGTGCTATGTTGCCTGCACGCCTATAGCCTGAAGGAGGCACTGATGACCGCCACCAGAGGAGCGGATAAGATTATGTTCCAGGGCGTGGAGGTGGCGCTGTTCCAGGTTCTCTCAAGCTTCACGCTGGATGCCCGGAGAGCACTGCGGCCCATTACTGCTACCCTCCGGGAGAAGAATGTGCCCTACCGCTGGGGATTCCCTTTCAGCCTGCAGATAAAGCATGGTAATGCCTGGCTCCATATTCGGTGGCCGGATGACGTGGCCCCGATGCTGAGGACACTCCGCATTCCCCACATACGCACCCGTAACTGGCTGCTGGAGACACCGCTGGCGCCTAGAAGGAGACAAGGTTCCCAGAGCCCACAGCCGGAACAACCGCGGGAGAGGGAGCCCCCGCAAGGATGCTGGGTGGCCCGACAGGCGCTGAGGAGTAATGGGCCTACCAGCTAAATAGACTTCCACGGAGGTACTGGGGCTGGGCATCGTGGTTGGCCATAGCGGGTCGTAGAGGCTAGGTTGGGTGGCGGTTGGGGACCTCCAGGGTGGACCTTCCTCGCCTCTCGCCTACGTGGTAATTTCATCAAGACCTGCTCGAAACGTAAACGAGAGCAAAATACAAGACTGAAAGACTTGTACGCACGAACTTCGCAGTTAGAACAGACACACAGGTCGGACCCGACGGAGGACAACTACCGTTCTCTCCTAGAAGCTAGAAGAGACCTGAAGAGCCTTCTGTCCCGGAATCTATCGCATACGCTCCGTAAATCCCGAAGATTCTTCTATGAGCATTCAAACAAATGCGGGCGTATGCTGGCTAGAATGTTACAAAAGAAACGACGACTGTCACAAATCACTATATTGCAAAAGGCGAATGCGCCCCCCATATGAAGACCAGATGGAATAATGTCGGAATTCCAGGAGTTCTACACCAGTGTCAGGGACCAGGAACCAGACAGAGACAGAAGTAGATGCAAACACACCTTTATTAATAAATAACAAATAATAAACAAAAGCAAAGTCCAGGAATCAAGCAGGGGTCAGTCACCAGAGCGGGTAGTCAGACAAGCCAGGATCAGGAGCACGGAGAGCAGCGGAGTCAGGAACAAGGCCGGAGTCAGGAACCAGGATCAAACAGGAAACACAGGAACAAGGAGACTTCTGGGAAACAGGAAACCACGCAAGGGCAAGGAGGTTCTGGGCTTAGCTGCTTAAATAGGCAGAACTGATTAGCAGCAGGGTTGATTACTACTCACAGGTGAGTAACCGTGGCAACAAGCAGAAGCAGCTCATAGTAATTGCAGCTGCAAACTCAATCACTGAAACAGAAAGGTTTGCTGTTTAAAACAGCAAAGAAACCCTGACAGTACCTCCCCCTCAACGATTCCCCCCATCTCTGTTGGTGGGTCCGGGCTTCATGGGGAAGCGGGCGTGATAGGAACGAAGGAGGGATGGTGCATGGACATCAGAGGCTGGAACCCAGGAGCGTTCCTCTGGACCGTATCCTTTCCAGTGTACCAAGTATTGGATCTGTCCTCTGAAGACCCGTGAGTCAATGATGCTGCGTATTTCATATTCCTCATGATTGTCAATCAGGACAGGACGTGGACGTGGCACTGAGGTGGTGTAGCGATTACAAACCAACGGTTTCAAGAGGGAAACATGGAAAACATTTGAGATGCGCATGTTAGCAGGAAGGTCAAGTGCGTAAGCTACAGGGTTAACCCTTCGAAGTATACGAAATGGCCCAACGTATCGGGGTGCCAGTTTTTGTGCGGGAACACTGAGGCGTAGGTTGCGGGAAGACAGCCAGACCCTCTCTCCGACCTGATAGGTAGGTGCAGGAAGGCGTCTGCGGTCGGCCTGGAGTTTGTAGTTCTGCATTGCGCGTTGCAATGAACTCTGAACCTGCACCCAAGTGGAACGGAGTTCCCTGAGATGTTCCTCCAATGCCGGTATCTCCTGTGGCAAGAACGTATCAGGCAACATGGACGGTTGAAACCCATAGTTTGCCAGGAACGGGGATAGCCGGGAGGAGGCATTAATCGCACTATTGTGGGCAAACTCCGCCCAGGGTAGCAGATCAGACCAGTTGTTCTGGTGGTCAGAAATGTAGCAACGCAGAAACTGTTCCAGTGTTTGGTTAGCACGTTCCGCTGCACCATTGGATTGCGGGTGGTAGGCCGAGGAGAAGGAAAGCTGAATTCCCATTTGCGTACAAAAAGCTCTCCAAAATCTGGACACGAACTGGCTACCCCTATCTGAGACTATCACTTTGGGTAACCCATGCAAACGAAAGATCTCCCGACCAAAAATTGTTGCAAGTTCCTGGGAAGTTGGTAGTTTTTTCAAGGGAAGGCAATGCGACATCTTCGAGAATCGGTCAACAACCATGAGAACGACTGTATTGCCACGGGAGACCGGAAGATCTACGATAAAATCCATGGATAAGTGGGTCCAGGGTCGTTCACCATTAGGTATGGTTTGCAGGAGACCCACTGGAGGGCGTCGTGGGGTTTTGTTTTGAGCGCACACAGGACAGGCAGCTACAAAAGCGGTGACATCCGAACGGAGACTAGGCCACCAAAATTGCCGGGATACGGACCAGATTAACTGGTTTTTGCCTGGATGTCCAGCTGCTTTGGGTTCGTGGTATGTACTCAATAGTTTCGTACGGAGGTTAATAGGTACAAAACAACGGCCATTAGGTTTCTCTGGAGGAGCATTACTTTGTGCAGCCAGAATCTCCTCGCCTAGGGGTGAGGTGAGGTTAGTACGGATGGTTGCCAGTATATGGTCCGGAGGAATCACAGGAGTAGGGGTTATCTCCTCTCTAGATGGAGGGGAGAACTGTCGAGACAAGGCATCAGCCCGAATGTTTTTTGTACCGGGCAAGTAAGAAACCACATAATTGAATCTTGATAGGAAGAGGGCCCATCTAGCTTGCCGGGGGGAAAGTCGCTTAGCTTCAGAAAGATATGTTAGATTCTTGTGGTCTGTGAGTATGAGGATTGGCACTGAAGTACCCTCAAGAAGGTGCCTCCATTCTTTGAGAGCTAAAATTATGGCTAGAAGTTCTCTATCACCAATCTGGTAGTTGCATTCCGCCGGGTTCAATTTCCTCGAGAAATACCCGCACGGATGCCTGGAGCTCTCTGGGTTAGGACGTTGAGACAGGAGGGCGCCCACTCCTGTCTCAGACGCATCGACCTCAAGAATGAATGGTAAGGCAGGGTTGGGGTGTGCCAGTATAGGAGCAGCAGCAAAGGCGACTTTGAGAGACTCAAAGGCAGTAATGGCTTCCTGTGACCAATGCTGTGGATCAGCATCTCTCCTGGTCATGTCCGTGAGAGGTTTAACCAAGGAAGAAAAGTTGCGTATGAACTTCCGATAATAATTGGCGAAGCCCAGAAACCGTTGTATAGAGCGAAGACCCGTAGGTCGAGGCCATTTTAGTACAGCCGAAAGTTTCTCCGGATCCATAGAGAATCCAGTATCTGAGATAACATATCCCAAGAATGTAACCTGTTTGCAGTGAAACTCACATTTCTCCAATTTGCAGAACAGACTATTTTCTCTAAGTCTCTGTAGAACACGAGAAACGTCTGCGTGATGGTTCTCGAGAGATGTGGAATGGATCAGAATATCATCAAGATAAACCACCACACATTGCTGCAGCATATCTCGCAGGACGTCATTTATAAATTCTTGGAAAACCGCTGGAGCATTGCAAAGACCAAAGGGCATTACTAAGTATTCGTAATGGCCGCTCCTGGTGTTAAATGCGGTTTTCCATTCGTGGTCCTCTTTTATCCGGACGAGATTATATGCCCCTCTCAGATCAAGTTTGGTGAAGACCGTTGCTCCCTTGAGGCGGTCAAATAATTCCGTGATTAATGGAATGGGGTAGGCATTCTTAATAGTAATGCGATTGAGACCCCTATAGTCGATACAGGGTCTCAACTCGCCATCTTTTTTCTTTACAAAGAAAAAGCCGGCCCCGGCAGGAGAAGATGCCTTCCGAATAAAACCCTTAGACAGTGCATCGGTAACATACTCCTCCATGGCTCGATTCTCTGCTACAGACAGTGGGTAAATCCGGCCCCGGGGAGGATTGGTACCCGGTTGGAGTTCGATACCACAGTCATACGGACGGTGTGGTGGCAGAACGCTGGCTTGACCCTTGTCAAATACATCTTGGAATTCTTGGTACTCAGCGGGTAAGGAAGAGGCAGAACATGCGCCCAAAACTTTGACCGGTTTCTGGAGACAGGACAATGTGCATTGCTGGGACCATGATAATATCTCAGCTTTGCGCCAATCAATTGTGGGGTTATGCTTCTGTTACCAAGGGTATCCCAAAACAACCTGGTAATATGGAGAGGAAATGACCTGGAATTGGGTCGTCTCATGATGTAGAGCCCCTACAGCCAGAGATATGGGCACGGTTTCTTGGGTCACGTGGGTTGGCTGTATTGGTCTGCCATCGATGGCTTCGAAGGCTAGTGGGGAGTTGCGAGACTGTAAGGGTATAGAGTGCTTTGCTGCAAATGCACAATCTATAAACAAGCCTGCGGCCCCAGAATCAAGTAACGCCCGGGTTTCAATGGATGAATCAGACCAGGAGAGGATAACAGGCACCAAGGGTTTGCGCACACATATCTCTGGGTCTGCAGAAAGACCACCCAAGATCTGCCCCTGACAGTATCTTGGGTGCGGGCCCTTTGCCGGACGAATCGGGCAAAATTTTAACAAGTGACCATGGTGTCCGCAGTATAGGCACAGACCCTCCCTCCTCCTAAAGGCTCTCTCCTCGACCGAGAGGCGTGAGAAGCCTAACTGCTTTGGCTCCACACAGAGGACTCAGGTCCAGGAGGCATGGGAGGTGAGGGAGGTTCGGGTGGGCAAGAAAAGCTCGGTGCCAAGTTTACGAGAGGCCTCCGCAGGCGCTCCTTGGATGAGGATCTCTCTCGGAGTCTGATGTCAATGAGGGTGACAAATGATATCAGTTCCTCGAGATCTTTAGGTAATTCTCTGGCTGCAATCTCATTTTTAAACACATCGGAGAGACCTTGTGCAAAGGCAGCCACGAGAGTCTCGTTGTTCCAGCCACCCTCTGCTGCCATGGTACGGAATTCACTGGCATACTCGACAATAGTTTTTGTGCCCTGAGAATTAGACATGAGTAGTTCGGCAGTAGGGGTGGAGCGAGCTGGAATATCAAAAACCCTTTTGAAGGATGCAACAAATTCAGGGTAATTGTAAATAATAGGCCTCTCTGCCTCCCAGAGAGGTTTTGCCCAAGCTAGGGCCTTTTCAGACAGCAAAGAAATCATGAAGTGAACTTTGTCACTGTCTGTAGGAAATGCCTGGGGCAGGGTTTCAAGGTATCCTTTAACTTGATTTATAAATTCTCTGCACTGAGCTGGGTTGCCCCCAAAATACTGAGGGAGCGGGACAGACCCAGTCATTTCTCTAGCCGCTACAGGTTTGGAGGCTACAACCGGTGCTAGAACAGGAAGTGAGGCAGAGGCGGCCGCAATCGCAGGCTGGCCGGGTACTGGATCCAAATGGGCATACTGGTCCAAATGGTGGTTCTGCTGGTCCCACTGGGTAAGCAGGTTAGGTATAGGTGTCTTGCCTGTACCATCTGTATTCATGGCCCTTGCGTAATGTCAGGGACCAGGAACCAGACAGAGACAGAAGTAGATGCAAACACACCTTTATTAATAAATAACAAATAATAAACAAAAGCAAAGTCCAGGAATCAAGCAGGGGTCAGTCACCAGAGCGGGTAGTCAGACAAGCCAGGATCAGGAGCACGGAGAGCAGCGGAGTCAGGAACAAGGCCGGAGTCAGGAACCAGGATCAAACAGGAAACACAGGAACAAGGAGACTTCTGGGAAACAGGAAACCACGCAAGGGCAAGGAGGTTCTGGGCTTAGCTGCTTAAATAGGCAGAACTGATTAGCAGCAGGGTTGATTACTACTCACAGGTGAGTAACCGTGGCAACAAGCAGAAGCAGCTCATAGTAATTGCAGCTGCAAACTCAATCACTGAAACAGAAAGGTTTGCTGTTTAAAACAGCAAAGAAACCCTGACAACCAGGCTATACAACCTGACGATGGACACTAGCAGGGAGGCGACTCAGCAGCGACTGGTCAAAATCCGGGAATACCTGGAGCAACATGTGTCCCGGAAGCTTACGCAGGCCCAGGCTGAGGATCTGGACTCCCCCATTACCCTGGAGGAGCTCTCGGGCGCCCTCAAAGCCGCGAAGATGAACAAAGCCCCGGGACCGGATGGCTTCCCTGTAAGATATATACGGATCTTCGGGGAGATCCTCCTACCGGAGCTGCTGGCGAGCCTCAATTCCATCTTGGAGGGTGGGAGGTTCCCGGAGGATACCCTCATGGCAACGGTGGCAGTGGTGCCGAAGGAAGGTAAGTACCCCACTTCATGCGCCGGTTATAGACCTATTTCCCTACTCAATGCGGACCTCAAACTATTCACAATGATTCTCGCCCGCCGAGTGGGTGAGGTGGCTCCGGACCTGGTACACCCAGATCAGACCGCGTTCATCCCGAGGGAGAGGCAAAGGATAATACAATTAGGGCCCTCAACCTCATACATGCCAAGGCAACTGCCCGCGGAGGCCTCCTGCTCTCCACAGACGCCGAGAAGGCTTTTGATAGGGTGGACTGGCTGTTCATGAGGTAGACCCTACGGGTGATGGGCTTCGGCCCCAATATCCAGACCTGGATAGCGGCCCTATATACGACCCCGAAGGCCCGTCTGAGGATAAACGAAGCCCTGTCCCCTACCTTCTCGATTAGCAATGGAACTTGACAGGGGTGCCCCCTGTCCCCCCTCCTGTTTTCCCTCACGCTAGAACCGTTCCTGGCGGCGGTCAGACGGGACGGGGTATAACAGGGTTCACCGTGGGGGGAGGAGAACACAAGGTAGCTGCTTACGCACATGACCTGCTATTTTTTATTGCAAACCCGACGGTGACACTACCAAATCTACTCCAGACCTTTCAGACATACGGGCACTCTCCAACTTAAAATTGAACACGGATAAGTCCGAGGCACTGCCACTTGATCTACCCCCTGGCCTGACGGTCCAACTGAAGGTGAATTTCCCCTTCAGGTGGTGCACACAGTGAATTAAATACCTAGGCATCTGGCTGATGAAGGATTTGTTCAGGCTGTTCCCCGAAAACTTTCTGCCCCTACTGGCAACGCTTGGGGTGGATATGAAGAGGTGGGGCGCGACATGTGTGTCCTGGTTTGGGAGAATAAACGCGGTCAAGATGAACCTTCTACCGCGGCTCCTGTACTTGTTTCAGACAATTCCCATCCGCCTCCCCAGGACCTTCTTCTGCACCTTGACTACGGCCATCAGACAATTTGTATAGGCAGTGGGCGCAGCCAAACTCCGACATACCCAGTTGATTCGTCCAAAATGCCAAGGTGGAGTGGCACTGCCCTCGCTCCAAACTTACTACCAAGCGGTGCACCTCCTCCGAGTGGTGGACTGGCACGTGCCCGACACCGATAAGCAATGGGTCAGTATAGAACGCGCACAGGTCAGGGAGCGAATACCATGGGCTACGTGGCTCCTGAAACCCATGCAGACATGGGACATCCGGAAGCACCCGCTCATAGGGGCAACCCTGCAAGTGTGGTCCACTATACGCTACAAGTTAGAACTAATGACTAACCCGACCCCGCTGGCCCCGGTGATCTACAACCCTGAGATTGCAGGAGGGCTGGCGCCGAGAGACGTGGCGGGGGCTGGGAAGCCCGGACAAACCATATTTAGGAGACTGGTGCACGGTGGGTCAGCTGAAACCCTTGGAAACCTTAACTTCCCTGGCACCCCCAACAGGGCTGACCCGCTTCAGATACCAACAAGTTCGGCACTACTATCAATTCTTACCAGGCAAGCGGCTGGTGCACAGGGAGTTGACCAGCTTCGAGGCCCTTTGCACAGAGGGGAGGCGCCTATCGAAGGGCGTCTCTACGCTGTACTCCATGTTACTAACAGCAACTCGGAGCCCTCCGGCGACATACCAATCTAAATGGGAACAAGCCACGGGTGCCACTTTATCGAACGCCTTGGCCTACATCCCCCTTTTCTCCCTCCCCCCCCCCCCGTCCCCTCCCTCACACACGACGGACCTAAAACCAACCACACCTAGACAGGTAACAGACATTACACCATTAGCGCAGAGTACGGGGCTCAGGCTCCCGTACACGCACATGGGCCGTATACGACAGCGGTACCGCCTCTACATTAAGTCGGATGCACGGTCATGACGGGTGCGGAGGACGGGGTTTGACCTATCAGACAGGACACCCTTGAACCGACCTTCCCCTGTTGGGTTGCACGGAAAATGTTCTAAAGTTCAGATTGCGCAGTTGCGCCTGGTTGTTCAGTTCAAAACAGAGGCTGGGGGACGGAATATAAACATGAAAAAGGGAGCTTGTATTGCCGTATATGTTGTAAACTACTTGGATTTTGTAAGCTTTCAAGTTGTCTATTTGCTGTACCCATGTATTCTATGCTTCAATAAAAATGAAGATTGCCCAAAAAAAATAAAAAAAATTTCAGCACTGACAATTTACATATTTTCATAAGGATTTACCAAATGGGCAATAATTTATTATTCAACGAAAATAGACACAGAACCATTTTTTTGAGAAAATGCTTCATATTTATGGTCTGCTTTTAATTGGCTTCAATTATATGATTAATCTTTTTTTATTTATTGTTTTTCATTCATTTTTAATTATGTTATCATAGATAACTAAACTAGAAAATGTTCAATATTATAAGAAGGAAAAACTAAACAAAAACTAATTATCATTATTTATCATTCTTTTTCTTTTGTGTGTAGGGCAGACAGACTTTTTTGTTAAGTAAACAGCTGATCTCTAAATACATTTGAAAACAGCTGTTGTTCAGCCCATGATAGGGATAATAATCTTATCTTATAGATATAACCATTCCTGCCATCTGTCTGTAAGATTTAAAGCTTGATTCTGGTGTGGGCAAAATAATAACATTTTAAAATGATAATATTTCAAGAACGTGAAAAAAATATATTCTGTTGAAATATTTACATATATATATAGCATACGCTTTGAAAAAAATCTCTGTAATTGTGGATAAATTATTTTTTTCTGTTTCAATATTTTATAAGAAACTGCATATCTGTATATGTCAAAAAAATGAGGACGAGAAAAAAATAGACCATTGTTTTGAAAATCCTGAATACATTTTTTTATATAATTCTTTATTTAAGCTGTGCATAGATATGAGTACAGTCACGTTTGCAATGCCACAATAGCAATAACAAAAACATGGCAGGATAGTTATTTGACATTCGATAAGTCTGCACAATTTTATAATATTAAGTAAGTATGCTAATTGTATATGTCTAAGCTTGTAGCAATTGTTAACTAGAAATTAAGCAGTCAAAGATAGACATGGTATGAAGAGTGATACAGCAGAGTATAAATATATGTGTAGTAACAGGCTTATCAAACAAATAAAACAAGTGAAATGGAACGTTTGTACCGCTGGGTATTTAGCAGATAAAAATAATGTAAACACACATCAAGTCCTGCTCTGTGACCAGGATGGTAGCTGGAATAGAGGCAACCGCAAGCCTTCACCCGATACCACTAGTGTGCTTGAACAGTTAGTCCGTTCCCTGGCCCGGCATGGTGTCTCCTTGTGCCCATATGCATGGCTGCGGCAGGAACCGATCCTCATACTGAAGAGACATGGGTTTTGGCTTTTCACCGACCCAGGCTGTTTGGGGAGCCAGTGTTGCGGGGATAGAGGCTCTCCTTCTCCTGTTGCTAGAGATCCATGCCCTAAGGCGTTCCGACTGTCGGGGAGCCCTCCATTTGCACAGATGGCGAGAAAGACGCTCTTTCAGGAAGGCCTCTGGCCGGGAGCGTGGCAGATAATTTGCCGTTGCCTCCTTGCTCTCCAATTTGGCAGGTGGGGTGCATAAGGGAGGCCTGTCCACTATGCGTTCCCAGAACGCTTTGCAAATCAGGTCGAATTGAGCCTCAAAGTTCTCCCTCCATCGCCAGGATTCTGGGTTTTTGTGAGGCTGCACAAGCTAGGGCACGGCCGCCATTTTGGATTTGTTGTGCGGTTGGCTCAGCAGGGTAGCTCGACATGTCAGGTGAGTAGGTTTCCCCAGCGGGGACCGGGATGACCCCCATTGGTCCAAAGGCGGGGGGGAGGGGCGGGCCGGGCCCTTGAGTCATAGCTTGTCCTTGTGCCGGAAGATCGACCGCCTCTCCCGGCCACCAAGGTTCCTCTCAGATTAGGCCACAGCGGTGCTTTTCTATATAGTTGTGTGGGATTTGTGTCCATAAGTTCCAACTTGCTTCAGTGATTAGGCACAGGCATGCAAGTAGTTCGATTTTGGGCAGTAATTTTTAAATTTTAGTTCCTTTATGTCAGAGCACTCAAAAGGCTCGTCCAGCCATCTTGCCTGCCAGGCCCCGCCCCCCCCCCAATACATTTTTTTTATAAAGTAAAAAATAAAAGCAACCTAATATGGTACATTTGCAGAGTTATTTACTAAAGACAGAACTGCTGGATATTGAAAATAAATTCAAAATGAATTTCAGTATCAAACTGGAAAAATTTGCAAAGTTAGCTATGCTTCCATTTCAGCTACTTTAATATTTGAAATTCACTTAGAATTTCTGACAAGTATCACTCATCGTACATAAAAAAAAAAAAAAAATCAGTATCTCTTCTTGGTAAAGGGCATACCAGAAGGACAACATAAAATGTTGTCGTCCCCCCCCCCCCCCCATGTTGTTTGTGGGTTCCAACTGTGATACTCAAATTATAGGGAGTGTTTTGTATTTGATCCAAATATTTTCAAAAGATACCTGTAAAACAGACTTTTTTTCTATCATTAATTATCTGCTATTATTAACTTTTATTTTTTTTCTCTTCTCCATCATTTCATTTCTGTCAGTAGTTTCACACACATTTTATGAGAAAGGGGATATTTTATTGGTGGTGCAGTTTATATCTTGTCATTTCAATACAAACTAGAGGTTTATTGTTTCAACATTCATATACATTTTTATTTGTTTTAATTTGTACTCATTACTTTTTAAAATTACCTGTACCTGAACCTTTTGATGAAAATGATTTTTAATGTATCATATATACTGCATCATTAGCTAACTTTTGTTTATTAGACTGTGCTATGATTTGCATTTCCTGTCAAAATTAGTTTTAGAAAAAAAAGTTATTTATTAACATAATAATTGAACACAAACAATATAACAGTATTTTAGTTTAAGAATATAATGACTTACAATACCATTAATTACTGGTTACATTTAACATAATTGTATATTATTATTATTCAGAATTAAAATCTGTCTGATTCACCATATAATGAGTAATTTTATCTTATAAAAACATGATTTGATTGACTTAGTTAAGGATAGGGCTGGGCAAAATGTAGATACCCAAATGTTGTCAAACTACAACCGCCATAATGCTTTGCCAGCCTTTAGAATGGCAAAGCATAATTGAAGTTCCAGTTCTATGGTATCTGGGATCTACAGTACCTTTCCGCAGACCTGGTTTAGGGAGTGATAGATACTGCTTTCATTGGCTATAAGGATCAGAAAGGGAACTTTATTTATTTATATAGTGAGATTATAGGTTTAAATTGATTTCCCTCTTAATCAGGATCTACCAACTAATCTTGCCATATTAGCTGCTTAAATTCATTATATTGGAGGGATAGCAAACAGCTCTAGCCTACAGCTTTGCCTTGGAAATATAACGCTATTGGTGCTTAGCCTGGGTCTAAGTTGCTAATAATGTGGGGTTTTTTTGCCCAACATTACATTTTTCATTGTGTTTGTTACATTTTTGCAGATTATTCTTTCTGTAGTGTGAGTTATTTTTTTATGTCAAATGGGACATGTAAAAATATTTGTATGTTTATTGTAAAAGACACAAGAGATAAAAAAGTAACACATGCACGCTCACTCATTATAGGCGCGAGTGTATCTGAGACCATGACTGTTTAATTTGTCAGCTGTGACTTCTACTTTGCATAATGAATAGTACGGTGGGGAGAGAAAGAGACACACAGAGGGGCTGGGGAAGAAAGAGACCCACAGAAGGGATGTAGGGTTGAAAGAGACACACAGGCATGTATTGGCCCAGTCTTGTTACTAGGTGCACACTCCAGCATAATAACATATTCAGAATGAAGAGCACACGCATAGTACTTAAAAATAAACAAGATAACTTCATTTTTTTACAGTTCTGCAAGAGCATGCATCCTCCATTTTACTCCCATTGTGTGTACATTGTCAACCATGACCTACAAGTACTCAAATACTTATAAACAGGCAAATGCTCACAATTACTCCTATAAATGCTAACAGGAGCACAAAAACTCACAGACACCATCCAATACACTTAGAAACTCTCAAAGACTCGGTTCACACACCTTTATGGCCAGCCCTGATACAAAGACAAGGTGGCATGTAGGGAACTACCCAGTTCCCACTGATTTCGCATTTAGTATCTAACCTAACACATGTAAACCCAAATCCAGGCGGGCAACCAAGGACAGACTCATGTGTCCTCCCTTCTGGCAAGTTCAAAGTTTTATCCTGACCTTAATACATAGGTATGTAATGAGTCTGGGTGACAATTCCAAATGAGGTTGAAATAGCGTTTTGCATTAAGGAGGGTTTGTGCCTGTATTGCAGCTAGATGGTAAATCCACATAACTTCTGTATATAATAAAACTTAAAAAGCCAATTTCTAAATTTTGATATTTAATTTGCTTAGTAGATTGTTATCCTTATGTGTGATTGCCATATTTAGGGATATCAAATTAGGGAGCTGTCTACTAAACAAATTAAATATTAAAAGTTAGAATTTAGTATATACATATACACATACCCACATAATCACAGATATACACACACACACACACATATGTTTCCTATCTTTTAGGTGCAGGATGGTGGATTCCCTGGTGTAAGTTCTCCTATACTTACCTTCGTGGTCCGCTGATCAGCTGTTGCTCTGATCCGGCGCACCGTCCTTTCAGTGCCTCCTGATGGTCCGGACAGCCTGTTGAGCACTGGCCGCTGCACGCACCTTTTTATGAAGCAGGGCACGCTCGCTGGTGTCATGACATCAAAAGGGCTCTAAAAACTAGAAGCCAACATACTCTCACGTTTTGGGACGTGGTTGCACCAAACATGGCCCCAAACATGTAAAAGCTTTTTATATTTATTTATTGTTAGGTTTATTCAATATTACCTGTTATTTCTCTGTCAGGTCAATATATTTTTCTTGACAATATAGCTAATAAGGACAGCTTCCTCAGACCCTACTGTTCTTCTGTTCCTTCTGTTTCTAATGATTATGGATTTATTAATGAGGAACATTTGAGAAATATATATATATATTTTTTAAATCTTTGTTTTTATTTTGAGAAAGTGTACTTTGATAAAACTATACAGGAGAAAGCATGCGGGCCTCTCCATATAAACAAAAGGATGTAATTCTGTGTTTGAAAGCACAGCAATCATTTACATCATAAGCTGTACAATGGATAGGTTCCCACAAATTCATCACAGGGCAATGTAACACTTAGTAGGCGAGGAGCTCCCTCCCAAAATCACAATTAGGTTTCTTTTCCCTCTTAATTCAGGCTATCCCTGTCTGTTTGCCGGCGAAACAGATACTATGTTTCTTATAAGTAAGGACTGACAGGAAGGACAGTAGAAATAGTTAAGGTAGGTAGAGAGACAGGTAAATAGGAAGTAGGGTGTGATACTCCCTCGAGGAGGCCAGAATTCCTCCGAAGGTCTCCAGCGACTCGTAGTAAAATCCCAATTCACAAGTCACGAGCCAAATACACAAACCACGGTTGCCATGTCTCTGAGTGTCTTGAACTCTTCCCAAGTAGATACACAAAAGGAAATCAGCCCTAATTAACAGACAATATGTAAATAGGCAGCAACCCAAACGAAGAAGACCCCTCAAATCCTTCAATAAAAGATGAAACCATACAAAGAGCTGGGGTAGGGCTGCGCCAATAGAAAAATAAAGTCAGAAAGAGTCTTACTAGAGCAACAATGCCTGATGGATTGTAGATGAGTAAACTTTTCAGTAGGGGTGGATGCGTCCTAATGTCTGAGGGTATTCGTATATATGAAAGACAAAGAGACAGGGGCAGCCAGTAGTGCAATACATCTAAGATCCAAAGAGTAAAATAGTAGTAGATGGTAGAGAACTCAGCTATGGCCAGCTCTGGTGTGAAGGGCGTGCAGTGGTATAATCCCCGCTTATGGGATATGTGAAGAGAGTGCGTCTATCAACACCGTCTGGTCATCCAAGGCTACAAAAGGGATTAAAAAGAGGCGACAATAGGGCTCTCAATTGGATAAGAGTAAATAAAAGTAAATCAAATAATACTCACAGGCATAGAGCAGAAACACTGCTCTATTAATAAGGCGTTGGTGGTATGATCCCCACCTGGGATTTCTTTAAGTGTAGGAACAACAGTAAAACGCCAGGAAAGTAAAAATAGTGAAAGTGCATACAAATACAATAAAAAGAGAATTGGCACAGTAAAGTAACCAAAAACCTTTAATTGATCCAAAATACACAATATAAAATAACCACTACACGTTTCACCAATATAGGCTTTCTCAAATGGCATAAAGAACTCGTCTTCACACTCATCCTGCCCCTGCCATGCCACACTCATCCTTTCAAATAAACCCCCCCACCCCAATCCTGCACTCTGTCACACTCACCTCCCCTCGTCCTGCAACACTCCAGTCCCTCCATTTGTGCCACACCCATCCTCTTACCCCAGGGGAAGCCCAAGACATTATGCTGCCTGGGTGTAAGGATGAAATGCTGCAGCCCACCCCCCCCCCCCCCAAAAAAAAACATATATGCTTCTGCAATGGTAGTGTCTCTATGTGGGTGTGCTGGGGATGAAGTGTGTGCCTGTGTGTGTACTGGATATGTAGTGTGTGCCTGTGTGTGTACTGGATATGTAGTGTGTGCCTGTGTGTGTACTGGATATGTAGTGTGTGTCTGTGTGTGTGCTGGGGATGTAGTGTGTCTTTTTGTGTGATGGGGATGTAGCGTGTGTCTGTGTGTATGCTGGGGATGTAGCTTGTGTCTGTGTTTGCATTGCAGCCAATACACTTACCTATACACTGTGTCTGTGTATACGCATGTGTGTCAGCGTTTGTATCTGTGTATCTGTACCTGTGTGTGTGTCAGTGATTGTATCTGTTTGTCTATGCATCTGCATGTGTGGCAGTATTTGTGTCTGTGTGTCTGTATATCTGTATATCTGCCTATGTGTATCAATATGTCTGCTCAATTGCATGTGTTTCTGTATATTTGCATGTGTATCAGTGTGTCCAGGGCCGGCCTTAGGCCTTTGTGCGCCCTGTGTGAAAAATGTTCACAGCGCCCCCCTCCCCCCTGCCATCCATGTATTATGTAATGTTTCTGTTGTCTGTGTATGTGATAGATGTGATGACTGTGTGTGATATGTATGCTATGTGTTGGCCGTGTGTGATATTTGTGCTGGGTTTATTGGTTTATTTGTGTGATGGTTATTTAATTCAGGTAAAAACATGCATTTAGGCATGTGTGTGAATACAGGTGTATATTTTTGCATAGTTATGTGCACACAGTCCCACAGTCAGATGCATACAGTTATACATATACACTGTCAAATCCACCACATGCACATAGTCACAGGCAGAGAGTCACATACACAGGATCAGGCAGAAACACACAGGTACAGGCAGTAACACACATACACAGTTACAGGTAGATAAACATACTCAGTAGTAAAAATTAAAACAGGTATGCACACTCAGAAGTGCTGATAAGAATCAGAAAATAGCCAAACAAAAATGGACAAACTAGTCATGGGTGCTCACTCGTATAAGGCCAAATTTCTAAAGGCCAAAAGAGTTACATCTATTTCTTCAACAAGGGGCACAACCACAAATGTATATGAAAAGCTTTTTATTAAATGGGTCACAGTAATAGGCTATCTCATTAACTGTATCAATGAATGAATGAAAAAGACATACAAAAAAAGTGGCAAAAATGCCTTTATCAAGGGAGCCTGATAAACATACTCATACACAATTAAAGATTATGCAGGCTTTACTGTACTAATAATCTTAGTACGGCGAGTATTTTGCATTAACTCTCTTTACTAAACTCCATAGCAGTAAAGAAAACGTAAAGAATAACAATAAATCAATGAGCAGCATAGTCTATATAATGGTCATGCTGCCTGCACCCTTTCTCTTTCTTTAAGCGACATCCAAGTCCTGACTGAACCTGAAATCAACCAGAAAACCAAACGAAACCAGTAGAAGCATCCTCTGGGAAGCGCTGAACTTGAGGAGACTCCTGATCATAGAAACTAAGAACATGAGACAAACGAAGTCATCAACCACTCAGGCGGAGTCGTGAGTTATCCGGAAATGACATCAAGTGGAGGTCCTGAAGAGGGTTACACTAAAACAAGAGTATAAAACAGGTTAGGTACTGAACCGTAACTGGTCAAGCAGATGAGCCTTTATCAGCATGCTTTCCAGATGAAATTAATACGGAGCAGACGACAATAATAATATTATACACAAAAACATGCTCCTGGAAACAATATAATTTCAGGTCACTATAACATGCACCACAAACGGGAACCAGAGTAGACCACAATATGTTAAGATAGGAAAAACAACGAATTTAACCAGTGAAAATTAACATCCGTCACGTCGAGATCCACCCCTCCCGAGGTGTGTCAGGGGAGGGAACAGAAGGGAGGGAAAATACTCGCCTCCTGTCCTTATTAAAATTAAGAATATTAGTACACTAAAGCTAGCATAATCTTCAATTTTATAACATGACAGGAGGCTTCCTATTTTGCACTTTTAATGCTGAATTAGAGATATCCCAGCAGAAGGAGGAGTGCGGAAATAGAAGGTACAAAAGGTAGATTCCCTAGACCAATCTGCGGCCCGCAGAATATCCGACAAAGACGCCCCGGCTAGGAAGGCTGAGGAGGCAGCCGCTCCGCGTACGGAATGAGCGCCGAAAGAGGGATCTATACCGGTGAGAGAAAGGATCCAGCGAATCCATGGAGCTAGCGTGGTGACTGAGACCGGAGCGTGGGGCCGAACGTAGGACACAAGGAGTTGGCCCGACGCCAAGTTCTGAAGAGGGGAGGTAACCGTGACTTATCTGCAAAGATTAGATACCACACAAAGCTGCGGGTCGTCTGGAAAAAAGGGGTAAAAAACCGACGTCGAATCTGACTTGGTACGTCGGGAGATACGGAATGTGACCCCATCAGGAGCGACATCGAAAGCGGCAATGTTGAAGGCTCGCACATCAGACACTCGACGGAAAGACACTAGGCAAAGCAGGAAAGCGAACTTAGCCGACAATAGTCGGAGAGACCATTGTTTGTTAGGGTGTCAATCCCGGATGAAGCAGAGAACCAGCCCAACGTCCCAGAGGTGGGTGTACTTGGGGGCCAGAGGGCGGCAGAGCCGCATACCACAGAGAAGGCAGCAAACTAGAGGGTCTTTGCCAACTGGGAGGTGCCCGACGGGAGTGTGGGCCACAGAAATCGCTGAACGAACAACGTTAACGGAGCGGTAGGAACGGCCCGTCTAAAACAAGGACGAAAGAAAGTTAAGAATCATGGGAATAGGTGCTGTAAATGGATCGGAGTCCCGTTTCACGCACCAAGCAGACCAGGAGGCCCAAGCTGAAAGGTAGCAGCGCCTAGTTCCGGGGGCCCAGGAATCCCATAAGAGGTCTCTAGCAGCCTGCGATAGTCCGCCGACTTGCCAGGAACCCCTGAAAGAGTACAAGCCACAAGGGGCAGATGGTCTTCCAGGAGTTATGGGTGAAGATTCCCTTTGGGATCTGTGAGTAGGTCCGGGAAGGACGGTAGGAGTAGAGGGTCTTTGCATTAGGAGGCCAGTAGGTCTGGGAACCATGGCTGGCTCTGCCACAAGGGCGTTATGAGAGTCAGTGTCACTTGCTGTGTCCGGAGCTGGTGCAGTGTTCTCGCAATCATGGCGAATGGGGGAAAGGCGTAGGCCCCGTTTGTCGGCCAATGTTGGAGATATGCATCAGTCGCCTTGCTCTCCGGGTCCGGGAGCCAGCTGAAGAATTCCGGGGTCTGGTGGTTGTTGTGGGAGGCAAACAGGTCCAGATGAAAAGGACCCCTCCGGGCTGCGATAGCCCGGAATACTCTCGTGTCCAGCTTCCAGTCGCTGACGTCCCTCCAATGACGGGAGAACCAGTCCGCCGTGAGGTTGATCTCTCCGGGGAGGTATTCGGCCTGGAGTGCGATGTTGCGGGGAAGACAGAAGTCGAAGATGTCTTTTGTGATGTCTGACAGAAGGCGGGAGCGTGCACCCCCCAGGCGATTGATATATCGGACTGCGGAGACATTGTCCATGCAAAGTAGGATGCAACAGTTGGATTTCTCTCGAGCCAGGCTGCGGATCGCGAAGGACCCCGCCAGGAGTTCTAGGCAATTTATGTGCATGGAGAGCTCCTGTGTCTTCCATGTTCCCCCCGTGGAAGTGGTTCCGCTGGTAGTGCCCCAGCCCCACAAGCTGGCGTCGGACTCCAGTATAAAATCTGGGGAATCTCCGAATATGGCCCAGCCGTTCCAGGCCTGCATGCTGTCCAGCCACCATGACAGTTCTTCGCGAACCTCCGCCGTCACTGGGACGGGTTGATCTACGTCGGCCTGCGGCGCAGGAATCTTGCTTTGAGTCGTTGCATGGCCCTGTAATGGAGGGGGCCAGGGAATATGGCCTGAATGGAAGTGGAGAGGAGTCCCACGATTCTGGCTAAGTTGTGTAACGGGATGGAGTCGCAATGAAGTACTCTGTGGATTTCCTTGCGAATAGACGAGATCTTTGAGGATGGTAGTCTCAGCGTGCACGATGTGGAGTCGATCTCAAAACCCAGGAATTGTATCATCTGAGAGGGAGCCAATTCCAATTTCTGGTAGTTCACCACAAAACCCAGGGATTCCAATAGCGTCACTGCGAGACGAGTGTGTTGACGTAGCCTGAACTCCTCGGAGCAGAGAGAAGGATGTCGTCCAGGTAAATGATGCACCGGATGCCCCTGGACCGCAGGTGGGCTACCACTGGTTTCAGGAGTTTGGTGAAACACCATGGGGCCGAGCTGAGCCCGAAAGGGAGGCAGGTGAATTGCAAAGGATGGTCGTGCCAGAGGAATAGAAGGAGAGGTTGGCAGTCTGGGTGCACTGGGACAGACAGGTATGCGTCTTTTAGGTCGAGCCTGGTAAACCAATCGTTGTCTCGCAGGAGATCTCGCAAAAGATTGATGCCCTCCATCTTGAAGTGGCGGTATACCACGTACGCGTTGAGGACGTGCAGGTTGATGACAGGGCAGAATTCTCCAGTCTTTTTGCGGACCAGAAAGATATTGCTGAAAATGCCTCCAAAGCCATCGGCCAGCTGGATGGCTCCTTAGTTCGTGCAGTTCCGTGTTGACAAGATCGTGGTCGTGAGATGACAGATGAGGCGCGGGAGGTGCGCCTGAACGGGAGTTCCCACCAGGTCTATGATGTAGCCCTGTACCGTTTGCAGAATCCACGTGTCTGACGACAGGGTGGCCCAATTCTGGAAAGAAAGGGAAATACGTCCCGCAGTGCGTGTGCATGGTAAGAGAGGGGGAATAAGTTTGCCTACCTGCAGCGAATCGGGAACGTCCACGCGGTCCACAGCCTCTGTCCGAGCCTCTGAAGTAGGTGGGCGGTCGCCTGTAATCCCTGGATGGGTAGAACGGTGTCGCCTGGGTGCGGGGGCCTGAAGGCCAAAACTGGCTGGCGGCACGGCCCCATTGCTGGCCAGCCCTTCCAAAAACCCCTCTCATGGGGTTTCCTCTGAAGACTCGATGCATAGAGGACTGCGCTTTTTGAGTGAGGTAAACACATTCACGTGTTTGTTGACTTCTTTGAGGAACGGTTCGCCAGTTTCCCTTGTGCCTGGGGCCCTATATCCTTTGTGCCAAGCTCTGAGAATTTACCGTTAATACGGTATAGCGCTGCTTTTCGTCTCTCAGAAGAGAGCGTAACATTAGTGTTTCCAATGAAACAAAAGCATTGTTGTGCCCACTCACGGACGTCATGTGCCCATTCCCTGATGTTGTCGGCAGTAAAGGCATCGGCCTTGGCATAGGCATCGTCCGCCAAGTACATGATGCGGGAAAGGGGGCCTACGGAATCCAGCAGATTGTCTTGAGCGCCCCACTGTCCTTTCTCCACCCCTCTGCGAGGGTCTCGTCCGCTCCACATCATGAAGGTTGTCATAACCTTGTCAAACTCAGGGGTTTGAGCCACCTTGTCCGGAAGGGAAGGGAAGGGCGTGGGCATTCTGACCTAAGTCGGCTGCGTACCTCTTTGTCCAGAGGTTTGCAGAGCCACAGGTGCATGAACCTGGAGAGGTGTTCCGGTGGTGACCAGTCCCCTGATCTGGGGTGGCGTATGTTGCGAGGATTGAACATGAGCCTGACCCGTAGGGCCCATTATGATGTCTGAGTCAAGTGGGAGGGTCTGCGTCCACAGGACCCTCGCTCCTCTCCGCCTGGGCCGCACCCAGGAGGGTATCACGCATAAAAGCGGAGATAGACTTATTGTCCGAACCCCAAGCGTCATAGTCCGAGTCGGTTAGGTCTGCCTGACACTCATCCAGAACTGACATGGAGTGCGACAATGCTTGGTCTTCGTCAGACGAGTGATCCTGACACGGGGCCTGGTTACTGAATTTGGAGCATTTTTTATGTTTGGCAGGCGCCTTACCCTTGGATGGTTTGGGTGTAGTGTCCTCGCCTTTCCAGCGGTGTTCACTGGGTCGGGCGTCCTCCCTGGTATGGTAGTCCGAGACATCGGAGTATGACTCGTGGCATGGAAGTCTGCGAGAAGATTTGGGTAAATCAGGAGCCGCAGCTCGCACTTTGGAAAGTGCCTTCTCCACAGAAGCAGCGACAGCTGCATTAATCATAGCCTGGAAGTCCACAGGGGGATTCTGGGAATCTTCCATAGTATAAGGTAGGCTTGTGATACATGTCACTGATAGGCACTATTAATGGCACCCAGGTCTTAGGTATAGCGTAAGGCGTGGGGTCAGTTAATGTAGTGGTTATGGTGGGTAATAATTCGGTCCAGTAAAACCCCAGCAGGGTATAGTTGGTGACCTTAGTAAAAACTGGGGCTCACCCAGTTAGAGAGAACTGCAAAAGCTAGTCTCCCAATAAGCAGCACAGTACTTAGGTACATATAATGGGGGCTCACCCCGGATGCACAGGGGTTGGAACCCTTAAGTGCAGGTCACAAGTTATATACAGGCAGCAGCACTGACCTGACTGACCCAGCCAAATTAATGCAGGAATCTTCTTGGTGATGTAGCAGGCACAGAAGCACAGGAGTACCAAGGTAGGGCAAATCACATTAACAGGTACTGTAGAAGTTTTCTATAAAACCAAGTGCTGACAAGTATACTGAAATACTGGCACTCACAGTATGTGAAAAAGGTTCTCCACACTTGAAGGAGGTAAGCTCAGCTACTAACAGGGATAGAAGGGGTATACAGTCCGTTCGCGGTACACACGCGGTAAAACCAAGATGGCCGCATGGATCTCGCGAGATGCGCAATCCAAGATGTCCGCTGTGCATGCATGCCGCAAGCCGGGGACTAAATTATAGCCCGGTCGCGGGAGAAAAGGCTGGCGCGTTCGATGCCGCGAACGGTCGTGGCCGAGAAGGAGTGCGCCCAGAAGGGGCGGCAAGGTCCCAGGGCAGAAGGGTAAACTCAGGGGGAGCCACTGAGGGTGTAACCCCAGGGTCCCAGGGCCGACAAGGTGACAGGGAAAGGGAGGAAAAAAACCCTATGAAGCCCAGCCAATAAACCCACTGCCCATAAGAGTAGGAACAATAACAAGAAAATACAAGAAACAGGAATTAATAAGCTAAATAACAGTGAAGCACAATAAAGCTATAAGGCTCTGGGGGAGCCAAAAGTCTGACCTGTCTGCGATGGAGCAGTAAAGAAAGAGGAAGTGTGCAGGCAGCATCACCCTTATATAGACTATGCTGCTCATTGATTTATTGTTATTCTTTACGTTTTCTTTACTGCTATGGAGTTTAGTAAAGAGAGTTAATGCAAAATAGGAAGCCTCCTGTCATGTTATAAAATTACAAGCAGACAGCCACACACACACACACAGGCAGACAGCCACACACACACAGCCACACATACAGTTTTACACACACACACAGCCACACATACAGTCTTACACACACACATACTTACACGCAGACAGCCACCCCCACTCCCCACACACACACACAGAGGAAGACGGCCATACACAAACAGGAAAATATCCACACACACAGAGGAAGGCAGTCACACATACACACACACAGGCAGACAGCCACACACACAGACAGCCACACACATACACACAGGCAAACAGCCACACACACACAGATAGGCCAAAAATGTTCCAGTTTTGTTTCATAGCTCCATAGAACAGAATCCCCAAACTTCAGTGGCTTATTTGTATGATTTTGAGCATATTGGAGCCAACTTTTCTTGTGCTTTTGGGTCAGTAGTGGTGTTCATTTTGGAGTTCCATGGAGTTCTGGCATGGAAACCTTCTGCGTTAAGTACTTGCCTTACTGTGCTCACTGAAATCTCAGTGTCTGTTGCCACCAATTGTTGATGCACGTCTTTTGCAGTCACTCAAGGGTTTTTCACAACCTGTCTTCTCAGAAATCTGGTTGCAGGCATTGATAGCTTTCTTTTTCTGCCCCGTCCAGGTAGTGTAACCACTGTTTCTTAACCTTTGAATTTGCAAACAATGCTTTCAATGGTGTCTTTGGGAACATTCAGTGCCTTCACTATCTTCTTTTATCCTGTTCCTTGTTTGTGAAATGTGATATTCTCTTCTCTTAACTCTGTGGATCATTCTTTTGACTCATATTTCTAACATGCAGTCAAACAGGATACTCAACAAACCCCTAGCTAGTTCAGGTATTTCAAGTGTTCCAGCTCAAGCACACCTGGTGCAACTAATGAAGCCTTGATTAGTTGTATGAGGTGTGCTTGAGACAATACCTGATTTGCATATTTGTGCTGTTGTGAGGGATTCTATTCAGGGGGTTTAATCATTTTGAGATTTTCAAGTTGCATTTTCAGTTGAATTTGGGGAAACCATTTTGTTTGCATTCAAAGTGGTTTCGTTTTCATTCATTGAACTGTTTTAAATGCTTTTGTTTGATTTGTTCATTGCAAACAGCTGGAAGTCTGTACATTTTAACAAATCTGACTTTTAATCGTGGCTAAATAATTTTGCTTACAACATTATACAGGGAGTGCAGAATTATTAGGCAAGTTGTATTTTTGAGGATTAATTTTATTATTGAACAACAACCATGTTCTCAATGAACCCAAAAAACTCATTAATATCAAAGCTGAATATTTTTGGAAGTAGTTTTTAGTTTGTTTTTAGTTATAGCTATTTTAGGGGGATATCTGTGTGTGCAGGTGACTATTACTGTGCATAATTATTAGGCAACTTAACAAAAAACAAATATATACCCATTTCAATGATTTATTTTTACCAGTGAAACCCATATAACATCTCAACATTCACAAATATACATTTCTGACATTCAAAAACATAACAAAAACAAATCAGTGACCAATATAGCCACCTTTCTTTGCAAGGACACTCAAAAGCCTGCCATCCATGGATTCTGTCAGTGTTTTGATCTGTTCACCATCAACATTGCGTGCAGCAGCAACCACAGCCTCCCAGACACTGTTCAGAGAGATGTACTGTTTTCCCTCCTTGTAAATCTCACATTTGATGATGGACCACAGGTTCTCAATGGGGTTCAGATCAGGTGAACAAGGAGGCCATGTCATTAGATTTTCTTCTTTTATACCCTTTCTTGCCAGCCACGCTGTGGAGTACTTGGACGCGTGTGATGGAGCATTGTCCTGCATGAAAATCATGTTTTTCTTGAAGGATGCAGACTTCTTCCTGTACCACTGCTTGAAGAAGGTGTCTTCCAGAAACTGGCAGTAGGACTGGGAGTTGAGCTTGACTCCATCCTCAACCCGAAAAGGCCCCACAAGCTCATCTTTGATGATACCAGCCCAAACCAGTACTCCACCTCCACCTTGCTGGCGTCTGAGTCGGACTGGAGCTCTCTGCCCTTTACCAATCCAGCCACGGGCCCATCCATCTGGCCCATCAAGACTCACTCTCATTTCATCAGTCCATAAAACCTTAGAAAAATCAGTCTTGAGATATTTCTTGGCCCAGTCTTGACGTTTCAGCTTGTGTGTCTTGTTCAGTGGTGGTCGTCTTTCAGCCTTTCTTACCTTGGCCATGTCTCTGAGTATTGCACACCTTGTGCTTTTGGGCACTCCAGTGATGTTGCAGCTCTGAAATATGGCCAAACTGGTGGCAAGTGGCATCTTGGCAGCTGCACGCTTGACTTTTCTCAGTTCATGGGCAGTTATTTTACGCCTTGGTTTCTCCACACGCTTCTTGCGACCCTGTTGACTATTTTGAATGAAACGCTTGATTGTTCGATGATCACGCTTCAGAAGCTTTGCAATTTTAAGAGTGCTGCATCCCTCTGCAAGATATCTCACTATTTTTGACTTTTCTGAGCCTGTCAAGTCCTTCTTTTGACCCATTTTGCCAAAGGAAAGGAAGTTGCCTAATAACTATGCACACCTGATATAGGGTGTTGATGTCATTAGACCACACCCCTTCTCATTACAGAGATGCACATCACCTAATATGCTTAATTGGTAGTAGGCTTTCGAGCCTATACAGCTCGGAGTAAGACAACATGCATAAAGAGGATGATGTGGTCAAAATACTCATTTGCCTAATAATTCTGCACTCCCTGTATATATATATATATATATATATATATATACAGTATCTCACAAAAGTAAATATTTTATTATATCTTTTTATGCAACAACACTGAAGAAATGCAATGTAAGTAGTAATGTAAAGTAGTAAGTGTACAGCCTGTATAACAGTGTAAATTGTCTGTCCCCTCAAAATAAGTCAACACACAGCCATTAATGTCTAAACTGCTGGCAACAAATGTCCAAATTGGGCCCAAAGTGTCATTATTTTGGGTGGCCACCATTATTTTCCAGCACTGCCTTAACCCTCACGGGCATGGAGTTCACTAGAGCATCACAGGTTGCTACTGGAGTCCTCTTTCACTCCTCCATGACGACATAACAGAGCTGGTGAATGTTAGAGACCTTGTGCTCCCCCACTGATGCCCTACAGATGCTCAATAGGGTTTAGATCTGGAAACGTGCTTGGCCAGTCCTTTACCTTCAGCTTCTTTAGCAAGGCAGCAGTCGTCTTGGAGGTGTGTTTGGAGTCATTATCATGTCGGAATACTGCCCTGTGACCCAGTCTGCGAAGGGAGGGGATCGCGGTCTGCTACAGTATGTCACAGAACATTTTGGCATTCATGGTTCCCTCGATGAACTGTAGCTTCCCAGCACTTATGCAGGCCCAGACCATGACACCCCCACCGCCATGCTTGACTGTAAGCAAGACACACTTGTCTTTGTACTCATCACCTGGTTGCCGCCACACACGCTTGACACCATCTGAACCAAATAAGTTAATCTTGGTCTCATCGGTCCACAGTAGTTCCAGTAATCCATGTCCTTAGTCTGCTTGTCTTCAGCAAACTGTTTGCGGGCTTTCTTGTGCATCATCTTTAGAAGAGGCTTCCTTCTAGGACGACAGCCATGCAGACCAATTTGATGCAGTGTGCGGCGTATGGTCTGAGCACTGACAAGCTGATCCTCCACCCCTTCAACCTCTGCAGCAATGATGGCAGCAGTCATACGTCTATTTCCCAAAGACAACTTCTGGATATGACGCTGAGCACGTGCACTCAACTTCTTTAGTCGACCATGGCGAGGCCTGTTCTGAGTGGAACCTGTCCTGTAAAACCACTGTGTATGGTCTTGCCCATCATGCTGCAGCTCAGTTTCAGAGTCTTGGCAATCTTATAGCCTAAGCCATCTTTATGTAAAGCAACATGTCTTTTTTTCAGATCCTCAGAGTTCTTTGCCATGAGGTGCCATGTTGAACTTCCAGTGACCAGTATGAGAGAGTGTGAGAGCAATAACACCATAACACAATTTAACACCCTATTTAACACCCTATTTAACTCCCTATTCACACCTGAGACCTTGTAACACTAAGTCACATGACACCTGGAAGGGAAAATGGCTAATTGTGCCCAATTTGGACATTTCCACTTAGGGGTGTACTCACTTTTATTGCCAACGGTTTAATGGTTGTGTGATTAGTTATTTTGAGGGGACAGCAAACTTACACTGTTATACAGGTTGTACACTTACTACTTTACATCGTAGCAGAGTGTCATTTCTTCAGTGTTGTCACATGAAAAGATATTGTAAAATATTTAAAAAAATGTGAGGGGTTTTGTGAGATAATGTATATACAAATATATATATTAATATATATGTGTGTGCTTGTGTGTGCATGCACATTGGGGGTAGGGGTCCTAGCCTGCCAGGCGACCCGGGCCCTGTACAGCTGTACTGGTTGCACCCCCCTGAGGGCAGGCATGCGTAAATGCCTCTATCTCCCACATGTTGAACTTTATTTGAAACCTTTTCGGGTTTGGGAAAGCAAGCATATTGAACCTTTAATTGGCTATATCAGTGAGTCGCAATCCTATTGATCATTTGCAATTTTGGAAACACCATTTAGTTTGTAAATTGGTAAAAGATATATATCGATAGGTCAATATCTGCTCGCACTAAACACAGTGAGGCATGGGACGTTAATTTGATTCTTCAACTGCTTGATTCTTGGGGTGACAATGACACCTTATCTCTCAAACTTCTTTCTTGTAAATTGACCACTCTTCTATGTCTATTTTCCTTTAAAAGAGTATCAGGCATTCCCAGCAACAATTTACACCTTGTGGAGTCCAATTTTTGAATTTTGAGACATACAAAAACCAACAGTAAATCAGTGTTTTATCCTTATTACTGTGACCAGCCTCATTTATGTGTAATGCAATTTTTAAAACGCTATGAATCTAAAACATTGACTCTCAAATATTCCAAACAACCACATTTGCTATATTGTAGACCATATGTGCAAATTTGAACAACAGCTCTAGTTAGGTAAATCTGTAATACTGTGTATCTAGCTGGTACTGACATTAAGAAACGTCGTCCCCATTTTACAAGGAAGCTATGCCAATCTAAGACTAGGCAAAAAAATAATAATAATTTCACACTCGTGTTTATTCAATAAAGTCATTTTTTTATCATGTTGCATTATTTTACAACATTAAAAAAAAACGCTTAATTGTTTCCATTATTTTTTTACTTAAACAAACATGCTAAATTGGACAATTTATCCCCATATTCAGGAGTGATATATTAAAAAAAATATTCCTGTTGGGAGCCCATTGTATACCAAATTTAGTGAGCATTCAAGGGACACTCCACTGACAAAATACAAAATAAATAAACATTATTGTTTAGTAGATATACTCCAAATAGTACCTGGAATGCATTTAATTATGCATTTTTTCATTGAAAATGTAGCTAAAATGTGCTTGCAATGCCTGTAGTTCTCTTCTCTGCAGCCTTTGCAAACCCTCCCCTTCTATCCCTGCCCAGACTTTCTGTGGCTCTCCAATCACAGACTTCTCAAAGCAGCTCAATGAGACATCTTTGCAAGGCAAGTGCTGCTCTAGGCATTTGCTGCCTGTCGAGTTTAGCTCCACTGAGCTAATCAAACCAGGAAGTAACAAGACTGATTGTCTGCTTGAAAGCCAGGGGGTGTAACCAGGTTAATTTATCAAAGTGTCAGTTTATTTTTCTTTTCTTTTTTTTAATTCTTTATCTTTTCATCTTGGCAGTGAACAGTATGCAAGTTATTAGCAATTCGGCTTGTGCAAAAGCCCATTGTACATATCCAACATTTCCAATATTATACAATATTTCACACTGTAACAGTTCTTTCTCACACTGCTCCTATAACTGACCGCCAAGGGTTTTAGTTTTTTATAAAATAGAACAAAACAAAGCACACATTTGTTACTGCATAGGATATGTTACCTCACTTTCTAGATCTCTCTAGCTGTATTAGCCTTTTAGTGTGACTTCACATACCCTTCTTACGCTGGTTCCCATATATAGTATGGGAGAAAAGGATAGTCAAGAAGAGAGAAGAGAAAGGACAAAGATAGACATTTAAAAAGAGGGGGGGGGAGACGCCAGAGCAGAACACGGGCGGGGGGGGGGAATCCGGCGGGTCTCTAGTGTTGCACATTCATCTTTCCCTGGGTCGTTGTCTGGTTGGGTTATTCGTCGGGACTTTGCAGTATTGTAGGTTCTACCTATGTCCTTGTTTGGATGCTCCCTATCCCATTTGGATGTTGTCCCAGGGTTCCCATATTCCCATATTTTCTGGAATGCTACCGTGGTCCCTTTGACCCTAGCTGTTAAATCATCCATTAGTTTGCTATCTTTGATCCTAGAGTTTACACCCGAGAAAATCGGGCCCTCCAGGGTCAGCAATGTGCCCTTGCTATCCTGCGCGCGCTTAATGTAATTTTGTGCAGTAGCTTCTATTCCCTCCTGTTCCATCCTTCCATGGACCTGTTTAGTAGGTATACCCATGGGTCTAGAGCTGGGGAATGGTCGAAGACCTGCACCAGCAAGCTCTCCACCGATTTCTAGAATTCAGCGACCACCGGGCACTCCCACCACATATGTAAGTATGTTCCTCTAGTTCCACAACCCCTCCAGCAGTCGTCTGTGTTCATTTTTTGCATTCTGAAAAGTTGTACTGGTGTGGCGTACCATCGTAGCATGGTTGTCCACGATTGTTCCTGTAATGTCACGCACATGTCCGATCCTACCATGAGTGCCTCAATGTCCACCCATCTCCTCTCCTCCGGAGGGGAGTGCCACCTGACCACCTGGGATAATTGGGCTGCTAAGTAATAGAAGTATAGATTCAGAAGTCCCAACCCTCCTCTGTCCTTCCTTCTGTACAATACCTGTCTGGATATCCTATGCCTTTTGTTTTGCCATATAAAATTCCCTATCTCTCGTTGCAGAGGTATTAGTTGTGCTTTCGTGATGCGAATGGGTAGCGCTTGAAAGAAGAAGAGTAGGCGTGGAAGGATGTTCATCTTGACGGAATGCATCCGTCCTACCCACGATATTGGTTTGTCCGTCCATTTATCCAAGTCCCTCATCAGTTTCTTGAACATTGGTGTATAGTTTGCCGCGTACAGCTGTCCGGGGACAGCTGTCAGGCATGTCCCCAGGTATTTTAAGGATTCCGTTTTCATTCTAACATGGTAGTTATCACGCAGCCGAGCTGTTGTAGCCGCCGACATCCCACAGGCAAGGCGTTGGACTTGGCAAGGTTTGCTTTGTAACCTGATATCATTCCGTATTCCTTTATCACATCCTGCAGCGCTCCCATCGAATCCCACGGGTTTGTGAGGGTCACCAGGACATCGTCTGTGTACGCCGATACCTTGAACTCGCTCCCTCCTACCATCACTCCCGTAATGTCTGGGTGTCTCCGGATAGCCTGTAGGAGGGGCTCCAAGGCCAGCACAAAAAGAAGGGGAGAGAGCGGGCAGCCCTGTCTAGTACCGTTGTAAAGGTGGAATGGACGTAGCTGGGCCCCTGTGATCCGAACCTGTGCCTTTACGTTAGTATACATTGCCTTAATCAGCGTAATGTATGCCTCTGGAAAATCCATGTGCTTTAATAACGCGAATAGGACAGGCCAGCGGACCCTATCGAAAGCCTTCTCCGCATCTATGGAAAAGACTATGGTAGGCATCCCGGTAATTGCCTGTCTCCAGATTAAGTCGACATTCCTTCTCGTGTTCTCGAAAAGTTGTCTACCAGGAATAAAACTGACCTGGTCCGCATTGATCCTAGCCAGGATCTTCATGTCGTGATTAATGAGCGATATGGGTCTGTAGTTTTCTGGTTGGAGCGGATCTTTATCAGGTTTCAGCAGCAATACGATTGTGGCCAAAGACATGTCCGGGTCCGGGGCGGAATGCTCGTCCCCACCTCGCAAAAAGCTTTACTAACCTCGGTGTGAGTTCTTTTTGGAAGGTCTTGGAACGTCAAACCCGTCGGGTCCGGGTGCTTTATTCCCGCTCAGGCCCGAAATGGCTCCGTTATCTCTGCCTCCAATGTAATCCTAGCGTCTCTCGACAACTTGGGTAGTGCCAGTCCTTCCAGGAATCCGCGTATTTGGTCTTCTTCGTGGGCTTCATGTGTGTTGGTCTTCGGAGTGTGGTTGTATAAAAGTTTGTAGAACTCCTCGAATACTGCAGCGATATCCTTTGGGTTAGTTTTTATTGAAAAGTGTCAGTTTCTACTGAAATCTGCACTTTTTGCAAAATGAAAAAAGTGGACACACTCTTCATACATAAAGCTTTTTAGCAAGCTAAAGTTGTTTAGGGGTCTGGAGTGTCCCTTTACATTTTCCAGGGGACTGGGGTACAGTGGTTACATTTGGGAACCATTTTCTTATAAATAACTAACATGAGGAAATTTCCTAGCAGGAGCATATCACTAGTTGTCTCGGGTGGCATTGTTATAAACACAAGACAACCGTTTATAGAAAAAAAGCAATATTTGATTCAGCCTTCAATGCAGCTAAATCATTCGACAGGGATTACAAAGTCAAAGAAAATAAAATGTTAAAAAGCACAAAGTGAACCTGTCACTAGAATATTACTGGAGACAGGTGTTTGAAATACACAAATTATATATAAACAGTACTAGAATTACCACTAGTAAAAGTACAGATCACAGGCAATGTACATCTTAAAGTGGACTTGTCATTTATACATTAATAAATCAATAGAATATAAAAACTGTTTGTGTGTTTTGTTAAGTTTTTTTTGAAACATTATTTATTAGTGTTTAACATATTTTGAGAATACATTTCTACCTTCATAGTGTGAAACGTATCATTTAATGGCCATTTTTGACACCGCTCATATGAATCAACACTTTTTTTTTCCTGTTATCTGCTCCATATCTAAAACATGTTATAATCCTTTAGAAAGATTTGAGAAGATTATGGTGCAGTGGTCATTATGAGCAGCAATCAGTGAGAAAGGAGGGGGTAAGTTGCATGATGGGAAATAACAGAATGTACTCAGCAATAGAAAAACAAAATACAAAACTAATTGTTCTACTATTATTCTACCAGCACTATGCACCCCTTAACTCGATCATTGCTCTGGACGCATCCTGTGTGTGGAGAAATGCTTGAGACAAATGCTTGGGGAGATGCCCCATAGGAAGAGTGGGCGCTAATGAGTGGGTGCTAATGAGCTAGAAATCCCTGCTCCTGTTAGCCCAATACAAAACTGACCCGTGACGTCACACTGTAGTATGTGTACTGTTTCCTCTTTGCATTATTTCACTGTATTCAGATGTATGTACAATGAAACCTGTTGACACTTGTGATATTGATTGATGATATTTCCTGGTGAATACCACCTTTTCCCCCTTCCCTTCTCTTCCCTCGCCTTCCTTTCTACACTTCTGTACCCTTATACCGTTTATAAAAATTAATAAACATCTCAATTGGAAAAAAAATAGCTGGCTTGATGGCCATGTTAGGAATACACATATGGCAAGTGTGAAGCACATGTCCTTCTAGATGACCACTGAGCTTAAGAGAGCCTCTTCCACCTAAAAATCCTAGGTCTTCTCCTGCCCTGTTGAGGCGATCCCATTAGCATTGTGATCTAGTCAAGGTGTTTGGATGGACGAAGCAGCTGTTCTACTGCTCCATATAGAAGGGTATGCAAATATTTAATAGTTTAATTTCCTCTGGGCATGGCAGGTCCTTACACTGCTTAGGCGGTAAAGAACACTAAAGGGGACAAACATAAAAGAGTAAAAGAAAAAAGAAAGAGAAAAGAAGAAGACTAACAGATCTTTCTTCAGTGTGGACAGGTTCCTACAGTTGCAAGAAAAAGTATGTGAACCCTTTGGAATGATATGGATTTCTGCACAAATTGGTCATAAAATGTGATCTGATCATCATCTAAGTCACAACAACAGACAATCACAGTCTGCTTAAACTAATAACACACAAAGAATGAAATGTTGCCATGTTTTTATTGAACACACCATGTAAACATTCACAGTGCAGGTGGAAAAAGTATGTGAACCCTTGGATTTAATAACTGGTTGAACCTCCTTTGGCAGCAATAACTTCAACCAAACGTTTCCTGTAGTTGCAGAACAGACGTGCACAACGGTCAGGAGTAATTCTTGACCATTCCTCTTTACAGAACTGTTTCAGTTCAGCAATATTCTTGGGATGTCTGGTGTGAATCGCTTTCTTGAGGTCATGCCACAGCATCTCAATAGGGTTGAGGTCAGGACTCTGACTGGGCCACTTCAGAAGGCGTATTTTCTTCTGTTTAAGCCATTCTGTTGTTGATTTACTTCTATGCTTTGGGTCATTGTCCTGTTGCAACATCCATCTTCTGTTGAGCTTCAGCTGGTAGACAGATGGCCTTAAGTTCTCCTGCAAAATGTCTTGATAAACTTGGGAATTCATTTTTCCTTCGATGATAGCAATCCGTCCAGGCCATGATGCAGCAAAGCAGCCCCAAACCATGATGCCCCCACCACCACACTTCACAGTTGGGATGAGGTTTTGATGTTGGTGTGCTGTGCCTCTTTTTCGCCACAAATAGTGTTCTGCGTTGCTTCCAAACAACTCAACTTTGGTTTCATCTGTCCACAGAATATTTTGCCAGCACTGCTGTGGGACATCCAGGTGCTCTTGTGCAAACTGTAAACGTGCAGCAATGTTTCGTTTGGACAGCAGTGGCTTCCTCTGTGGTATCCTCCCATGAAATCCATTCTTGTTTAGTGTTTTACATATTGTAGATTCGCTAACAGGGATGTTAGCATTTGCCAGTGACTTTTGTAAGTCTTTAGCTGACACTCTAGGATTCTTCTTCACCTCATTGACAGTCTGCGCTGTGCTCTTGCAGTCATCTTTACAGGACGGCCACTTCTAGGGAGAGTAGCAGCAGTGCTGAACTTTCTCCATTAATAGACAATTTGTCTTACCGTGGACTGATGAACAGCAAGGCTTTTGGAGATACTTTTATAACCCTTTCCAGCTTTATGCAAGTCAACAATTCTTAATCGTAGGTCTTCTGAGAGCTCTTTTGTACAAGGCATCATTCACATCAGGCAATGCTTCTTGTGATAAGCAAACCCAGAACTGGTGTGTGTTTTTTATAGGGCAGGGCAGCTGTAACCAACACCTCCAATCTCATCTCATTGATTGAACTCCAGTTGGCTGACATCTCACTCCAATTAGCTCTTGGAGATGTCATTAGTCTAGGGGTTCACATACATTTTCCACCTGCACTGCGAATGTTTACATGGTGTGTTCAATAAAAACATGGCAACATTTCATTCTTTGTGTGTTATTAGTTTAAGCAGACTGTGATTGTCTATTGTTGTGACTTAGATGATGATCAGATAACATTTTATGACCAATTTCTGCAGAAATCCATATCATTCCAAAGGCTTCACATACTTTTTCTTGCAACTGTATGTTAAGCTTCCAAAGGCCTCCCACTGCCATTGAAATGAATCAGATGCTGACACAGCAGTGGCTACCAACTATGACATTAAAGCTCTATTGCCTTATCTCCGCCAGATATAGGGCGGTAAAGACCAATGTAGGAAAGTTGCAAACTGAACAGGCTCCTGCATTTGAACAAGTAGACAAACATACGTCGCAGGAACAAAGACATACGCAGACATCATGTGCCCTACAAGCCAGAGATTGAAAACAATCTATATCAGTACCATAATGCATTGTGCCAGCATAGTGTGCAGATATGGAAGCGGAAAAAAGACAAAACCTAAAACTGAAAAATATCGCTCAAACGTGAAAGAAAGCATTCAACGGGCTTCAAAATAAACAAATCTAATCAATGTTTCAGTCCATTTTCTTGATATATTGAGAAAAGTTTGGTCATTTGGACTGAAATTGTGAATGTATGCTATTGCACAGCAGTAAAAACACCATGTTATCTTTATGTCTATCTATATGTGTTTTTTAAGTAATAAGAGTGTGCTCTTCACTTTGGCTGACGACTGGATACATTTCAGTCAATGCCAATTCAATTCCTAAAAAGTGTAAACATTAGATAACTCTTTACAGGAAGTGTTTAGGAAGGCTGTATAAGTCACATGCAGGGAGGGGTGAATAGAGATGAATAAACAAAATGATTTAACTCTTACATGGCAGAGAATTGTGAGACTGTTGGAGCATGAATTATACACCAAAACTACTTCATTAGGCTAAAGTTGTTTTGGTGACATTGTTGTCCCTTTAAAATAAAAAGTATCTCAGTGCCTGGGGGCCTATGCCTGGCTGTCATTTCACCATAACACTGTAGGAGGGAAAGCGAACTGTGGACACTGTGGCAAAACCTAAACCTCAAAAGTGTCATAGAGGGCAGGGAAGGAGCAGAAGAAACACTTACGATAAAGATAAATAGGTGACTGTAGATATATATATATATATATATATATATAATTGAAAAAGATCAGAAGAGGTTGAAACATTGAACCGACACTTTTATAAGATTTAGTAGCACTAACAAATTCGCGATTGTTGAGGCTTGTGATTTGCACTCTATTTTTCTTTTTTTTTTAAATGTAGTCCAGGCAAGCTTGAGAAAGATCCCTTGTGGGATCGAAACATTGAACTTTGTTCCAATAAACCTGCTGAATTGATTCTTGAGTGCCTGGACTACAATTTTTGTTTAACTATCACAGGAGGGGTAGCCAATCCTAGGTCTGGTTGCACTAGGACTGTAATAAGTGTGCGATATTCCTCTCCTTTTCCTCTCTTTTTTTGTTTATTTGCATCCAGGCATAATTAGTTTTTTGTTGTTGTAATTTTTTAATCAAGAATGTTTGACTTTATTGAATATACATATATAACATATATACAGCATTTGCGGTTTATGCTTGTCAACATGTCCCTTACTGTTATTTGTTTGAAAATATTATTTATTAGCTGTATATAGCTATATCATAGTGTAAAGTAATAACAATAATTGTAATGGAATTTCAGCTATGGAGTGTTCAAAAAATGTTTGATACGGTTTCTCTTTTGTGTTCTTCAGGTTGTGTTACATGTATATCTTTGAGAAACCACACCAGCTATGGACAAATAGAAAGTACAAAACAAACCTCAGAGCAGTAGCCCCCTTACTTTTTAAGTTTCATCAAAATAATTGGTTATCACACTCGCCCTAAGCTGAATTCTTATTCTCTGAAGCTACACAGTGTTCAGGGAACCTTTCACCTTTCCTCAGCAATTATGGATTATAAACCATCATGCATCCAGATTTCTCTTCTGATGGTGCCTGAGCTGGCTGCCTCTGATCAATTTCAACAAATCAGAAAAAAAGGTCCTCCAAGATATTTTGAAGCAGGACCAAAATAGACTGTGTATTTTATGCTTATCATAGCAGAGATAATAAACATGCCTTGAGATCAGGTCTATTTGCCAATTAAAAATATTGAGATGGGTTGTCCTTCTGCTAAGTTGGTTAATTAATTTACTAGGGATATTTTGTCACTGGGAGAAAATGATCGGCTGGTAATGGTTATAAGACTAACACATTCCACCACACGCGTGAGTCCAAGTCTATTCAATTTAATGATCTCTGATAAAAAGTTAATAAATGAATAATAGGTATATTATAAGCATAGACAAGCAGCTAAACAAACACACTGCTAGAGTTGGTAGAAAACTGGACAAAATTGAAGTATGGAATAATGAGTGTTACAAACTATGCCTGCTTGCCAGCCTCTTGCCCTGTGACTATGGCCCCTCGGGTGTATTCCTGTTTAAGCACTGTATTTGGGCTTATTGGATTTTAAAACACTGTGTCTGGCCCTTTAAATCCTATGGGAAAGGATCTGCACTTTCGAACTGGCACTTCGGATACAGCCGAAGTGCCTAAGTAGTCGAAGGGGCCGCCATTCAACATACGAACACGTGGCGGTGGCCATTTTAATTCAGTTGACCGCATTCAGGGGTGCTTGGTCGTCGAGTTCATGGAACTCAAATCACGACGGCATGAACACCGCTGAACTTTACCTTCTCCAGTCTTCGATGCTTTGACTGGAGTCGAACGCCGTTCGACAATTCGAACGGCACTTTAACATTGACGGTTTGCACGAACGGTTGCCGTTCGTCTATTTGAACTAAATTTAACATTGGAAATAGACTGGCCACACAGCCTAATTCTCTGGAACTTTTTTGGGCATGAAAATGTGCGGTTGGTCAAATGTGACTACAATCTATCTCCCGAACCCCTGAACCGATTTGCATGATTTTTTAATATGTTGTTCGCATAATTATGCCGTTCACAAAATACAAGTTTTATGGGAATTGAATATTTAATTTTAATGTTACAAGAAATGTGTAAAAAGTGTATTTTTTCGCTTAAAGATAATTGAGTTCATACAGTAAGGGGGAGGAAGCAGAGGGGAGGAATTTACAGTAATGAATGGGAGTGTTTAACTTTGTGACTGAATATTATTGGCTGTTAAATGTACATTTCGGTACCCAACAACATCCACATGGGTGGTAACCTTGTGGAAAACTTGTATAAAAGAGACAATAAAGCCTCAGTGCAGTTCAGTTCTACTTCACCCTCAATTTAGAGTCCTGTCTCTTATTGAGGGGAATCTGCTACAAGGGATTGCTATGCTCTTCATACTCCCTTGCTATAACCACTAAGCTCTTCTAAGAGCTTGTTCCTGTTTCTGCTTCACTCTCTGGGGAAAGAGAGGTTCACTCACTGGATACCTGGAGTCTTGTCGTAGGTCCAGGGTGGGTAGGAGACGGCGAGACCCCAACCAAGCTGCGGCGGTTCGTGGGGTCTGCATTGCTTTTGGTGTCAAGTGGAGTGCTTGGAGCCCTCAGGAAGCACAAGGAGCATCCATCAACGGAGGTACACCCAGTTGGGGTGCCAGGTGATCCGTTACAATGAGCAGCTCTTATTATTCACGGTGTTGTGAAAATAGGGAGGGTCAGGAGAGAAAAGGGAAGAAAAAGGGGATTTAAGGATCCCCTTAAAGCAGGTGTACAGAAGAGATAGGTTGAGCCACTGTGCACCATAACTATCAAGAGAGCTATCCTTGAGATGTGTTATTTACTCCAATATAGTCTGTCGAATATAAGCACATGGCTATGTAAATGTGATAGTTGTTCTTTATATAGATCTATTTCCACTTCTCTTCAACTCATGTTATCCAATGTACAGAGGATGTAGTTGTTTTACTCCAGACGTTCCGGACCTTGCTAATGTGACAACTGTGTAACTTTTGTTGCAAACAATGTCAATCATTGGAGAGTTGTCAGCTGACGCTCTCAGCCTATGGATGTCTAAGGCTGTGGCTTGTGGGTTCTGAGACTTTATGGTAGCTGGAACCACATCACAAGACCAGGAGCCCAACCACAGGAAAGGATCAGGAGTCCAGCAGAGACCCATTACCGGGGAACCAAGTACCAGAACCATTACCGGTGAAATAGCTCAGTGGGCTAATGCATCAGCAGAATCTGTTCTAACCCTTCGGTTGCAGGTTCAAATCCTGGCAGGGTTGACTCAGCCCTTCATCCTTCCGAGATAGATAAAATGAGTTCCATTAAATTGGGTGATAGTAACAACCCCTGGATGTTGGGCTAAGGTAAGGTACGTACTTGGAAACCAGAGTAATCTGAATGTACCTTTCCTGGTTAAATACTTTTTATTATTATTACAGTAAGCTGCAGTGGTTATGATACTTGGAGTAGCCCTTTAATTCACCTCAAATCGCTTTTTTTTTTTTTTTTTAAGTGTCATTTTAATTACTGATAAATAGATTTTACATTGACAATGACTTATTCAGTAACTTGGATTTGGTGGATGGTTGTCAGGGGCAGCATGGGGGTCAGCGGGCCATTTACATGCTGGGGCACTAATACAGAGAGGATTTTAGAATCCTGACAATTTTTATGGTATTGTAGTCCTTACAGTCTTAATATAAAACGTTTGGTTTGTTGCTTTTGTCTCAAATTTGGATATTTATTCATAGTTGCCTCCTAAGGCGAAATATAGTCAGGCCTATTACATTTAAATTCAAGAGAAATATAAAATAAATGTCACTGCTATAAAATTGACTGTGAAAATGTTATACATTCATAGGTGCAAAGCACACAAAATTATGTCAAATTAGTAGGCTTGTGCAATCCGGTTTCAAATGAGTTGCGATTTGTCCAAATTTTGATTAAAATCCTGAATTCTGAAATATTATGTGAATGAATCATTGTCAGGCTTTCTGCCTGCTTTCCTTTCAGCTCGGCTCTGGGTGCCGCGATCCCCTCTGGCATTCAGTCTGACGCTGCACGCTTGTGTGTAGCGTGTATATGTATGCGGGTAAACAAACTACCGAATTTGGCATTCCCCGAACGCTGAATCAGTTGGACTGAATTTGGTGCATATAAATGACATCAGAGGTCAGATTAGGAAGGTCAAGTACCTTCCACGAACAGTGGTTAATTCCAAGTGGAATTGGACCAATCAGAAGTAAGTGAAAAGTGATGCCTATTTATACTTACCACTCCCATTCCTTGTTGCCCTGTTGTGGTTTTTGGTAGCCCAATAGCGTGTTCCTCTTGTGATAATCTGGTAGTATTTTCAGGCTCTGGTATTACTTTTATCCTGTCTTCTGTACTCCTTTGACCTTGGCTTGTTTATACAATATTCCTGTCTTCTCTACTCCTTTTGACCTCTGCTTGGTATACTGACTCGGTGTGTTCATTAACCCGGCCATTCTAAGGACGGGTATAAGGATTTTTGTTTCGTGATTTTGTCTATGTGTTCAGGTTCCAGCATATCCCGACAATCGTGACACAAACAAATGGACAATGGGCAAAACCATCTGTTTGTTTCAGAAATCGGAGTTCCACCCATGGCTCCAAAAGAAATTATGATTGATGGAACAGAAGCTGATTTATGGTTATAAAAATATAGATTTTTTCTTTTTTTTACTGTTCCTCTTTGTTTTCCCCTCTATTGGTTACTTCTTCTCATTTGATCTGTAAACCAAATGGCATGAAAATTCGCCTATATACATAGTTACATAGTAACATAGCTGAAAAGAGGCTTGTGTCCATCAAGTTCAGCCTTTCTCACATATATTTTTGCTGTGGATCGAAAAGAAGTAAAAAAAAAAAAAGGCACTTCCAATATTGCAACAAACTAGGAAAAAATTCCTTCTTGACCCCAAAATTGGATCAAGCAGCTATTACCCCACTAATTAGAAATGATCCCTGTATGTTATGTTTTTGCAAGTGTTTATCCAATTGCAGTTTAAACATCTGCATGGACTCTGATAAAACCACCTCTTCAGGCAGAGAATTCCATATCCTTATTGTTCTTACCGTAAAAAAAAACACTTTTCTTTCCTGTAGATTAAATCTCCTTTCTTCCAGCGTGACCTCGTGTCCTATGTATAGCCTGTTTATGAATAGATTTCCAGATAATGGTTTGTACTGGCCCCGAATAAATTTGTATAATGTTATCATAACCCTCTGAGGCACTGTTTTTCCAAACTAAAGAGATTTACATTTTTTAACCTTTCTTCGTAACTAAAATTTTGTAGCGCGTCTGTGCACTTTTTCTAGTGCCATAATATCCTTTTTTAGAACAAGTGCCCAAATTTGCACAGCATATTCAAGGTGTGGTCTAACCAGCGATTTATAAAGAGGCAAAATTATATTTTTATCCCTAGAATTTATGCCCCTATTTATACATGACACAACCTTACTAGCCTTAGCAACTGCAGATTGACATTGCATATTGCTGCCTAATTTTTTGTCTATAACAATTCCCAAATCCTTCTCATGTCTTGTTATATTTTATAACATTTTATAACTTTACAAAGTTTTGTGTCATCTGCAAACACTAAAATATGTTTTCCAGTGCCTATTTCAAGATCATTTATAAATATGTTAAATAGAAGCTGTTCCAAAACAGAACCCTAAGGGACTCCACTTACCACTTTTATCCTGCTTAAAAATGTACCATTAATGACAACTTGTTGTACTCTTTCCTTAACCCCTTGGGGACCAAACTTCTGGAAAAAAAAGAAACATGACATGTCAGACATGTCATGTTGCCTTAAGGGGTTAAGCCAATGTTGTACCCAAGAACAAGAATATTCATCTAGACCAATTTATTTTAGTTTGAAGACCAACCTATTGTGAGGAACCATATCAAATGCCTTGGCAAAATCCAAGTAGATCACATCCACTGCAACACCCGGATCTATACTTCTACTAACTTCTTCGTAAAATGCAATTAGGTAAGTTTGATAAACCCATGCTAATTATTGCTAATAACAAAGTTCTTCCCCACGAATTCCTGAACATTATCCCTTAATAGCCCTTCAAATATTTTCACAGTCACAGAAGTTAAGCTCACAGATCTATAATTTCCAGGCAAGGATTTTGAACCCTTTTTAAATATAGGAACGACATCTGCCTTCCTCCAATCCTCCGGTACAATACCTGAAACAAGAGAATATAGAAAGCTTAAATACAGAGGTTTTCTTATTTCCCCACTTAGCTCCTTAAGTACTTGTGGGTGAATACTGTCAGGCCCCAGAGCTTTAGTAACATTCATTTTCTTTAACTGCTGTAGCACCTAGTCTCGGGTCATCCAATCACAAGTTATCTGCAAGTTTTTTGCAGCAATCATTTGCATATCTCTTGCCATAGGATCCTCATTAATATATACTGAAGAAAAATAGTTATTTAAAATTTCTGCCTTTTCCTGGTCTTCATTAACTAACAGACCCATTTCTGTTTCCAGTGTACCTACACTTTCAATTTTTTTTTCAGAATTGATGTACTTGAAATATTTTTGGGGGTTGGTTTTGCATTCTTTGGCTATCAATTTCTCATTTGCTAGTTTAGCCACTTTAATTGCCTTTTTGCAAGCATTATTGGCTTATATCTTATATAGGATGCCTCTGATTTGTCTGATTTAAATGCTTTAAATGCCCTTTTCTTATTTTTAATCTCTTGTTTTACTTCTCTGCTAAGCCACATTGGTTTCAATGTGTTTCTTATATTTATTACCCAATGTTACATACTGAGAAATGTACCTTTCTAATATTTGAAGAGTTTCCATTTATCCTCAGTGTTTTTTTCACTAAGGAGTTTATGGCAAAATTATATTTTTATCCCTAGAATTTATGCCCTTATTTATACATGACAAAACCTTACTAGCCTTAGCAACTGCAGATTGACATTGCATATTGCTGCCTATTTTTTTTTTTTTTTTTTTTTATAAATTCTTTATTTTGAATTTTAGTTGTAGTACTAGGGTGGGGGTACAGAAAGAAAAAAATTGGAAACAAGGTTATTTGATACAGAGTTGCCTTGGTAACATTAACATTATTTGTAGTAGTTTTAAGTTGCATTTAATTGCACAACATGTTAATTGGTGTCTGCGTGGTCATTTGTTGTCGTTTTTGGACTTGTGGGGGAGGGTGACCGCTCCAGTAATCTGGTGGGGGGTAGGTCAGTGGTGCATGTTGTCGGGTTGTGTCTTCGTTGTCTGTAGGATTGGTGAGTTGTGGTTTGAGCTTTTGGGTACCCTGTGCGTCACTGTTGTAGAAGTTTGTTCTGTCTTAGCTCGTGCTGTTCCCGACTGGGAGTTTGTGGGGAGGGGATGGGGGAGGGGGTGGGCCGTGTGGGTGGGGTGTGAGGTAGGGTAGTCGGTATGGCAAGGTAGTCCTTGTTCCGAGTGAATGGGCCCGATGTTCTGTGGCCTATGATGGCTGGGTTTTGTTGGCTCTTGGTGAGGATTTCCTCAGTGTCGGGTACAATGGCTTTGAGTGAGTCGTAGTGGTCACTGACCGGTTGGGTGGATGTCGTGTGTTGTGGGCATTGGTGTGTCGCTTTCAGTCCCCAGATGTGTAATCGCGGGTTTTCTCTGTTTTGGGGTTCTGTCCCCCCATCTGTGGTGGTGGCTTAGCACCTGTCCGGCCTGGTCAGGGCTCGTGCGTAGGTAGTGTTATTTTTTGTGGGGTACCGCTTTGCGCCAGCGGTGCCCTTTATCTAGTTAGTTGGGGCGGTCGTTGTGGGCTTTCAAGTTTTGTGCTACTGGGGAGTTTGTGTGTGGCAGGTTGTGTGCGATGTGGTGTAGGTGTCAGATTCCGGTATGGTGTGTGTGAGTGATTGGGGGGGGGGGTGTGGCGTGAGGTGAAGAGAAGGGTGATGCATTGCGGGAGACGGGTGGGGGGGTCCTTGTGGTACTCGGGGTAGTGTACCTTGGGTGGTCTCACCCGCCTGGTCTGTCCCTCTGTGGTAAGTTGTCTCAGCTAGGTGGGAATTCGTATACCCATGGATCCCAAATTTTGTTGAAGTACTTAGTGGTGTCGTGTACAAGAGCAGTGAGTTTATCCATGTTCATGGCTTCGTTGATTTTCCGTGTTATTAGCGACATTGTTGGGGTGTCTGGGCTCCCCCATTTTTCGGCGATTGCACACCTAGTGGCTAGTGCTAATTTGGCTAGGAGTTTGTTCTGTGCTCTGGGGATGTCTCTAAGAGGTCTAGATAACAGCCGTCGCCATGGGTCCATCGGGATAGGTGTGTGCAGTGCCTGCGTCGCCAGTTGCGCTATTTGGTGCCATAGTATGGTTACCCTAGGGCACTCCCACCACGTGTGTAGGTATGTTCCCTTGTTCCCACATCCCTTCCAGCAGAGGTCAGAGTTTGTTTCATTTGTTTCAAGCGTAGCGGGGTGAGGTACCATCTGAAGAGGGTTTTATATGCTTGTTCTTTGTGGTTGACACAAATTGATATTGTTGCGGTGGCTTCCCAGATATCTGCCCAGTCGCCTTGTTCCCTGGTGGGGCCTAAGTCTCTTTCCCAGGCTGCCATATAAGGCATAGAGCCTTCCCGTGCGTGTCTACTTAGCAGGGAGTACATCATCGATATTTGTCCCCTTTGGAGTGGGTGGTTGTTGCATGCTTTTTCTAGTGGTGTAAGGGGGGTGGTGCATGCTTGTCGTATGGCTGGTGTCTCTACAAAGCTACGGATTTGTAAATATCGGAACAGGTCTCTAGTTATGAGGGGGGTCTGTTGGGGGAGGTCTGTAAAGGGTATGATGCTTTGGTTTTTATAGAATTGGTGGATACGGATCAGGTCATTGTCCTCGAAATTGGTGAAGTCCCTCGGGGACATACCTGGTGTGAATTTTGTATTCCGGAGAATGGGCATTAACGGGGAGGGGCACGAGATGAGTTTGTGCTTTTCAGTACCTTTAGCCCAAATTTTGATCATGGTTAGGATTGCTGGAGAAGTGGGGGGGGGGGGGGGGGGGGGGGAGGTCGGTCGGTGGTCTGGCGTCCTTTGGGATCCAGATTTGTAAGGAAGGGAAAATTTGATCCATATATATTGTGTTCCAAGTCGACCCACCTTTTAGCGCCTGGGGCGGCATGGATTTGGATTGTTTGTGTCAGTTGGGTTGAGTGAAAGTACTGAGTAAGATTAGGAAGTCCCAGTCCTCCCTGTTTGTTTGGGATATACAATGTTCGACGTGCTATCCGTGCTCTTTTTCCAGCCCATATAAATTTGTCTATCTTGGTTTGCAGTTTTTTTTAAATCTGAGGCGCTGATCAGGATTGGGAGGGTTTGAAATAGGTATAAGAACCTTGGGAGGAGGTTCATTTTGATGGATGTCATCCTGCCAATCCATGAGATTGCCATGTTGTTCCATTTTTCGAGGTCTTGTGAGGCGGTATCGATCAGGGGTGTATATTTTAAGTTATAGGTTTGTGTGAGGTCTGTTGGGAGTATGATGCCCAGGTATTTGATAGCTGTATGTTGGTATGTGAATGGGTGTCGTGTTTGGAGCGTTTGAAGTGTGGGTTTGTCTACCTGGATCGGGAGGGCTTCTGTTTTCTCAAGGCTGAGTTTGTAGCCCGAGACTTCTGCGTATTTCGCTATTTCAATTGACAAGGGTGGGAGGGAGTGTAGTGGGTCCGTGATTGTTAGGAGAACGTCGTCCGCGTATGCCGCGATCTTGTACGTTCCCCCCCTAATGTGAATTCTTTGTATTTCCTGGTGGTGTCGGAGGGTCTGGAGTAGTGGTTCGAGGGATAGGGCGAATAGTATTGGAGATAGTGGGCATCCCTGTCGTGTGCTGTTTTTAATGGGGAAGGTGGAGGGTGTAGTGGAGTGCAGGAGGAGGGTGGCTGTGGGGGATGAGTAGAGGGAACTCAGTGCGTCGATGAAGGGTGTTGGGAAGCCGAATTTCTGTAGTGTTGCGAAAAGAAAGGGCCAAAGTAATCTGTCAAAAGCTTTTTCCGCGTCAAGGGATAAGAGAAGGGTTGGGAGGCGTCTATGGTCTGCGTACCAGATGAGATCGAAGGTGCGTCGGGTGTTGTCGCTGTCTTGTCTGTGAGGGATAAATCCCACTTGGTCTGGGTGGATGAGTACGGGGAGTAGGGGGTTAAGTCTTTCAGTCATTACCTTTGTGAAAAGTTTGATGTCGACATTTAGTAGGGAGATTGGTCTGTAGTGTCCGGGGTCGAGGTGGGACTTGCCGGGTTTTGGTAGGAGGCTGTCAGGGTACCTGAAGTCTCTACCTCGGAGGAGGTTAGACTTCCCGACGGCCGTTCTCTCAGCGGGGCTGATTCATCCAATCCTCACAGCTCTCATAGTCATTCCCACGCCGGCCGCGAGAGTCCTGCTTCCTTTTATGACACGACGCTCAGGAGTCGACGTCATGACGGCAATCACATCCCGACCTGTCAATCTAGTTCGGAACAACCAATCAGGGCTCGGCAAGGGCAGAGTCATCAATTAAAGAACCAGGGTATAAAAGAGGGATGTGTGTAATGGTTCATTGCCCTGTCGTGGTTCTAGCTTGTCTGGTCCCTCAGTGCTCTTATGTTTATTGTTCTATTTGGTTTTGACTCGGCTTGTACTATCGTTCCTGTTTACCTCTCGTGTCCTTTGACCTCGGCTTGTCTCTCGCTTACCTGTTCTCTCGTTCCCTCGACCCCGGCTTGTCTCTGACTATTCTCTGCTCTCTCCTTACGTTAGTCCGGCCATTCTAAGGTCCGGTATACGTACATCTCTCCTGTTCGTACTCTGCGTGTTGGATCCCTGTCCCGATCCTGACATTACGACAGGGCCATGGATCCTGCAGGTACAAACGCTCAGCTTGGTTCGCCTGACTCGAGGTTTGAAGCCATGGACCATAGAATGGACCAAATGGCTCTAGCACTGCAAGCATTACTATCCCATCCAAGTAATCAAGCAGAGGAGATGCGTACTCCATCTATCTCTCTTGCTAACACAGGCCTAGAGGTAGCCACAGGGGGAACATCTTCCCGTGTTACTTCCCCTTTACGGTATGGCGGTGCTCCGGATACTTGTCGTGGTTTCCTAAACCAGATAGGAATTCATTTTGAATTACAACCCCGCGCCTACCCTACAGACAGGGCGAAGGTTGGATTCATAATATCGCTACTCATTGACAAAGCTCTTAGATGGGCTAACCCTCTGTGGGAGAATGATAATCCAGTAGTCTATAACTATAATGCGTTCATTACTACTTTTAGGAGGACTTTTGATCCCCCAGGAAGAAAGGCCAGTGCTGCTAGATTACTATTACGTCTTAGACAGCATAGTCTAACCCTTGTGGATTATGCGCTAGAGTTCAGATCCTTGGCGGCAGAGGTCAAGTGGAATGAACAAGCCTATATGGACATATTTCTGAACGGATTGTCAGATGCGATCTTAGACGAGGTTGCCACAAGGGATCTTCCTGAAAATTTAGAGGAATTAATTTAATTTATTTCTCGTATAGATGAACGCATGAGACAGAGGCAGAACACTCGTGATAATGGTTATAGACCTTCCTTAAGACTAACTCCCGCATTTCAGAATTCTGAATCTACTATTCTAGCTCTCCCAGAACCTATGCAGATTGGTAACACTCACCTTTCAGAGAATGAAAGACAATATAGGAAAAGGGAGGGTCGGTGTATGTATTGTGGAGTAGGAGGCCACCTACGCCTTAATTGCCCTAACCGTCCGGGAAACGCTCGCACCTAAGTTTCTCCAGAGGACAGGCCTTGGGTGTTTCTATTTTGTCCTCTACTTATGATTACAGGGATCATAGGCTACTATTACAGGTTTCTTTAACTTGGGAAAAGGGAGTACTTAAAGCTATGGCATTAATAGATTCCGGAGCAGCTGAAAGCTTTATTGATCAAACCTTTGTCAAGAAACATTCTATCCCATCTCAGTTAAAGGAGACTCCCTTGACCGTTGAGGCCATAGATGGTAGACCGTTATTAGATCCAGTTATTTCTCGTGAAACTTTACCAGTTAAACTAACCATTGGTATTTTACACGAGGAGGAGATTTCTCTCATGCTTATCTCATCCCCTTCAGTTCCTATAGTTTTGGGGTATCCCTGGCTTAAAAAGCATAACCCTACTATTGATTGGGAACAAGGTGAAATAGTCTCTTGGGGTCAAGGTTGCCAGAAAGGTTGTGTACAGAAAGTCTCACCGTTGTGCCTAGTGGACACACCTAGTAACTCTAACAAGCCCACAGATTTACAGATACCTTCCCAGTACCAGGATTTAAAGGCAGTCTTTGATAAGAGGAAGGCTGATACTTTACCCCCACACAGGTCCTTTGATTGTAAGATTAATCTCCTACCTGGTACTATGCCCCCGAGGGGCAATGTATATCCTCTATCCACTAAGGAGAACTTAGTCTTAGAGGAGTACATTCAGGAGAATCTAGACAAAGGCTTTATTAGGAGATCCTCTTCTCCAGCCGGAGCCGGTTTCTTTTTTGTAGATAAAAAAGACGGCACACTACGGCCTTGCATTGATTATCGGGGCTTGAACAAGATAACAATCAGAAATGCTTATCCGATTCCCCTAATTACTGAGCTATTTGATCGCCTGAAAGGTTCTAAGATTTTTACCAAGTTAGATCTGAGGGGAGCTTATAACTTGGTGAGAATTCAGCAGGGTGATGAATGGAAAACGGCTTTCAATACCCGCTATGGCCACTATGAGTACACGGTAATGCCCTTCGGGCTTTGCAATGCCCCTGCTGTATTCCAGGACTTGATTAATGAGGTTCTTAGGGAATTTCAACATGAATGTGTTATAGTTTATTTGGATGATATACTAATACATTCTAAAGAGTCTGAGATTCATCACAAACAAGTCAGAAGGGTATTGCATAAACTTCTACAGCATGGGTTGTACTGCAAATTGGAGAAGTGTAGCTTTGACCAATCTCAGGTAAATTTTCTTGGTTACGTTATTTCTGGAGAGGGGTTTAAGATGGACCCTGTTAAACTCCAATCTATCTTGGATTGGCCATTGCCCAAGGGACTCAAGGCCATTCAGAGGTTTATCGGTTTCTCGAATTACTATAGGCGCTTCATTAAGGGGTACTCGTCTATTATCGCTCCTATTACCAACATGACTAAACAGGGTGCTGATACTAAGACATGGTCTCCAGAAGCGCTTGTTGCTTTCAGTACTCTCAAGGAACAGTTTGCCTCAGCACCAATATTAGTTCATCCAGACACATCTTTGCCTTTCTTACTCGAGGTAGACGCCTCAGAGACAGGTGTAGGCGCTATTCTGTCCCAAAGGTTAAGTTTGAATAAACCACTGCATCCATGTGGTTTTTTTTTCCAGGAAATTGTCTGGCCCTGAGAGCAGGTATGATATTGGTGACAGGGAACTGTTAGCGGTAATTTTGGCTTTGAAGGAGTGGAGACATTTGTTGGAAGGGACTTTACACCCGGTTACTATTTTGATGGATCACAAGAATTTGTCATATATAGGGGAAGCCAAGCGATTATCTGCCAGGCAGGCTCGTTGGTCTTTGTTCCTTACTCATTTCAACTATGTTCTCACTTATAGACCTGGTTCTAAGAATTCTAAGGCCGATGCATTGTCCCGCCAACATGAACCTTCTACTATGCCTGATATGTTTTTTTCTTCTATAGTTCCCAAGCGTAATATTGTTGCCAGCACTAGCATTAAGATTCACTCTCCGTTGCTGGATGAGATCAAGAAGTTACAACATCTGGCGCCCGGACCTATTCCGGGGGACCGTTACTTTGTTCCTCCTAAACTCCAACTGGAACTTATGCAGTGTTTTCATAACCGTAAATTTGCCGGACATCCTGGCATACGCAAGTCATGTTCTTTGATCTCTGAGATTTCTGGTGGCCTTCATTACGTAAGGATCTTAAGGAATTCGTCGGGGCATGTGATGTCTGTATGAGGACTAAACAACCTCATACGCTTCCATGTGGGCTTTTGCACCCCCTAGAAATTCCTGTGAAACCATGGTCCTGTCTGGCTATGGACTTCATCGTTGATTTACCGGTTTCTAAAAAACATACGGTTATCCTCACAGTAATTGACAGGTTTACCAAAATGGCTCATTTTGTACCTCTGCTCAAATTGCCCTCTTCTCCCGAATTGGCTGAAATTTTCGCGAGGGAGATTTTTAGTTTACATGGGATTCCTTCTGAAATCGTTTCTGATAGAGGTTCCCAATTTGTTTCCCGGTTTTGGAGATCCTTCTGTTCCCAGCTTGGTATCAAATTAAATTTTTCCTCTGCCTATCATCCCCAGTCCAATGGGGCTGCCGAACGCACCAACCAAAAGGTTGAACAGTTCTTGCGCTGTTTTGTTTCTGAACACCAGGACGATTGGGTCGGTCTGATTCCTTGGGCGGAGTTTGCGCACAACAACAGTGGTTGCGATTCTACTCGTTCTAGCCCCTTTTTCATGAATTATGGCTTTCATCCTTCCGTTCTTCCGTCGGCCTCCCCCTCCCAGGGGATACCGTCGGTTGATATTCATGTTGCCAATCTGAGGAAGTTGTGGTATCAGACTCGACAAATCCTTATTCATAATTCCATGGTGTCCAAACGACACGCTGACAAACGCAGAAGGGTGGCTCCTGTATTCTCTCCGGGTGATAGGGTATGGTTGAGTACCAGAAACATCCGCTTGAAAGTTCCTTCCATGAAATTTGCTCCTCGTTACATAGGTCCTTACAGGGTTCTGTCTCGGATAAATCCTATTGCATATCGTCTGGCTCTTCCGCCTGCTTTACGCATCCCGAACTCCTTTCATGTTTCTTTATTGAAGCCTTTGGTATGTAACAGATTTTCCTCCACTGTGCCTTCCCCTCGTTCTGTCCAGGGTGAGGGTCAGGAGGATTATGAGATCAATTCCATCCTCGATTCTCGGATTTCTCGGGGGAAGGTGCAATATCTTGTTGACTGGAAAGGATATGGTCCTGAGGAGAGGTCTTGGGTGGTCCAGGAGGATGTGCATGCTCCTCGCCTTCTCAGGGCTTTTCATGCTCACTTTCCGTCCCGCCCCGGTTCCTTCCGCCCGGTGGGCGTTTCTGAGGGGGGGGGGGTACTGTCAGGGTACCTGAAGTCTCTACCTCGGAGGAGGTTAGACTTCCCGACGGCCGTTCTCTCAGCGGGGCTGATTCATCCAATCCTCACAGCTCTCATAGTCATTCCCACGCCGGCCGCGAGAGTCCCGCTTCCTTTTATGACACGACGCTCAGGAGTCGACGTCATGACGGCAATCACATCCCGACCTGTCAATCTAGTTCGGAACAACCAATCAGGGCTCGGCAAGGGCGGAGTCATCAATTAAAGAACCAGGGTACAAAAGAGGGATGTGTGTAATGGTTCATTGCCCTGTCGTGGTTCTAGCTTGTCTGGTCCCTCAGTGCTCTTATGTTTATTGTTCTATTTGGTTTTGACTCGGCTTGTACTATCGTTCCTGTTTACCTCTCGTGTCCTTTGACCTCGGCTTGTCTCTCGCTTACCTGTTCTCTCGTTCCCTCGACCCCGGCTTGTCTCTGACTATTCTCTGCTCTCTCCTTACGTTAGTCCGGCCATTCTAAGGTCCGGTATATGTACATCTCTCCTGTTCGTACTCTGCGTGTTGGATCCCTGTCCCGATCCTGACAGACGCATATGTTTGCTTGTAGCATGTCGGGGGGGAGAGGTTCTCCTTACATAAGTGAGTTAAAGAGTTAGCTTAATTGTGGGATTAGTGCTGTCGCAAATGTTTTATAAAAGAGGCCTGTGAACCCATCTGGGCCTGGGCATTTGTTTGGTTTGAGGGTTTTGAGTGCTTTTGCTATTTCTTCTGATGGGATTTCTGCTGATATTCGGTGAGCTCCTTCAGGTGTTAGTGAGGGTAGGGTAATCGAGTCGAGGTATTTGTTCATTTTGGTGGTTAAGAATGTGGGGTCGCGTCTGTGTTGGGGGCTATGGTCATATAGTTCTGTAAAGTATTCTTGGAATATTGTTGCTATTTTGTCTGGTGATTCCTGTGGCGTCCCGTCTTTTGAGTGAATTTTGGTGATGTTTTTACGGGCTGCTCTACGGTTGAGTTTGCGGGCGAGTAGTGTATCTGCTTTATTGGACTTTTTGTAGAAAAGTTGGCGGGTCCATTGGAGGGCTTTGGCTGTATCTGCGGACATAAAGTCCTTAATAGCAGTCTGGAGTTGTTGAATTTTAGCTGACAGGTCCGGCGTAGGTTGGATTTTGAAATCGATTTCTAGTTGGCGGAGTTCTCTTAGATTGTGTTCTAGCTGTACCAGGCGCTGTTTCTTGTGGTGTGCGGCTTGACTGATCAGGGTGCCCCTGATAACTGTTTTATGTGCCGCCCATAGGATTCCCGGTGAGGTGACCGAGTGCGTGTTTAGGGAAAAATAGTCCGCGATGGCCTGAGACGTGATGTCGCGGATTGCGGGGTCATGGAGTAATTTAGGGTTTAAGCGCCGGGTGGCATTTGGTGGTTTCAGAGTGAGTGAGATTTCAGCGTGGTCCGACCACGTGATTGATCCGATCGATGTGGTTGTGATCAGAGGTAGTACAGACGGGGATGTCAGAAATAAGTCAATACGTGAATGGGATCGGTGAGGGTGGGAGTAAAATGTATAGTCCCGAGACGTCGGGTGTTGGGTCCTCCATACATCTACGAGGCGGGTGCGTGCAAGGAAGTTTTGAAGTAGTTTGTCAGGTTGTGTTATGTGCACGCTGTTTTGCGAGTGCGGCCCCGTTCTGTGCCTGTCTATCGCTGGGGAAGGTGTGGCGTTACAGTCTCCTCCTATGATGTGATGGTGTGAGGAGAACAGGGTTAAATGTGCTTGTAGCGTCTGCCAGAAAGAGGCTGAGGGGATATTGGGGGCGTAAATCGAGGTGAAAGCAAACTTCTGAGAGCCCATTTTCCCTGCCACCGTTATGTATCGCCCTTGGGGGTGCGCATTTGTTTTGTCTATTGTGAGGGGGCATGCTTTATGTAGTAAGATTGCCACCTCGTTTTGTTTGCTAGTCGGCGAGTTTGCTAAGAAGTATCTGTTAAAGTTTCGGTTTAGTAGTGGGAATGTCTTATTGTGCTGGAAGTGCGTTTCTTGTAGGAGGATGATTTGTGCGTGGGTTCTGCTCGCCCAGCGCATTGCTTGATGCCGTTTGAGTGGGTTATTGAGGCCCTTACAGTTGATGGAGATGCATGTCAATGAGGGTGTCATGGTATTTTCCACCCTTTGCCCTTTTCAGGGGTATAGCGTTCCTAGATTGTGTGCAGGGAGACCAGGCGGGTGAGCGATGTGGGTTGCAGGGGTTCGGGGGGTTCGGGAGGGGTGGTGTGGTGCAGGGATGTGGTGTGGTGTCCGGTGTGGGTGAGGGTGTTATTTGAGAGTATGTGGGTGTGGTGGGTGTGTCAGGTAGTCCTGGTCTTACAAGTCGCTGGCCAGGCGTTTCGGGAGCGGAGCTTTTCTCCTTGGCTTGCCGGGGCAATGGGAAGTCAGGAGTTAGGTGTTGGTGCCTTATACAGAAGTGGTGGGGGTCTAGAAGGTCGGTAAATCCCGTGCCTTCCCCCTGAGCTCGTATATCTACGATGAGCATGTGTGATTGGTTGTGAGGTGAGAGTGAGCAATTGTGTATGGTTGAGGTCGCTGCCCTATGTTTGTGGGTGGAGGTTGATTGTCTCCTTTGGGGTTTTCTGTTGGTCTGTGTAGGCCAGTCGTGTTCTCTGTCCATCTCGTTTACCTTGTGCGTAGGGTGGGTTGGGCGGGTAGTCGCTCTGTCTGTGGTGGGGCTTCCTGGTGGTCTGGGTGTGCCCAAGTCGTGTGCCTTTGTAATCGAGGCCTACCGTGGGGGGGGCGTTGCAAGCGTCGGTGGTATTGCAGGGTCCGTTCCCCCCTGGGGTAGTGGTTTATGCCTATGTGAGTTTTTGGGAGGTTGTTGAGTGGAGGGAGGGGGGGTAGTGGGTCCCCGTGTCAGAGGTGGGTTTCTGTTCTTTCCCCAGGTGTGCTAGGGTTCCGTGGGAGGAGGGTTGTGCAGTGATGGGTATGCGTCTGGGCGTGTGGTGCTCTGGTCAGAGGAGGAGCAGTTGTTGTTCCTACATGGTGTGTCTGCCGTGCACCTTTGCTCGGTATCCCCTTCCTTCCGGGGTAGATTTTGCTGTCTGGTGAAGTGTGAGGGAGGACGTCTGGCCCCCGTTCAATGATGGGTGGTTGGCCTGAGGGAGGGATAGGCCGGTGTTGGTCCTTGTATTATGGTATGCGTACAATAGAGCAGTTCAACAATTCAACATTTTAACATTTTATCAATTCAACATTAAATAACATACATTATACCGCTGTCCCCTAGTCTGACTGTCTCATGGTCTCTAACGTTGTTAATGGAGATGGTTGTGTCTCGCCTGGTGAGGGCGGGTGGCCTCTATGTTCCGTCCAGTCAGGGTGTGTGTTGCTTTCAAATCCAGTGGGTGGTACCTGGGAGTGGTTATGAACCACGGGTCGGTGGTCTGCAGGGATGGGGTGTGTGCCCTCGTGCATGCGTGCCTTCAGTCTATGGGCGTAGTTTGGATGGGTCCCGCCTATCTGTAATCATCAGGGGTGAGGCGGCTGTCTTGGATGGGGCTGTGGTATACTACGTTGGTTTCGGTTGAAACCCTCTTTGTCTCTATTTGTCCGTTGTCTCGGTCTGCGTCAGGCCTTGCGTCCACCCCATCCCGCCTATCCATAACGTGGCTATAGGTTTGGTGTCCCTGTGTCCCTATTAACACCTTGCATTTGTCACATTACACACTGATATATTTTTCCCAGTCTGTGGGCTTAGCGAGCGGCCTATGGTGGAACCACGGGTCGGTGGTCGTTATACAATGCATTCCTTTAGTACATACATCCCACCCTGCAGACTGTTATGGGGATCTTAAGTAGCGCCTGTGCGCTGCTGAAGCCCAGTTGCATATGGACTTTTTTTCCCCCCTTGGTACTTTTGTGGGGGGATCTAGTAGATCCAGGGAACAGGCCTGGTTGGGCATAAGGAGGGGGGGGGTTCCACAGTGATGCATGGCGGAGGGGGGGGGGATGCCCGGTTAGATCCCGAGACCACCATGGGGGCCCTGTTTCGGCCTTCTGTTTGCCAGATGAGGTTGGTGCCTCTTCCTAGCAGTTGGCAATGTGCAGGTCTGGGATTGTTAGATTTCCAGGGGTGATCTCAGCCGGGCCGAGGATGATCTCCCTGGTGCCTTTACTTATCCCCAGTGGGGTTGGGGTGATGGGGGGTGGGAGGGGGGACTGTGGTCCAGGGGGGGTGGGGGGGGTTCAGTGGGAATTAAACCTGTTCCGCAGTCCTGTGTGGAAGTAAGTCCTGGCAGCATATCATGCGTCCCCAATCTTCTCCTTCTTGTGTTCAATCCTGTTTATTTTTTGGGTGTCTGCGTTGGTCGATTCCTCTGGGACAGGCGGTGTACGGTGGCGTCTTCCCCGTTTGCTGGGCGGGATGGTCGTTGAGTGTCTCTGGCGGCGGGTGCTGCTGCGTGGAGGAGTGGGACGCCGATATGGTTGGCGAAGTCCAGCATGTCTGCAGGTTAATGGAGAGTGTAGGATTGGTTCTCCTTTCGGACCATTAGTTTAAAAGGGTGGCCCCACATGTATTTCCAGCCATGTTGGACCAGGGCGGTAGTGAGGGGTTTGAGTTCCCTCCTTTTGCGTAGGGTTGTGGGTGCCAAGTCCTGGAATAGTTGTAGCTGGTGTCCCTGGTACGTGGGTGGCTTTGTGCGGGCTGCAGCCATTAATTTTTCTTTTGCGGTAAAGAGTAGCATTTTCACGATCACATCCCTAGTCAAGGTCGGTGTGAGAGGCCGTAGCGCTCGGTGTGCTCTCTCTATCTTGAGGTCACTGGTAGATGCTTCTGGCCATATGCTGAGGAAAATTTCCTGGACGGTTGGGAGGATGGCTTCCGTGGTGACCGTTTCTGGTAGGCCGCGGATTCTGATATTATTCCGGCGGGATCTATTGTTGAGATCCTCTAGGCCGTCTTCCAGTTGGACTATTCTGTCCTGCATGGTTAGTATTTCTTGGTTATCTGTTCGCTGCGGCTAGGTCTGAGATGTTGGTTTCGGCCTGTGTAGTGCGCTCCGCCAGTGCATCTATATCTGTTCTGAGGCCCGCCATTTGCTTCTCGAGTTCCGCTGCTGTGTGCGCTTTTATGTCCTCGGATGTTTCTTTGAGGAGTTTTCGCAGGTTGCCCATCGTGATGGGAGCTGTAGTGTCCTCAGGGACGTCGCTATCCTCCGATTCTGAGTCGGAGCGCTGTGTGGTCTGGGCCAAAGATGGCCGCCCCTGCTCTGAGGCGCGGAATAGCGTGGCCACCGAAGGGGTTTGTTCCCTCCGGTTTTTATTGCCGCCCATGGTGTGGTTGTTGAGGGGGCAGTGTTGGCGATGTATATTGCTCGTTTTTAGGAGTGGATGGCTATTGTTTTTCGCCGATGTTAGCTGATTGTATGCTCGGGGGTGAGGGAGCTCAGGATTCACACATCCGTCTTCATCGGCGTTCAGGCTCCGCCTCGCTGCCTAATTTTTTGTCTATAACAATTCCCAAATCCTTCTTGTGTCTTGTTATATTTTATAACATTTTATAACTTTACAAAGTTTTGTGTCATCTGCAAACACTAAAATATGTTTTCCAGTGCCTATTTCAAGATCATTTATAAATATGTTAAATAGAAGCTGTTCCAAAACAGAACCCTGAGGGACGCCACTTACCACTTTTATCCAGCTTAAAAATGTACCATTAATGACAACTCGTTGTACTCTATCCTTAATGTTGTACCCAAGAGCAAGAATATTCATCTAGACCAATTTATTTTAGTTTGAAGACCAACCTATTGTGAGCAACTGTATCAAATGCCTTGGCAAAATCCAAGTAGATCACATCCACTGCAACACCCTGAGAAATGTACCTTTCTAATATTTGTTTGAAGAGTTTCCATTTATCCTCAGTGTTTTTTTCACTAAGGAGTTTATGCCAGTAGATATGTTGTAGAGCTGTCCTAATCTTATTGAAATTGGCTTTTTTAAAATTATACTTTTAAGTATACCCCACGTGCTTTTGCTTTTTTTTTTTAGTTTATTTCAGAAATTACCATATTGTGATCACTATTTCCCAAATGCTCCCCTACTTGATTGTTGGTCAAAAGATCAACATTGTTTGTTAGAACGAGATCCAGACAATCATTCTTTCTAGTTGGTGCTTGTACCAGTTGTGACATGAAGGTGTCATTTAACACATTCAAAAACCTGATTCCCCTTGCTGAAAAATTAGTCCCTCTATACCAATTTATGTCTGGGTACTTAAAATCTCCAATAATTAACTTGTTACCCAGATTTGCAGCTTTCCCAATTTGCTCTAACAGCAGTTCTTCCTCATTAATATTTACATTGGGTGGTTTATAACATATCCCAAGCAATAATTGTTTCCCCTTTGTTTGCCCCAAGCAGATATCTACCCATAAAGCTTCCACATTTTCCTCATCCCACTCCACATGCCTAATTTTTGACTTTAATTTATGGTTGACATACACAAATACCACTCTTCTTGTTTTTCCTATCCTTCCTAAATAACATGTTCCCATTTAAGTTAACTACCCAGCCATGTGTCTCATCCCACCATGTTTCTGTTATGCCCATTATATCATATTGTTTAGTGTATGCTATTGCCTCTAGTTTCCTAATTTTGCTCTATAGGCTCCTTGCATTAGTAAGCATACATTCAATATTACCATGAGTCATTTGTAGTTTTTGTGATTTTTTTTTTCACTATTACATACCTCCTCTTTTCTGAGCTTGATCCTCCCCCATCTCCACCACCCTTATACTGAGCTAAAGCCCATCTACTTTCTATCCTATCTCCATTTGGTAGATTGCTATGACCCTCCCCCCTACTACTAGTTTAACCCCTTAAGGACCAAACTTCTTGAATAAAAAGGAATCATGACATGTCACACATGTCATGTGTCCTTAAGGGGTTAAAATCTCCTCCAACCTTCTAGCCATCATTTCCCCCAGCACAGCAGACCCTCTTCCGTTTAGGTGCAACCCATCACTGCTATAAAGGTTGTACCCAAACGCAAAATCGGCCCAGTGCTCTAAAAACCCCAAACACTCTTTCCTGCACCAAGACTTCAGCCACGCATTGACCTCTCTAATCTCCCGCTGCCTTTCTGCTGTAGCGCGCGGCACAGGTAATATTTCTGAAAATATTACCTTGGAGATCCTTTTCTTTAGCTTACTTCCTAGTTCCCTGAACTCATTCTTTAGGACCTTCCATTTTCCTCTGACTTTGTCATTGGTCATCCCCAGCCCCTCCCAATAATCCCTACACTCTGTCGGCAACATGCTGGACCCGAGCACCCGGGAGACAGCAAACTGTCCGGTTGAAATGATCAGAGTGGCAGATTACCCTATCTACTCTCTTAATAATAGAGTCCCCCACCACCACAACCTGTCTATCCTTCCTAACACTCTCAACCTCACCCGTACTAGAGGGGCTGTTCCCATGGCTGTTAGAAGGAACAGCTTCCTGCAGTACTCCTGAGCTGATACTCCCAACATCTTCACTGAAATGGGCAAATCTGTTAGACTGCACAAGATCAGGACTAGCTTCCTCGCCCCATACCGTACACCGATTGGCCACTTTTTGGGTCAGTTTGGTTTTTGCAAGGATGACAATCGTGTGAACCAACTCAAAACAAGGATGAATCCTGAATTTGACAAAAAAAACAAGTCTGGTAATTAGTTACTGCACACTGTGGCATATTAACAATTAACAAAATAAAAATGTGAAATTAAAATATTGAAATCTTAAACCAAGATTGTTTTGTTTGCTTATTAAGATGAATTCCTAATGTAACCGCCATTTATTGTTTTGTTGTAGACTGCAAATATAAGAAAAACAATCAAAAAAACTTTTCAGAGTTAAAAATTCTGATATTTACTGCATATCTTTAGACTCTGCATCTTCTACAGTGAGCTATGTCCAGAGTATTATTATTTTCAAGCAGCTTGTTTTATACATCATATTAACCCCTTCAAAACAAGGTTTGATTGGCACAGCAAGGGTTAATGGGAGCACTAGTTTAGCCGTCAGCTTTTTTTTTTCTGCAGCTATACATGATCACGTGCTGCTGTGATATGGAGCAAAAAAGGAATTCATTCGAGGTTCAGGTGGTATGAGCAAATGGACTTGTGAAGTAAAGTATTATTTTTCAATAAAACAAACTGATAATGAATATAATAAATTCAGCTGGCATAAATAAGTGTAGCCTATACTACAAATGGAACACTTGGAACATGTGATTATATCATTCGGTTATTCGTATCTTATATTACAGTGTATCTAAAGAAATGGACAAATTTTATTTTACCAGCTTGGTTTAAAATAAATATGTGTTAAAGTGTATCAATGATCAACAGGGCATTTAAAAAAAAGTCTATATTTTAGAAAATTTTTTAACAAATATTGAGATTTTTCTAACATTTGTCCATGATGTACCAGCACTGTAAGATGATGTGCATTAAACCATCTAATCACAGATCCATGTAACACGGGGCAAGAAGAGGTATTTGTGTTATAATGCCGTGATAACTGGTAATATTGCTTGTCTTACATGCTCAAATGGGAACACGATTTAAATAAATCATTTACATCCTTACAATGTGACCCAGCATTAATAAATATTTCAACAAAGTCTCAATGCACAAACCATACATACCTGACAATGAAAATATGAGTATCTAGTGCCAAAAAGTTTAACTCAAACGTAGCACAATATCATCAACAAATATTCTACCCTACAAATCAAACAATAAGATATGATGATGACATTATAAATACAATGAAAGATGCTAGCAAATAGCAGCTTTGAGGAACACCCCAAGCACCATAACCACTGTAGCGTACAATATAAAGAAGTGTGCACACCAGCAACAAATATGCAAATAATATATTATCTGTCAAGTCGTGTAAATAAAACCATATATCAGTTTCTGTGAAAAAAAAACAAAAAAACAAGATAGCACATATAGTGCAGTATGTTGCTGTTTACAATTGGGAAATATTTATGGAATTATCTCACAATTAACTCACATGCTGATGATCCAACATGTCAGCTCAGTTATGATAATGTGACATCCTGATACAATGATCCTTAAGATGTTAAGGTGAAGTTTGGTCTCAAGCCAACTCCATCACAGGATATACAGACTTGAATGAAGACTTTGGTTACACACTTTTATATTTCTAATAAACACATAGTAAAATCTTACATTTACATCCTGTTTGAACACTGATTAAGGCTCTGTCCACTTTTTACTGATTAATCAGTATTAAAAGACGTACATTTTATCAAGCAAATTAAACACAGTACATTTTTTTAAGTGTCGACTCAAACACCATAACCACTACAGTGTTCTTAAGTGCTAATGGTGCTACCAGTGCCCTGCAGTCTTCCCATTGTTAGTAGTCAAACCATTTTTTACCAGTTTGTCTTCCTATCCCAGGGTAAATGCCCAGCAGATCCAAGGTAAGCAGCCAAACTGTATCTAAACATTTTGACTACTTGTATTGTGAGGCACTAGGACCCTCCCGGCACCATAACCACTACAGTATGTTGTTGTGGTTATGGTGTTTCTAGTTTTCCTTTAATTACTAGCTAAAATTTTACTTAAAAATACAAGCAAAAAACGAGACACAAAAAAAACCAAACATTTTTTGCTCAGTAAATGAGGTGTCTAGAATCTATACTTAAATGTTATTTCTTTATTTTCAAGAAAATAATATATAAATGAAAATTGATCTCAGCCTATGTCTGCCTCACTGTACTGCTTGAGATAATGCTTCCAAGTTAGGCTGAGCACAGGAGTAGAGGCAGCAGACCAGTACCTGGGGACACTTCTGAGAAATGACTGATATATGGAAAAAAAAAGGAGTAGCAGGAAAACCATGTATAGTTTTACATTTAAAAATATGTAGATATAACAATATATATATATATATATTTTTTTTTTTTTACTGCTCCTTTTCTTTTTTCCCTATATTGGTTACTTCTCTTCACTTGAATCTGTGAACCAAATGGCATGGAAATGCTCCTATGAGTGCACTACAAAATATATACATAATATTTTGCCGTGCACTGATTGGCCACTTTTTGTGCCATTTTGGTTTGTCCAAATCATTTTCCTGAAACAATTGCAAGGAGTAATTCGGGTGAAACTATTTGAAAATGGTTTAATGGTATTGGAACTCTGGGCACCACTACCACTTAATTAAACTTGGCAGTGCATTTACTACATCTCCTTTAATTTCATAATGTCGGTATGTCGTATTAAAAACGACAGCTTTTAAACATTTTCTTTTACATTTTCTAAGGGACTAGACCACGAGAGGTTGGGGATTGTTAAAGGAACAGTTTAGGCTCCATAACAGCTTAATTGAAATAAAATTGTTATAGTGCCAGGACATCCCTAGTGCTGGCTCACCTTAAGTGGGTAAACCATTCTAAAATGCTTTGTCCCCAAAGTCTGTGTTCCAGCGCCAAATCGTCCTGCCCCTTTAATTTGCTAAAAATCTCTAAATCAGAAGGCTCTTGCAAAATTGGGCAGCAGTGCCGCTGAGAGCGGTCAGCTGGTGCTCTCAGACAATCAGTGAATCCCCATTCATAAAACTACCTTGAAAAGAAACATATTTTTTTGTCGGTCGCTGCCTGATTCTGCAAGAGCCTTCCGGTTTAGAGATTTTTAGAAAACAGAAAGGCATAGAGGCAGAAAGAGTCAGAGCTAGAACTCAGACTATGGGGTTAAACCATTCAAGAACAGTTTGATTCCTTATGCCCAGCCAGCATGAAGGACCTCCTGGCACCATAACAACTTCATTTAGAGAAAGTTGTTATGGTGCCCTGAGTGTTCCTTTAATGTTTGCACTACTTATAACTCAATAAGTCCTTGTTAATTATAGTGTAGTTGAAAAGTGTTACAAAAAACAAAGTATGACTCATATATATCTGTGCACGTTATTTCGGTCAAAATAAATATGCGTTTTGAAATTTGAATTATGGAAAAATTAATTGTGAGCTTTCCTTTTAAGCAAAGATTGCTTTCACTTGAAGTTGCAAACCTGAGGAATTTTGGATTGGAGTGAGTGGTGTTGGCAATATAAATACGCAATCTGTGCTCTGTTCTGGAATCAGCTAGCCTCGGCATCCACAGCTTCTGCTAGAGCCGGTTTGTTTCCATAACAATAACCGATGTTCTCGATTCTGTAACACCACACAAATTTACTAGTATTTTTCCTAACAGTAGTTACTATTTGTATTCTGACTCATAAAATTCATGATGTATTTGTGCTCCCTTGGCTGACTTTACCCTTAGGTCTTTTTTTTCCCCGTCTTTCCAGAATGCTCAATATGTGAGATGTAGCAAATACACTGATATACAGTTAATATCTTGGATATTTACTAGAATGGGCTATCCTTCAACTCATGCAGACTCAGCAGATTATGGGATACTCTAAGCACCCGAAAAACTTTAGCTTAATTAAGTGGTGTTAGTGGATAGACCACACCACTACAGTCTCACTGCTCCATTCTGCTTTCATGAGTTAAATCACTTTCTTTACACAGCCCTAGCCACACATTCCATGAAAAAAAGTATTTACTTTAACAACAAAGTGTGTTTACTTTAGAAGTTCTTGTATGTTCAATTGATAGAATAGAAGATAAGACATTTTAAACTAAACACACTAATAAATAGGAAGGGCTAAAAAACAAAACCTCTTTCTAAGAAGCATGAAAGAAGGCAGTTTGAGTCTCAGCTAATGGAGACTCAAAAACCCAAACCACAATTAAGGCTAAATACACCAAAACCACTTCCTGAAGCCAAAGTTGTTTTGGTACTTTGAGTTTCCCTTTAACTCGGTAGCAAGCCTGGGCAACTAAAAATGAAGGCCCATTAGTTAATTCTCAGTAGGGCACATAACTCATCATGATACAACATGTCGTGCAATGTAACATAAGGTGCCAGGGATTCTTAAAACAGTAATAGAGCATCAGTATTTCTTGAATCTGGATTTACTTTGAACAAATATTATGGATGGTCATTTGCAAAGTAATCTGCAGAAATCTGATATATTTACACACTGGCAACTTAAGCAGCCAGAGGGCTGTTTACTGTTAAAAAACTATAAAATGTGAGCGGGGCCTGACCTGCAAGCTGAACAGTCGCATGGTGGAAGGGCTCCTGCCACACAGACTGTTTATAGGGAAATACCCGCTGATTTAATACCTGAAACAAGACCAGGGTATGCTACCCATGATGGGGGCACCCTGTTGAATCAAGAACCCATGGTGGCTGGCTGCGGCTTGCGGTGGACGGAGGGGGGGGGGGGGGGCGGGGGAGACGGCCGCTCTCCTCGCCCCTACGCCGGAGGTACCGAGTCACTGCCTACCCGCTCACACCCATCGGGACCGGCGGGGTTGATCCCGATCCAACCCCTCCAGGCAGCGGAACCTTACCAGCAGCCCCCAGCTACTAGGGCCTATACAATGGGGAACGCCACGTGCAGACAAGACTATCACTTAGAATGGCACCATACTCTAACCAATCTTGAGGCCATATTCAGTGCCTTCTGGGCACGCCTGGCAAACAGAGAGCGACATGCCAAAGCTCCAGTACACTCACCCGATGAAAAACCCGCACGGATCCGCCACAGCCGCACGGGCTCCCGCCCAAAGAGATCTATAAGATGGCACCGAACACGGAGACTTCTCCGACCTGCACACAAACAGGCAAGATTGCACCAAGCAATGAAGCCAGCCCGAAGAAGCCTACAAGCACCTCCAAGACCCCGCATGAAACCGAGGCCCACAATGCAACTAACAATAGCCAAGCTTCCCTCACAGCTCCAAACCCACCCAACATCACAAAGAGTTCCAGAGCTCCAGGGAGAGAATCTACACACCTGCATCATCAAACCAGGCTCCCACAGTGACAGGCGGGTAAGACAGCCACTGGAACCCACTATGCTGTACCTCGCTATACCCCAGCAGGACTTCCAAACATACCGGACACCCTTCTATGCGCTGGGTATCGGCTGACAGAGAACTCTCAAGGAAATTGCAGAGGTACAAGCACAAAGCCTCTACTACAATAGACGCTACCCATATCACACTACACCCTCCTCAACAGAGACTTACCAACAACATAAATCCCTAAAGTCATATTCTGTTTGATTGTTCTCATCTGTTTAGCATTCTCTTCATAGGCATCTAATACTGGTATAGTGTCTTACTACACGCATCAGACACACCCACAAATAACCTGTCACTTACCAACTCAAAGATGACAAGCCTGCCTGCCTGGCAATACTCATGGTTACCTCTCCTTATGGGCACTCGAGACTCACAAGCATGTAACACACAACAGCAGTCAGAGTCACACACATGAATAGCACACACTGACCATTCATCCTGTATAATTGTAATCAGAGGTCAAGAGTTAATCATCAGTGTCCAAGTGACTTTACTAACCATATGTGCAACTATCTCAAACGTACCCTAATCTAAATATATAAATGGAACAAACAAAAGTTTTAAATGTTTAATACTGCATGTACCATGTTTCATTATGCTTCCTGCACATTCCTGCATTTGCTCCCTGTGACATTGCAGGAAGATTTGTTAACCTATGCACAACAAAAAAGAAAGAATAAAAAAAATATATATATTAATATATATAATAAAAAACTATAAAATTAATTGAATACATAATGTTTATAAAATAATCATGTAATGTGCGTTTTATAAACAGAACTTTTATGTTTTACTTAGCGGTTTCCAAAGGCTATTATTTTGACATTGTTGACCACCTGCTTTTCCTCCTCCCCCTTTGCAAACTTGGGCTCAGTAAAAACGCTCTTTCCTGGTTTTCTTTCTACTTCTCCAACTGCTCCTTCATCATCTCCTTCTATGGTTCCTTCTTTCCTTCTGTACCTCTCTTGGTTGGAGATCCACAAGGCTCTGTACTGGGACCTCTTCTTTTCTCAATTTACATTGCCTCTCTTGGTGACCTGATATTATCCTATGGCTTTAAATATCACCTAAACACTGTTCATACCCAGATCTACCTCTCCTCGCCTAATCTTTCTTCCAGTCTGCTGTATCATGTCACCGACTCCCTGTCCCTGGATGACTTCGCGATTACTAAAAACTCAAACTCTCCAAGACCCTAAGGCTACATCTGTGCCTGTTTCCCTTAAGGACAACTGAGCTATCATAACCTCTACCTCCGCAAGCGCTTTGCCTTGGTGTGCTTTTAGACGCTGAGCTTTCCTTTACTCTTAACATAAAATCATTCACCAAATCCTGTCCTAAATCCTATTTTTACCTTAAAAACATTTCTCACACATTGAGTATTGTAACCCTCTGCTTATTGGCCTGAAAGGTACCCAGATTGACCTTCTACGGTCTATAATGAATGCCTCTGGCAGAGTCCTCTATATTATGTCCCGCAATTCTCAAGCCTCACCCTTCTGTCAGTCACTGCACTGGCTTCCTGTTATATTTAGAATTCGGTTCAAAGTTCTTGTGCTTACTTACAAAGCTCTCCATAACAGTGCCCCTGCATACATCTCCTCCCTCATTGGCAGATATGGTGACCTGTTATGGTCCCATATTCATCCGACGCTCCCAGTCTCTGAAGTCCTTCAAAAATGCCCAGAAGCCCATCAGCTCTTTATGTAACTTATCATCCCCTACAAACTTCCTCTGCCATCTCCCAGCTACTGTGCCTCCTCCTCCCAAACACCTCTCCCATCCTTCAGGTACAAACAGATTATCTGATTCATTCACTTCCCTCTGTGTATTTATCCCTCATCTCTTTAGATTGTAAGCTCATTTGGACAGGGCTCCTTCACCTACTGTTCCCCTATGTCATATATTTTGTGTTAGAATTAAATGTTCGTCTTGCTTACGTATTGTACAGAGCTGTGGAAAATGTTTGCGGGACTTGATTGTGGGACTGACATGATAAGGGTCCAGTCCCAATAAATTCAGCAGAGGAAAAATGTATAACTGTGTCTATTTTTTGTCCTTTATCCCCTTTTCATGGTCTGCTTATACCAGCCCCCCATTTCTTTCACTCTCCATCATTTTATGTCCCCACTTCTCATGGCCTCCTTGTTCCATCTCCACTCTCCTTATACTATCAGTTATTAATCCATCTTGCATTTCTTTTCCTATTTAAGTTTTTCCTTTCCTTTTCATTCAGTTTCCCCATCCTCATTTAATTTCCCCCTGCTTTCCCTAACCCATTTTCCATTATAGTAATTATCCCTGTCCATCTCTCTTTATGCTTTTCTTTTATATCTCCTTTTCATCACCTCTTCTCTCCCACCCCTCCCCCCTCGCCTTTCTCCATTATTAATTTTCTTTGGTGGACTGTTGGCCATCCCATATATTGCATGGTTTAGTAGGCTTACAGCTCCATATGTATTAAAGGGTTTCTAATAGAATGGCAGTCTCCTTACATAGTTAAAGAAGACTGATTGTCTCCCATAGGATTGCTGACCCCCCATACATTTAAAGGGTTTTAGATGGTTTTAGTCCTCACTAAAGATGGTAGGATTTTAGAGAATGAAGCAGGTCTCCCTATACATTAAAGTTCTTTTAAATGACTGTCCTCCCTGTATATTGAATAGTTTCTAACAGATTGGCATTTACTCCTATAGATTGATTTTCCATGACTGGCTGTCAGCCCTATATAATGTATAGGTGTTTCTGGTAGAATGGAATTCCCTCTGTATAGTACAAGATTATTTAGATGACTGGAGACCCTTAATAAATATTATAGGGTTTCCAATAGACTAGCAATCCCTCAATATATTGAGAAGATTTTAAATGAAATGTGTTCCTCCTTATGCATAGACAGGTTTTAAACAAGATGTCTATTCCACAATGTATTGAAAGGTGTTTAGATGACTGGAGATCTTCCCTATGAATTGTAGGTTTTCTTATAGAATCAGGGTTTCCCTTAACATGTAAATGTTTTAATGTAAATGTTCGGCACACCAACATTCTAAATTTGATATGTTTTGGGTTTATTCATGTGTTGTAATGTTTGCATGTTAAAAGAACTTGTCTCCAGAACATAAACCTAGCCCCCAAAACCCTAATTTCAGAAAAAAACCTTTATCAGTGTCAGTGGTGTATTTTGGATCTGTGCTGCTCTAGGCATGACGGAACTCGGACACCCCCTATTTTAAATTTGCCCCACCCCTTCCTGTCAAGGCCACACCTATTCCTGTTAAAGACTAACACTCTCAGATACATTAACAGTTTGACTGACAGACACACTCTCAGATACATTGACATACACACACACCCACTGACAGACACACATACTCTGAGAGGCATACACAATCACTCAGACACACACACATACACACACACTCACTCACATACACTGACACACACACACACACACACTCACTCACAGACACACACACTGACAGACACAATCACTCAGACACACAGGCTTCCTCACAGACACACACTGACACACACACACAAACACAATAACTCAGACACACACACACATTCATTGACAGACACACATACTCACTCAAAGACACACACAGTCACTCAGACACACAGGCTCCCTGACAGACACACACTGATAGACGTACACACACACTCACTCACTCACTCATAGACACACCCAATCACTCAGACACATACTGACAGACATACACTCACTCACTCACTGACAGACACACACTGTCAGACATACACACATTAATTGACAGACACACACTCCCACACACTGACAAATATACACACACAGACTCACTGACAGACACACACACTGACAGATATATGCACACAGATTCACTGACAGACAGAGACACTGAAGACACACACACACACTCATTCACTGACAGATATACACACACACTCACAGACACACACTGACAGATATACACACACAGACTCACTGACAGGCCCAAACACACACATTTCCCCATAACACTCACAAATATTTTTTTTTATTTTAATTTAAATCCACCCAGCTTTCCTACCTTTGGGAGAGCTGGGTGGATTTTTTACCAAGGGTCCAGTGGGGCTCTTGGCCTGGCTGTTTGAGCAGGAAGGCAGGCGGCCAGTTGAGGTCCAGGCGGGCGGCAAGGGAGCCCTGATTTGTGAGCTCTCCCTATGTGACGTTATACTCCGATTCCCGTCATCACTCTGTGGTGCACCTGCCTGGAGCTCAGCTAACCTCCTGCCCAGAGTCTAACAAGGCAATTGCTGCTTCCCTGGAAAGTGCCGCCCAAGGCAAATGCCTTGATTGCCTTGCGGCAAATACAGCGCTGATCAGTGTACATATACAGCTCAGACACGGGCAGCACTGAAGCTAAACTGCTATACGGAAAGCAGCCTGTATTAGAATGAGAGATCACCCATGCATATACATAGTAAGGATATTGTCATGAAATGCATATAACACGGTGAGCTGGTTTCAACATGTCTTTATTGCAGAGCTTAATTTGAGGTGAGACACCATCTTCCACATCAGGAATTATATTGGGATAAAAAATGACAGTTAGTTCCCCCAACCACCTCTGACCCGCCTTCTTTCTGTGATGTCAAAAATAATCTGTAATTCTACTTTGCCTCCTCATCCCTCCTCCGAATGTCCTCTGGAAGAATCGGGGAGGCTGGCGGGAATACCCCAACAAAAAACAACGTGGAACAAATCTGTCACCCTAACATCAGCTGTGCAGGGCTACATCCTGTGGCTTTAATTGGGGTCACCCCGTAGGCTACAAGGGCCAGGTAAGGTTCTGGTTGCTTCAAAACAAACTTGGTGGTTTCAACCACTTTCTCAGCTATCCCATTGGCCTGCGGGTATGTAGAGTGAAGGAAATCATACTCTGTACTGAAAGATCTGAACTTCATGGAAGCAAACTGCATCCCATTGTCTCTCACTAACTCCAATGGTATACCCCACCTGGCAAACATGTTTTTAAGACAGTTGATGGCAGCCATGCTGGTTGCCTCACCGAAGGGTGCAATTTCGAGATACCTGGAGGAGTAGTCTACAACAACCAGATATTTCCGTTGAGTTAACACAAATCTGCAGCTATCAGGGTAGATATTAGAGGCCATCTCTCTGTGTAGTTTGATATTCATTGCAAAAGGTCCATCTTGATATGTATTCTGCATTGTCAGTGCTGATACAAGGCCACCACACCGCCATGGCTGCTCTTTCTTTACATGTAGAAATCCCAAATGGCCACCATGAATTTGACTTAAAGGGACACTATAGTCACCAGAACAACTCCAGCTTAATGTAGCTGTTCTGGTGAGTATAATAGCTCCCTTCAGGCATTTTCATGTAAACACTGCCTTTTCAGAAAAGTTATATAGCGCTGGAAGTACTCACAGTTCCAAACTCAAGCCAGACACTCCTTTTCAATGTGGGCATATCTTGTTTCTGCCGCTGTCAGTGTACGTGAGCCATCGGAGTGTGCCGGGTGTGCCTGGGCACACCCTAATCCCGCGGCACCTGCTGTGTGCTCCATGGGCCAGTGAGGGAGATCACACTCACCGGCCCACAGACAGGGAGGGAGGCAGGAGAGGACCCGGGGCTCTTGCCAGCAGCTCCACGGGGTTCCCCAGGGTTCCTCTTGCGAGGAAGGAGCATTGGCGCGGCAACGCTCATATCTAGCCTTGCTGTCCCCCCACACACAATCCCTCCAAACAAATTCACACAGCACCCACACACAGCATCCTTACACACACACACACACACTGACACACACACACACACTCACTCACAGACACACACTGACAGACACAATCACTCAGACACACAGGCTTCCTCACAGACACACACTGACAGATATATAGATACATACACACATACATATACACGCGGCATCTGTGTTTGTGCTTTAGGGTGCACACCCTTATGCAATAGGCTGCGCACGCCTATGACGAGAGCAGTAGGCAATGGGCTGTAGTTTGCCTCCACTTAGTTGCATCAGGACTGCTCCTAGGCCATAATTGCTAGCATCTGCACTAACCCCTATCTTTTTAGAAGGGTGTCAGGATCGGGACAGGGATCCAACACGCAGAGTACAAACAGGTACAGGATACGTATACCGGACCTTAGAATGGCCGGACTAACGTACGGAGAATATAGAGAATAGTCAAAGACAAGCCGAGGTCGAGGGAACGAGAAGACAGGTAAGCGAGGAACAAGCCGGGTCAAGGGTAACAGAGATAAACAGAGTAAGTCAAACAAGCCGGGTCAGAACCAAAGGGATAACAGAAATACAAGAGCACTGTGTGACTAGGCAGACTAGAACCACGACAGGGCAATGAGCAAATGGGAGAAGCAAGTTTAAATACCCTGGCTCGGAAGGATAGACACGCCTCCGACGAGTCCTGATTAGTCTCTGAAGGATTGAGTGACAGGTCGTTCCGGGTTGGCGTCATGACGTCGGTTTCCGGACGTCATGCTAGAAAAGGAAGTGAGTCCCTCGCGGCCGGCGGTTACGTGACCGGATGGACCGCGAGGAACAGAGGAAACAGTCCGTCCGGACGGATGAACGTCTAAGTCTCTACCTCTCTCGGAGGTAGAGACTTCAGGTACCCTGACAGTACCCCCCCTCTCAGATACGCCCACCGGGCGGAAGGAACCGGGACGAGATGGGAAGCGGGAGTGAAACGCCCTGCGGAGACGAGGAGCATGAACATCCTCCTGAGGTACCCAACTCCTCTCCTCAGGACCATATCCCTTCCAATCGACCAGATATTGTACTCTCCCCCGGGAGATTCGAGAATCGATAATAGAGTTAACCTCATACTCCTCCTGACCCTCCACCTGAACAGAGCGAGGAGAGGATGATGTGGAGGAAAATCTGTTACAGATTAGTGGTTTCAACAATGAAACATGAAATGAGTTAGGGATGCGTAAGGCAGTTGGAAGAGCTAGACAATACGCAACTGGGTTAATGCGAGTTAGCACCCTGTAAGGTCCACTATAACGAGGAGCGAACTTCATGGAAGGCCCTTTTAAACGGATGTTTCTTGTACTCAACCATACTCTATCACCTGGAACAAATACCGGAGCCGCCCTTCTACGTTTATCAGCGTGTTTCTTAACCAGCATAGAATTGTGCAGAAGAATCTGTCGAGTCTGATCCCACAACTTCCTCAAATTGGCAACATGAACATCAACCGACGGCACCCCCTGGGAAGAAGAAGCCGAAGGAAGAATAGATGGATGAAAGCCATAATTCATGAAGAAGGGGCTTGAACGAGTAGAATCACAAACGAGATTGTTGTGTGCAAACTCCGCCCAAGGAATCAAACCAACCCAATCGTCCTGGTGTTCGGAAACAAAACAACGTAAATATTGTTCAATCTTTTGGTTGGTGAGTTCAGCAGCTCCGTTAGACTGAGGATGATAGGCAGAAGAGAAATTAAATTTGATACCCAGTTGAGAGCAGAAGGACCTCCAAAAACGGGAAACAAATTGGGAACCTCTGTCAGAGACAATTTGGGAGGGTATCCCATGTAATCGAAAAATCTCCCTTGCGAATATCTCCGCCAATTCGGGAGAAGACGGGAGTTTAGGCAGCGGAACGAAGTGAGCCATCTTGGTGAATCTGTCAACCACGGTGAGGATAACAGTCTGTTTTTTAGAGATAGGTAAATCGACAATAAAATCCATAGCCAAACAGGACCATGGCTTCTCTGGAACCTCTAAGGGGTGCAGAAATCCACAGGGAAGGGTATGAGGTTGCTTGGTCTTAGAACAAACCTCACATGCACCGATGAAATCTTTAATATCCTTCCGTAAATCAGGCCACCAGAAGTCCTTAGAGATTAAAGCACATGTCTTGCGAATACCAGGATATCCAGCCACCTTGCTGTTGTGGAAACATTGCAACAGTTCCAGTTGTAGAACAGGAGGAACGAAACGTCGACCTTCAGGAGTCTGTTTAGGAGCTAGATGTTGCAGTTTAATGATCTCGGCAAGTAACGGAGAGTGAATCCTGAGATTCGTGTTGGCGACAATATTGCATTTCGGAACTATAGAGGAAAGAACCGGTTCAGATATAGTAGAAGGTTCATATTGGCGAGACAAAGCATCGGCTTTGGAGTTCTTAGAACCAGGTCTATAAGTAAGCACATAATTGAAGTGGGTCAGGAATAAGGACCAACGAGCTTGTCTGGCGGACAGTCGCTTAGCTTCCCCAATATAAGACAAGTTCTTGTGATCCGTTAAAATAGTAACAGGATGTAAGGTCCCCTCCAATAAATGTCTCCACTCCTTTAAGGCCATAATGACCGCTAAGAGTTCCCTGTCGCCAATGTCATATCTACTTTCAGGGCCAGACAGTTTCTTAGAAAGAAAACCACAAGGGTGTAGTGGTTTATCCACCCCTAACCTTTGCGACAGAACAGCCCCTACGCCTGTCTCAGAGGCATCGACCTCGAGTAGGAACGGCAGAGTCGTATCAGGATGGACTAGAATTGGAGCAGAAGCAAAAAGATCCTTGAGAGTCTTGAAAGCAGCGAGAGCTTCATTAGACCAAGTCTTAGTGTCAGCCCCCTGTCTGGTCATATTGGTAATAGGTGCAATAATAGAAGAGTATCCCTTAATGAAGCGCCTATAATAATTGGAGAAACCAATAAACCTCTGAATAGCCTTGAGTCCCTTAGGCAAAGGCCATTCTAAAATGGACTGGAGTTTGTCAGGGTCCATCTTAAAGCCTTCCCCAGAAATCACGTATCCAAGAAAGTCTATCTGAGACTGGTCAAAGCTACATTTCTCCAATTTACAGTATAAGCCATGTTGCAGGAGTTTGTGTAATACCTTTCTGACCTGTCTGTGGTGGGTCTCAATCTCTCTAGAGTGTATCAGTATGTCATCCAGGTATACAATAACACAATCATGTTGAAATTCCCTAAGAACCTCATTAATCAAATCCTGAAATACTGCAGGTGCGTTACAAAGACCAAAAGGCATGACCGTGTATTCATAATGCCCATAACGGGTATTGAACGCTGTCATCCACTCGTGTCCTTGCTGGATTCTCACCAAGTTATATGCCCCTCTGAGGTCCAACTTGGTGAAAATTTTAGAGCCTTTCAGACGATCAAACAGCTCGGTAATCAAGGGAATCGGATAGGCATTTCTGATGGTTATCTTATTCAAACCTCGGTAATCAATGCAAGGTCTTAGTGAACCATCCTTCTTTTTAACAAAAAAAAAACCAGCCCCGGCAGGAGAAGAAGATCTCCTAATGAATCCCTTGTCTAGATTCTCCCGAATATACTCCTCTAAAACTGAATTCTCCTTAGTGGATAGGGGGTACACATTGCCCCTCGGAGGCATGGTACGAGGTAGTAAGTTAATTTTACAATCAAAGGTCCTGTGTGGAGGTAGAGTATCAGCATTCTTTTTGTCGAATACTGCTTTTAAGTCTAGGTACAGGGGCGGTATCTGTATCTCTGTAGACTGGGTAGAACTACCTGGTGTGTTAATTACACCCAATGGGGAAATCCTCCGTAAACAATTCTCCTGGCAACCCTGGCCCCATGAGAGTATTTCCCCTAACTCCCAATCAATAATAGGGTTATGTCTTTTTAACCATGGGTAACCCAGGACTATGGGAACAGAAGGGGATGAAATAAGCATAAGCGATAAGTTTTCCTCATGTAAGATACCAACAGTTAAGCTAACTGGGATGGTCTCACGAGAGATAACAGGCTCAAGTAAAGGTCTACCATCTATGGCCTCAACGGCCAAGGGTGTATCCCTTAACTGGGATGGGATAGTGTGTTTAGTAGCAAAGGCTTGATCGATAAAATTCTCAGCAGCACCAGAATCTATCAAAGCCATGGTCCTTAGTACTCCCCTTTCCCAAGTTAAAGAAACTGGTAGCAGAAGCCTGTGATCTTTATAATTATGCGTAGAGGACAAAATAGAAACACCCAAGGCCTGTCCTCTAGAGAAACTTAGGTGCGAGCGTTTCCCGAACGATTAGGACAATTAAGGCGTAGGTGACCTCTGACTCCACAATACATGCATAATCCCTCCCTTCTCCTGTATTGCCTCTCCTCCTCTGAGAGGCGAGTATTGCCTATCTGCATAGGTTCAGGACATAGTGAGGTAGTGGAATCAGGATTTTGAAATGCGGGAGCTAATTTAAATGAAGGTCTAAGGTTCCTCTCTCGAGTGTTCTGTCTCTCTCTTAAACGCTCATCAATACGAGAAATGAATGAAATTAAATCCTCCAAATTTTCAGGAAGCTCTCTAGTAGCAACCTCGTCGAGGATTACATTTGATAGCCCATTCAAAAATACATCTATATATGCCTGCTCGTTCCACTTAACTTCTGCCGCCAAAGACCTGAACTCTAGTGCATAATCCACAAGAGTTCGGTTCTCTTGTCTCAGGCGCAACAGTAATCTAGCTGCATTGACCTTTCTACCAGGAGGGTCAAAAGTTCTTCTAAAGGCAGCTACAAAGGCATTATAATTATATACCAAAGGGTTATCATTCTCCCATAATGGGTTGGCCCATCTCAGAGCTTTCTCAATGAGTAAGGTGATAATAAATCCAACCTTCGCCCTATCTGTAGGATAGGAGCGAGGTTGTAATTCAAAGTGGATACTGATCTGGTTAAGGAAACCACGACACTTCTCAGGTGAGCCGCCATAACGTACTGGTGGTGTAATACGAGAGGAGGCACCTACAGTGGCTACCTCTAGGCCTGAGCTCACAGGAGAAATAGAAGTAGTACGCGTCTCCTCTGGTGGGTTATTGGCACGAGACAATAACGCCTGTAGTGCTAGCGCCATCTGATCCATTCTGTGCTCCATGGCTTCGAACCTAGGATCAGAAGGACCAAGCTGACTGTTTGTACTTGCAGGATCCATTGGCCCTGTCGTAATGTCAGGATCGGGACAGGGATCCAACACGCAGAGTACAAACAGGTACAGGATACGTATACCGGACCTTAGAATGGCCGGACTAACGTACGGAGAATATAGAGAATAGTCAAAGACAAGCCGAGGTCGAGGGAACGAGAAGACAGGTAAGCGAGGAACAAGCCGGGTCAAGGGTAACAGAGATAAACAGAGTAAGTCAAACAAGCCGGGTCAGAACCAAAGGGATAACAGAAATACAAGAGCACTGTGTGACTAGGCAGACTAGAACCACGACAGGGCAATGAGCAAATGGGAGAAGCAAGTTTAAATACCCTGGCTCGGAAGGATAGACACGCCTCCGACGAGTCCTGATTAGTCTCTGAAGGATTGAGTGACAGGTCGTTCCGGGTTGGCGTCATGACGTCGGTTTCCGGACGTCATGCTAGAAAAGGAAGTGAGTCCCTCGCGGCCGGCGTTTACGTGACCGGATGGACCGCGAGGAACAGAGGAAACAGTCCGTCCGGACGGATGAACGTCTAAGTCTCTACCTCTCTCGGAGGTAGAGACTTCAGGTACCCTGACAAAGGGTTCAAAAACAGCACAGGGGCAGACCCCAAACCTGACTTGAACAGTGCAAAGGTCCCCAGGTCCAAGCAACAACCTGAAATTAGCCCAAATACTTCACAAGGCACAGCATTTGTCTCAGTTCAGTTATGTCAAAATGGCTTTTCATTTTTTCAATAGCTAGAACTTTACTGGTATCTTAAAGAACCACTATAGGGTCAGGAACACAGATATGCATTCCTGACCCTATAGTGTTAAAAACACCATCTGGCCTCCCTTACCCTCTTACTTTTATTCCAGTCTGCTGTTACTGGCTCTGCCCCTGATCTGTCTCCTTGGCTGATATTATCAAAAGTGGTGATCTGAGCCAATCACAATGCTTTCACATAGGAAAGCATTAGATTGGCTGAAACTGTCAAGGAGGCAGATCAGGGACAGAGCCAGCTCAAGCCAAACACAGCCCTGGCCAATCAGCATCTCCTACCAGAAATGCTTTGAATCAATGATATAAGAGCATAAACAAAGTAGCACAGTTTCTTTTTCCCAAAATGACATTTATTTTTGTTCTGTTCAGTCCAGATGCTCTTACTGTCTACAGTACAGGATGCAGTCACTGATCATGATCTTCTTGCGAGGAGCCATACACTAGAATGTCATCCATGACTACTACAGTGCCCTCATGGTCATTCAGGAGGGAACTCATCTTCTCTTTGAAGATCTCATGGGCAGAAGATATCTCAAAGGGGAGTCTACGGAAAGAAAACTGACCTACTGGTGTAATAAAAGTAGTCTGCTTGCAGCACCCCAGGTGCGAAAAATCCACTGAAAGCATCAAGCATGTAAAAGAATTTAGCCCCTGACAACCCTGGAGCTATATCTTCCAATGTCGGCAGCATATATCTCTCCTTCACAGCCTCATTCAGGCGTTTTAAATCCACACAAGTGCCAATTTTCCCAGTTTTTCTTAGCAACAGGCACTATGGGAGCACACCAGCCAGTGGCTTCCTTAACATCACCCACACGCTGTGGCAAAAGTGGGAATGGAATTCTAAAAGGTGTAGTAATACTATATGGGTTGAATCAGTCTTAAATTGTGAGCCAATTTGAATACAGCTTAACAGGCCAAGATCTCCAAACATGTCCTCTGTGACCTCTTGCACTCTTGGAACACGACCCATACTACCGGCTGCTTTCTGGCTTAGAAGGTTATTAACACATCTGTCCTCTGATTACATACACTCACAGAGTTAATTGTTTTTGCTTGTACCCACTGCCAGAAATCACCTGACACAACCAGTGCGACCTCCAGGGCTGTGAGCTTTTATTGTAACATCTCAAGTTGTGGTCTTTGTGGCAGTTTCATGAACGTTGCAAGAGAAATAACGGTAATGTCCGCTCCCGTATCAATCTTAAAAGCAATTCTTACACCCATCACTGTGAGAGTAACTCGCCAATCTTCATTAGAGCCGGACTTTTCAATCACAGACCCTACAAAGGACACCTCTTGTGTCTCTTGGTCACTGTCCAGATGCATTTCCTTAACAGACTCTGATTTGCTTTTAGCAGGGCACAATAGTTTTTTTTCCGTGAGTGCAGTTACATTGAATGCAATGAGCCTATGAGCACAAAACCACCTCTAAACCTGTCTGCTGGCTGCAGTCGGCTACTCACACTCTGTCTGTCGCTTGCAGCTCTCCTGGACTGCTGCAATTCTTCCACCATGCATTCTGATCTCATCTCTACACTTTGCTTTTGCACAAGTTCATTCTGCTGGGCCATTCGTAAAGTCTCATCAAGTGTCAACGCAGACTCCAGCTGCAGCTTCAGTGAGACTTCTGGGTCAATTCCTATGACAATTCTGTCTCTGATCTGCTCCTCTTTGGCAGCACCAAACTCACAGAGCTCCACCAATTCATTAAGGCTGCGCACAAATGATTCCACTTATTTGCCCACATGCTTGTGAAAACAGGCCCTCTCATGTAGCCCCATGTAGCCAAAAGCGCAGCTTAAGCGGAACAGGGCCTTGACAGGGGTTAGGAGGCGGGCCCAGGAGGAACAGACAGGACAGGTGGGTTATGGGATATGTGGGTTTGGCTATTTAAGGGAGGAGCCATTTTGTGATGTTCACTTTTAATTTCCTACCCGGTTTAGTTTGTGCATCTCGGTGCTCTCTAAACTTGCTGGGTAGGGCTTTTCTCTTTTGTCTCCTCTGCAGGGCCATGGATGTCATGGAGAAGCTTCTGGAGGGGATCCGGACAGCGGCGCGGCAACAGGGAGCGGAATGGGTGCAGGCCCAGCTGGGCCCGGTCCTAGCTGTGGCGGCCGGACGAGATGCTGGAGATTCGCGCCCGGCGCCGGCCAGGAGGCCCCCGAGGCGTTTGTGCCCAGGTGGAGAACCGGAGGTCGGTGGCACGGGAGTGCAGGAAGCAGCCGGTGGAAGTCGCAGCAGGCCCAGGAGCTGCCTGGTCGAGGCTCTGCCTCCCAGTGTGCGGCCGGGGCTTCGGCGCAGTGAGTCTAGACGGGCGGCTGCCCTGGACATCGCTGACGCACCCCCTAACATGGATGGGGCCGTGCGCGGAGCAGGACCCAAGATGGCGGCGGGGCGGCCTGGTGCGGTGCCTGGCGGGGCAGGGTCACGGCCCAGGAGGGCGCCCCCATCGGTCATGGCGGTGGACAGCAGCACGCGGACCGGGACGGTCCACGACGGGCCCAACATACAGCAGGCAAGTGTAGGTGGCCCTTCCGGGGGTCCCCTTGGCGTGGTGGGCAGACGGGGAGCACGGCCTGATTCAAGGGAGCGGGTGGACGGAAGGGGGGGTAGGCGAGCGGCCCATGGGGAGCAGGGGTCGGGCGGAGGGCCCCTGGGAGGGGTGCGGGATGCTACGCAGGGGTCTCACAGAGTGCAGACTAGGCAGGCTTCAGTGGGGGAGGGTGGGGGGTCCCTCGGTAGTTCGCAAGGGGGGCGGAGGGTGGGGCCCGCGGGTCCGGCAGATGTTAGGGGGGCGGTAGAGGGTAAGGTAAAAGGGAAGGCCCCGAGGCCCAGTCGGTCGGGGATAGCTGTCTCGGGGAGCGGGGTGCCACTGTCCGCGTCCGTAGAGGGCCCCGGGGGAGGTGTCTCTGGTCTGGGTTCCGTAGGAGCTAGGGTAGGTCGAGCTGAAGCGGGGTTGGGGCGCGGGGCAGGAAACGGGGGGGGCGGGCCTAGTTCAGAGTCTGGTAGTGCTAGCCCCTCGCCAGTTAGGGCCCCCAGGACGCGCAGACGGAGGCCCCAGCGCAGGCGCTCAACGTCAGGGAGTTCGGCGGGGTCCGGGTCCCCCAGGTTGCATCGACAGGGGTTGGCATCTAGGGGTGACGGCAGGAGTCGTAGTCCACGTGGCAGGGCTCTCCGGGCCTTTGGGGCGCGACGGCGGGATGGCACCCGGCGGGAGGCTTTGGTGGTTAGCAGGCGCTCCCCGGTTCGGGACGGGAAGGTGGTGGGGGAGCAGTACGCCTTGCCCAGGACTTCTTCTCCTCTTTCCAGGTCACGGAGTCGCTCTTCATCTGAGTTTTCCAGGCACCGGGTGGGCTCCCTGGTTGGCGGGATATCGGCGGATGTCGCTCATCCTGGGCGGGCAGTGACGGACAGCGCAGCCCCGGGTATTCTCAGCTCAAGGGGCTTGGCCGGTGAGTCTACTGAATTGCTACAGTCCAGTGCGCTAGTGCAAACACTGCAATCACTACTCCACTCACTGGGAGCGGGGGTGGTACACAGGGTAGCGTAGGGCAGGTGTGGGCACAAGGGGGGGGTAGGCGGGGTCCGGTCTAGGGACCCCGGCGGCGGTTGCGGGTGGGGAAGCCGTGTCGGCTTCCAGCGTGGGCGAGGCGGGAAGCGAACGGGCGGAGTTGACGGGTGGGGTGTCGGAAGCGGCGAGGCAGCATGCGTATGTGTCCTTCGCGGGCCCGCTGGGGGTGCACCTCAAGCAGGAGGTGAAAGATAAAATCTGGAAAGGGGAATTTTGCAAGATCTTCTCTCTTCTTCCCTTGGAGGACAAGGACAAGGAGGAGGAGGAAAAACGGCGGAGGTATCGCAAGATACCGAAGTCTTTTGGTAACTGGTTAAGGGCATTCTGTATCCTGGCCAGCGTAATCGGGGAGAAGTCGCCGGGCTCCTGCTCGTCCCTGTTTTGCTACTTGGACGGCATATGGGAGGCATACCGCACCTATGGCGGACTGGCATGGTGGCGGTATGATGAGCAGTTCCGGCAGCGGCTGGCGGCGAATCCCGGCATGAGGTGGGACCAAATGGACCTGCCTCTCTGGATGAAGCTCATGATGGCGCAGAAGGCGCAGCCCTTTCAGCACGCGGCTGGCGCTAAGGGTCAGTCCTCCTCGTCGGCCGCCTCGCAGAAGGGCTTATGCTGGCTCTTTAATGAGGGTCAGTGCAAGTGGTGCGCAGCCTGCCGCTTCAAGCACGAGTGCTCGGGCTGCGGTGGGGCTCATGGGCTCCAACGATGTTTTAAGAAAGGAAAGTCTGGGGGGGCGAGAGCCTCTGCCGCGGCTGGCGGCGGGGGTCTCCTGCTACCCCGGGGGCTAACCCCGGTGAAACTAGACGTGATGGAGCCCTGGCTAAGCCGCTACGGTAACAGGGCAGACGCGGAGCTGCTTCGGGCGGGGTTTGGGCAAAGGTTTGTCATTCCTTTTAGGGAGAGGGGCGGCACGGCGTGCCCTCGTAATCTCAAGTCGGTGGCGGAGTTTCCGGAGGTGGTTCGGGAGAAGCTAGACAAGGAGGTGCGGTTGGGTAGGATGGCGGGGCCTTTCTCGGCCCCGCCGCTGGAGGGCCTTAGGGTTTCTCCCCTCGGGGTGGTCCCAAAGAAAGAAACAGGGAAGTTTCAGCTCATTCACCATCTTTCCTATCCTAAAGGGGAGTCGGTGAACGACGACATTGATAGGGACCTATGCTCGGTCTCTTATGCATCATTTGACCAGGCGGTCGAGCTGGTGAGGAGGGCCGGGCGTGGTGCGCTGATGGCCAAGGTGGATATTGAGGCCGCTTTTAGATTGCTCCCGGTACACCCGGCGTGTCACCACCTGTTAGGGTGCTTATTCGAAGGGGGCTACTTTGTGGATTTGTGCCTCCCCATGGGGTGTTCCATTTCGTGCTCTTACTTTGAGAAGTTTAGTTCATTTCTCGAATGGGTGGTGCGGGTTGAGGCGGGAAATAGAGCGGTGGTGCACTATCTGGATGACTTCCTGTGTGTGGGGCCGGCCGGCTCTCCCGCGTGCCATCACTTGTTGGGGACTATTCAATGGGTGGCGGGCTGCTTTGGGGTGCCACTGGCGGCGGATAAAACGGAGGGCCCGACCGAGTGCCTTAGTTTCTTGGGTCTGGAGATCGATTCAGTGCAGGGGGAATGTCGGCTACCACTGGCGAAACTGGAAGGGTTGCGCGGCGTGGTGGCCGAGGTGCGTCGGGCACGGCAAGTGACCCTGCGCCGCCTGCAGTCGCTGGTTGCCATGCTCAATTTCGCCTGTAGGGTGATACCCATGGGTAGGGTGTTTAGCCGCAGCTTGTCGGCGGCTACCGCGGGGATTCGTTCCCCTCACCATTTCGTACGGGTATCTTCGTCCATGCGGGCAGACTTGGGGGTGTGGGATACCTTCCTACGGGACTTTAACGGGACGGTGTTCTTTCGGCAAGGGGGCGTGTCGACAACCGAGCTGGAGCTGTATACCGACGCGTCGGGTAGCGTGGGTTTTGGGGCCTACTTCAGCGGGAACTGGTGTGCGGAGAAGTGGCCGGAGGCATGGGGACAGAGCCCCCTCATACGTAACCTGGCTTTTCTAGAGCTGTTCCCGCTGGTGGTGGCATTGGCTCTGTGGGGGGACCGGTTGAGGGACCGGAAGGTAGTTTTCTTCTCGGACAACATGTCCGTGGTGCACGTGGTTAATAATCAGTCTGCGGCATCTAAGCCGGTGGTAACACTGCTGCGTCGCTTTGTTTTGTTTTGCATGTCCCTGAATGTGGTCTTTCGCGCGCGCCATGTGCCAGGGTACTTGAACGAGGTAGCTGACGCTCTGTCTCGTTTTCAGTGGTCCCTGTTTCGGATGATGGCTTCCGGAGGCTCAGGACGTGGGTCAACCGTGCCCGGTTGAGATGTGGCAGCTAGGAGCGTCCTGCTTGGCGGACTCGTGAAGGCTTCGCTGGCGCCGGCCACATGGGCCGCCTACAGTAAGGTCTGGAGTTCTTGGGAACGTTCCTGGGGCCGGCTGGGCCATGGGGTGCGAGGAGAGCCGCCTCTGGATGCCTTATTGTGGTTCACCTTTCAATTACTGGCGGGGGGCGCCTCCCTGGCGGTGATTGACAGGAACATGGCAGCAATGGCGTTTTGGTTCAAGCTCCATGGGGGCGCGGACCTTACCAAGGCGTTCATTGTCAGGCAAGCGCTCAAGGGGTATCGGAGGGCTCGGAGGGTCCCCGATTCTAGGCGCCCAGTGTCGGTGCATGTGCTGGAGGGGCTTGTTCAGGTGCTGCCCGACATTTGTTTCAATGAATTCGAGGTGTCGCTATTCCGTGTGGCATTTCTTTTGGCTTTCTTTGGGGCGTTCCGCGTTGGGGAGTTGGTGAGCAACACCCGGGCAGCCACGGGGGGCCTACAGGTGTCGGGGGTACGTATGCTGGGTGGGAAGCTGGTGGTACACTTGGCTAGGTCCAAGACGGATGTGGAAGGTAAGGGCCGGGACGTTAAGCTGGGGGCTTTGCCGGGCTCGGCACTGTGCCCAGTAGCGGCGGTGTCGGAGTATTTGGATCGGAGACCCGCGGTTGGCGGGTCCCTGTTGGTTCACGCGGATGGCTCGTCGCTTTCTCGCTTCCAATTTCAGAAAGTTTTCAGTCTGGGTCGGATGGGACTGGATGCCGGCACATACGGTACCCATTCCTTTCGTATTGGGGCGGCCACGGAGGCCACGCGTCTGGGTTTGGGGGATGAGGTAGTCAAGCGGATTGGGAGATGGGAATCTGTTAGGTTCCGCTCATATGTGCGTTTGGGTCTATTGGATCACTAAGGGACCTTGGGGCGGCCTTGGGGGTACGGGTGGTTTTTTATCCTGTGTTTTTCTTTCTTCCCCAGGCCGGGTCGCTTGGATCGTGGGTCATTCCTTCGTTTTTTGGGCTGGAAGGAGGGCTGCAGCTCGAGCTCAAGGCCAGCAGCTGGGCTTTCCAGAAGGCCAGCTTGTGGTGCGCTGGTGGGGGTATCGGGGCTTCTGCTAGGGGGACATCTGCGGGGCAATATTCAGAATGGTCGCAGGCGGGGGGCGGCCGGACATGCTAGTCTTACATGCAGGCGGTAATGACCTGGGCCTCACCCCGCAACGGAGGTTGGTAAAATGGATGAAGCAGGATCTTAATAGGTTGGTTGATCTGCTTCCCGGGGTGATGCTGGTATGGTCAGAGATTGTTCCGAGGCGGCGGTGGCGGTACGCACGGGACCCGGTAGCCATTGACAGATGCAGGGGTAAGGTGAACAGCCTGATGGCGAGTTTTGTCAGGAAACTGCGGGGGGTGGTGGTAAGGCACCAGGAGCTGGAGGAGGGGTTGGCTGGGTATTACCGCTCGGACGGTGTACACCTTTCGGCGGTGGGTTACGACCTGCTGAACTTGGGTCTGCAGGAGGGGATGCAGAGGGCGTTCCTTCTCCGGGGTGGCGGAGCTCAGACAGCTTAAGGGGTCAAGGTCTGAGCTTGTGGCGGGATAGGGAGCTGAGAGAGAGGACATAGGCTCCCTATGAGGAACGTGAGGAACATGGAGAATTTGGAATTATGGTCAATGGTGGTTTCGAGTCCTGGAGGTGGCTCAGAACCTGGTGGGGCAGGGGTATCCGGGTATACCCCTGCCATGGTTACTTATGGTTGGCACTTGTTCGGTTCAAGTTGGCGAGGTTGGAAAATGTCGTTATATATTTGTATTTGTTATGTTGGGGGTCATTGCCCTTTATTAAAAAGAAGGATACGGATGAGAGGGGCGGAAGGTGGGGGCAATGACCCATGTTTATATGTAATTTATTATTAAAGCAATATTATCGTTATATATTATATAATTATTTAATAAAGCTGTGGACAAATTTTCCCATATACCAGAGTGTCAGTGTGTTATTGGGTTAGGTATGTGGGGGGTTTTTGTCCAAGGTTCCGACAGCCCATATGGCGACTATACACCGGTCATGTAGCCCCATGTAGCCAAAAGCGCAGCTTAAGCGGAACAGGGCCTTGACAGGGGTTAGGAGGCGGGCCCAGGAGGAACAGACAGGACAGGTGGGTTATGGGATATGTGGGTTTGGCTATTTAAGGGAGGAGCCATTTTGTGATGTTCACTTTTAATTTCCTACCCGGTTTAGTTTGTCCCACCCACCCTCCCTATATCTTATGATTAGATAGGGGGTTATCCCGTTTTTTCACAGCGGCGGGATAGGGAGCTGAGAGAGAGGACATAGGCTCCCTATGAGGAACGTGAGGAACATGGAGAATTTGGAATTATGGTCGATGGTGGTTTCGAGTCCTGGAGGTGGCTCAGAACCTGGTGGGGCAGGGGTATCCGGGTATACCCCTGCCATGGTTACTTATGGTTGGCACTTGTTCGGTTCAAGTTGGCGAGGTTGGAAAATGTCGTTATATATTTGTATTTGTTATGTTGGGGGTCATTGCCCTTTATTAAAAAGAATGATACGGATGAGAGGGGCGGAAGGTGGGGGCAATGACCCATGTTTATATGTTAATTTATTGTTAAAGCAATATTATCGTTATATATTATATAATTATTTAATAAAGCTGTGGACAAATTGTCCCATATACCAGAGTGTCAGTGTGTTATTGGGTTAGGTATGTGGGGTTTTTTTGTCCAAGGTTCCGACAGCCCATATGGCGACTATACACCGGTCATGAATTACATTCCTCCTAGGCACAAAATGCTTATTCTTAACTATCTCAAAGTCAAATTCTTCCCCTCATGGAATGTAAATGTATTGTAGACAGGCTCTGCATCTTTCCCCATAGAACATGAAAGGGAATTAACTTGTTTTTCACCACTCTCTTATCTAGCTTGGATGTAATCCTGAAGCGTGCAAACAGCTGGCGCCAGGTAGGCCATGCTGCAGGCTTAGATACCTCAAATGGCTCAGGTAAAGTAACAGTAGACATCTTTTAACAGATTAACAAACATTTACGCAGACAGTGGTGTACATACAGGGGTCACATGGGTCGCAGCTGCGACTGGGCCCGTCACTGCAGGGGGCCTGGCCGCCCTGCGGACCCCTGCGACCGGGTTGCGGGCTGCCATGTGTTGCAGCCCCGGCCCACACAGTAAAAACGCCGGGGCCGCACGTGAAGGGGCCCATTGGGCGGCCCATGCTGTTAGGGCCACCCGATGGCTATGGATTTCAAGGGGACCCGGTCAGCGCTTCGGAGCTTTAACAGTGCGACCAGGCCCCCTTTGATGATATCACAGCTGGGAGGAAGTGACTGCCCCGGTCACTCTTCCCAGTTATCAGACAGAGCCGTGCGGGAATAAGAGAGGAGGGAGTCAGAGTGGGAACTAAATCTAAATGCATCTAAATGGTAGGAAACAGGAGGGTGACTAAAATATTTTGTATATGTGTGTGTTTGTTTGTTTGTATATATGTTTGTGTATCTGTATGAATGTTTCTCTGTCTGTATGCATGTGTGTCTGTATATATGTGTCTCTGTGTGTGTTTGTATGTATGTGTGTTTGTATGCATGTGTGTGTCTGTATATATGTGTCTCTGTGTGTGTTTGTATGTATGTGTGTTTGTATGTGTGTATGTGTACAGTGGCTTATATAAATGGGTTGCAGCTGCGACTGTGCCCGTCACTCCAGGGGGCCCAGCAGCCCTGCGGACCCCTGCAACCGGGTGCCCGCAGCCATGTGATGCAGCCCGGCCCGCGCGGTGTAACCACCAAGTGGGTGCCCATGGATCAGTTTTCGCACTGGGGCCCCATGGATCGTGTGTACGCCTCTGTACGCAGGTCAGTACTCCTGACAGCATGCCATGAAATCCATATAACACGGTGACCTGGTTTCAACATGTCTTTATTGCAGAGCTTAACTTGAGGCGAGACACCATCTACAGCAGCAGCATTACATTTGCAAAATTACAGTTAGTTCCCCCAGCCACATCTGGCCCCATCCCTTTCTGTGATGTCACTTAGGCTCTCATCACAGATGTCATAACTGTTTGCCTGCAGTTTAGTTTTGCATTAATTGTATAAGCTTACTGGGACACTATACAGTGCCTTGCAAAAGTATTCACCCCCCTTGACTTTTTACCTATTTGTTACCTATTTTGTCACATTACAGCCTTAAGTTCAATGTTTTATTAATCTGAATTGTATGTGATGGATCAGAACACAATAGTCTAAGTTGGTGAAGTGAAATGATAAAAATATATACATAAAACTATTTTTTTGAAATAGAAAACAGAAAATTGGCATGTGCGTATGTATTCACCCCCTTTGTTATGAAGCCCATGAAAAGCTCTGGTGCAACCAATTACCTTCACAACTAACATAATTAGTTAAATGATGTCCACCTGTGTCACATGATCTGTCATTACATATACACACCTCTTTTGAAAGGCCCCAGAGGCTGCAACACCTAAGCAAGAGGCACCACTAACCAAACACTGCTATGAAGACCAAGGAACTCTCCAAACAAGTAAGGGACAATTTTGTTGAGAAGTACAAGTCAGGGTTAGGTTATAAAAAAATATCCAAATCTTTGATGATCCCCAGGAGCACCATCAAATCTATCATAATTAAATGGAAAGAACATGGCACAACAGCAAACCTGCCAAGAGTCGCCACCCACCAAAACTCACGGACCGGGCAAAGAGGGCATTAATCAGAGAGGCAGCACAGAGACCTAAGGTAACCCTAGAGGAACTGCAGAGTTCCGCAGCGGAGACTGGAGTATCTGTACATAGGACGACAATAAGCCGTACGCTCCAAAGAGCTGTCTTTCTTCTTCCATGAATCCCATTACTTTCAGCAAAAAACAAAATGGCACGTTTTGAGTTTGTGAAAAGGCATGTGGGAGACTCCCAAAATGTATGGAGGCAGGTGCTCTGGTCTGATGAGACTAAAATTGAACTTTTTGGCCATCAAAGAAAACGCTATGTCTGGCGCAAATCCAACACATCACATCACCCAAAGATCACCATCCGGGACTGGGAAACTGGTCAGAGTCGAGGGAAAGATGGATGGTGCTAAATACAGGGATATTCTTGAGCAAAACCTGTACCGCTCTGTGCGTGATTTGAAGCTAGGACGGAGCAGGACAATGACCCCAAACACATTGCTAAAGCAACACTTGAGTGGTTTAAGGGGAAACATGTTAATGTGTTGGAATGGCCTAGTCAAAGCCCAGACCTCAATCCAATAGAAAATCTGTGGTCAGACTTAAAGATTGCTGTTCACAAGCGCAAACCATCCAACTTGAAGGAGCTGGAGCAGTTTTGCAAGGAGGAATGGGCAAAAATCCCAGTGGTAAGATGTAACAAGCACATAAAGACTTATCCAAAGCTACTTGGAGCTGTGATTGACGCAAAAGGTGGCTCTACAAAGCATTGATGCGCATTTACTTTTTCTGTTATTTTGTCCTATTTGTTGTTTGCGTCACAATAATAATAAAAAATTTAAAAAAAATCTTCAAAGTTGTGGGCATGTTCTGTAAATTAAATGATGCAAATCCTCAAACAATCCATGTGAATTCCAGGTTGTGAGGCAACAAAACACGAAAAATTCCAATGGGGGTGAATTCTTTTGCAAGGCACTGTAGGCACAAGAAACACTACAGCCTAATGCAGTGGATTCGGGGCAAATAGCTTTGAAATAAAATCCCTCTAGGCTGCGAAAAGAAAGTCCTGCCTCTGACAGGTTTGTTTATCAGAATCTGATTGCCTGGCCTTGTTACGGACCTATTCTCTCTGAATTCCAGAGCTAAACGGACTATCTAGTCTTCTATGACTACTTGCTTTTGTCCACAAGTGGTTGTCACCTGGACAGTCACTAAAGCAGGGGTAGGCAACCCTTGGCACTCCTGATTTTGTGGACATCTCCCATAATGCTCTAACAGCCGTAATGCCAGCAAGGCATCAGAGGAAATGTAGTTTTAAATGCCTACAAAAAGCTTGTGGTTTAAGCAGGTTTAGATTTCTGCTTACACCAGGAAACCCAGATATTATTGGAATGGATTCCTGGGGCTCCTGTCTGTCAGCTAGGGCTATTTAGTGGCCGCAGACTGACCGATGAACTCTATGCAGCACTGGACGAGGAAACCTTTAAAGGTACACTTTTGGCAATAAAGTGCTCTAGGTGCAGTGTCCCTGTCCCCTTAACCCTTCAATGTAAAGCATAGCAGTTTTTGAGAAACTGCAATGTTTACTTTGCAGGGTAAAGTCTGCCTCTATGGGCTGTCAGTATGACAGCAACTAGAGGCACTTTCGCTACACTGACTGTGTAAAAATCAATCATAATAGCAATGACTCAATGTTTTCCTTTGAGGAGCATTGGATTGGTCTATTGTGAAGGAGATCATACCTCCTTCGTGACGTCGCTAGGGTACCAGAACTAAACAGAGCAGAGGGAACCTCGGCTGAAAAAAGGTAAGTAAATTGCACTTGGGGGAACCTGGAAAGGAATAGAGAATGTGCTCAGCCACGGTATTTCTGGACTGCAGGCTCCTCAAAGAAGATCCCTCCAGGGTCTATCTGCCTGTCCAAAAGTTGATTATGATCTGTGCTGGGCTTTGTAAGCTGCCCAGCAACAATCACAGTGTAATCAGTTGGAAAGCAGTCTCCATTTAGAATGACATAGAATGTAGTTATGAAAACAGCCAGCAGAGGGCAGTCACACAGCATGCTCTACTGTTTTAATTCTGATATCAGAATTTATATTACCAGAGGGTTTCCTTAGTGTTAGGGTTAGTGATGGGGTTAAGGTAGAGTTATATTTAGGGTAAGGGTATGGTTGGGTTAGAGTTAGGGTAGGGTTAGCTAGTGTAGAGTGTTGGGTTAAGGTTTGGGTTAATGCTGTTTTAGGGTTAGGGATAGTGTAGGGTTAAAGGGACATTATAGTCACCAGAACAACTACAGTTTATTGTATGAGTAGAATCATTACCTTCAGGCTTTTTGCTGTAAACATTGTCTTTTCAGAGAAAATGCAGTGTTTACATTACAGCCTAGTGATAACTCCACTCACCACTCCTTAGATGGCTGTTAGAGATCCTTCCTGGGTCATGGCTGCCTAAAATCCAAACATTCAGTATCTCCTCCCTTTGCATGCAGACACTGAACTTTCCTCATAGAGATTCATTGATTCAATTCATCTCTATGAGGAGATGCTGATTGGCCAGGGCTGTGTTTGAATTGTGCTGGCTCCTTGTCAGCCTCAGCCAATTCAATGGGGAAGCATTGTAATTGGATCAGGCCACCACTTCTAATGATGTCAGAGGAAGTTCACAGGCAGATGCAGCAGCTTCAGACTTGAATACAAGTAAGAGTTTACTATCTTTAACCCCTTAAGGACACATGACGTGTGTGACATGTCATGATTCCCTTTTATTCCAGAAGTTTGGTCCTTAAGGGGTTAAGGAGGCAAAGGGGACTAGATAATAGTTTTAACACTATGGGATCAGGAATACGTTTTTGTTCCTGACCCTATAGTGCTCCTTTAAGGTTAGGATTGGTATTAGTGTAAGCACGGGGTTAGAGTTGGTATAGCATTAGGTGAGGGTTGTTAAGGTATTAACATTAATTGCTAAAAATCAATTTAGATCCCAGATGTATGAGGCTAAGACTATGTTTGGATTCTTAACACTATTGTGTTTATTTTTTGAATAGTATGACTATATTAGAAGCAAAGGAGCTTGCATTAGAATAAGACACCCAGGCAGTCATGTAGCTCACAGTTTCTCAAGTGTACTTTTGATTTAATAGTTATCATTTTTACCATTTGGGATTTGAAATTTGAGTGCAGTCGCTTATTAAAAACACACACTTACAGACTGTATTCAGGCTGTTACTGTAAAGGTTGATTTGTTAATGGTACATTGTGATTTGAGGCATACAGGTGTGAGATAGTTCTCAGAGTTCCCACGGTTTCAGACGTATTCTTATGCTTCTAACCTATGCGGTTTGTTTATCAAAATCGGATTGCCTGGCCTTGTTACGGACCTATTCTCTCTGAATTCCAGATTTAAACTGACTATCTAGTCTTCTATGACTACTTTTGTCCACACTAGCTGGTAGCAAAGTCCCAGTTGGCCAGCAATAGTCCAAGAGCTCATCTTGTGTAATAGGTAGCTAAGGCAAAGAATCCAAAGGTGAACTTAGTCCACAGTGTTAATGTCACAGCGTTTTGGACAAGTGCTGTTGTGGTTCATTCTGCTCTATTCCATAATTTTTTTAAATGTTGCATTTTCGGTCTGATTTGCCTCTTTTCAGGTGGGCTGTCAAAAAGGACCTAATATCTTGGATTACCCTCCCCCCCCCCCTTAGGCAATACAAATTATGGTACAGAAATTCAATTTCAAAAACTGTACGGCTGAGATTTTCCCACCTTTATCAAGTCAGCAGCAAATGGTAATAGAATAAACACACAGACGAAATCCTTGCTTTATGAGATACATCCCAAATGAAGGGAAGAAATAATCATAGAAAATAATCAGGTGTAGTTCAGGGAAAACATATGATATATATCAAATGCAAATACAAAGAAACAAGTCCTGCGCTCAAACTCCCATTACTCCTGGGCGGCAGCAACGACCATAGTACACATCAGCCAAAATACATATAGTAAAAATCAAAGGAAAAAAGTTACCTGCATATTTTTAAACAAATTGAGGTTTTTAGTGTATGCCCACCTGCCACCTCTTAGGTGGGTCCTAACGCTAACCATTCACCTTGCTTCCTTGCGCTTCTGGCAAAAATATCTCAAATAAGACAGAAAGGTTACAATGCTGTTGCCCATCCCAAGCGTTCCCTATTAAGGGTTAATAAGCATGTAGGGATGTATATAAAAAATACTCCTCTCTGTCTCATTAGAGATATTTTTGCCAGAAGCTCAAGGAAGCAAGGCGAATGGTTAGAGTTAGGACCCACCTAGGAGGTCTGCCTTGACGTGGCAGGTGGGCATACCCTATCATGGCCATTGGATGTAACTAAAAACCTCTATTTGTTTAAAAATACATAGGGATGTGGAAAGGGCGCAGGTAACTTTTTTTTTTTTCTCTTTGGTTTTTACTATACGTATTTTGGCTGGTGTACTATGGTCGTTGCTGCCGCCCAGGAGTAATGGGAGTTTGAGCGCAGGACTTGTTTCTTTGCATTTTTATTCACTTTTGTATCACACAGCTAGGTTACAATGCTGCTGCCCATCCCATGTGTACCCTATTAGGGTTAATAAGCATGTAGGGATGTATATAAAAAATACCCCTTTCTATCTCAGAGATATTTTTGCCAGAAGCTCAAGGAAGTAAGGTGAATGGTTAGAGTTAGGACCCACTTAAGAGATATATCAAATGCAGGTTATATCAGGATGGACAATAAAAATAATAAACAACTTTATTTTTAACACTTACGACAATTATCAGGAGGAATCATTGTAAAAACTAGATACAGTATATGTTAGTACTGATAACTAGCCAAAGTATTATAAATCAGATGTGATTTCGACTAGAACTGACACTATTACAAATCATGTATTAAACTGACACCTTAACAGATGGAGTCCAGAATTTATGCACAGATATTATAAAACTGATGTAGGTTGCATTAGGCTTGATACCATGACAAAATAGAATATCAGCCCAGATAATATATTAGACCAGAGACCAGGAAAATATATTACAAATTAGATGTGGGTTAAAAAGGTAATATGAATCTGATTATAAAGGGTATTGTGATAAAATATCAGATGTCACATAGATAAGCACAGATACAGTGATACAGCATTTAAAAAAGAAAAATTAGATTTAGGCCTGGGCCCATGATAAACCATAGTACCATAAATTAAATGCCTTTGCGTTAGGCTTGATGCTATGATAAAGTGGTATAAATCAAACAAGTGAAGATTAAAATGGACAAGTGCCATAATATTGTATATCAGATATAGTGTAGTTTAGGATGGCACAGAAAAATGTAAATATGTAGTGTAGTCTACGATTGATACAATGGAAATATATATAGATATAGCTCTGCAGTGGGTAAGATAGCTCATTTGGTTAATGCACCTGCTTTGGCACTTCCAAACAACAGGGCCATGTTCAAAGTCGTATAAATATACATAAGTTAGGGGATTTGCTTCAACCATCCACATTTAAAATCTGGATTTCTGGCAATAAATAAGCAACAGGCCTTCATGTGCGGACAGCCTGGGACAATAAAAGGAAAAGAACTTGTAGAGAATTGCCACCTTTAGTCTTAAGTAGCCAACGTTTAAAATAATAATAAAAAAAAAATAGTTCTTAACACCTTAATTGTTGCGCTTTGATAGAATCCAAAATGGGTTGAAGAATCACGGGTCCCTTATGACATTTCTTACTAATTGTCTACACTGGACAATGCTCACAAAACGTGTCAATAACTAGATAGAACTGGGTCCATAAAATAAATGTACACTTCTATATTTATATACTAGATCAGGGGTGCCCAAAAGGTATGTCCCAATATGTTGTAGAACTACAACTCCCATGATGCTTTGTGTGCCTTTAGAAGTTGTTGGTTTTAATACATCTGGGGGACCTACCCTTTGGGCACCCCTATGCTAGATAGACGCTACACATTTCGGAAAGTTTCACAAGATATTCTATTTTCATACATATCCATGTTTGCATGTTACATTGTCATCTTTCATTGACAAGTACTGAACAAGGAAGTAAATTAATGTTTCTTGAAAGTTAGAAGGAAATTACTGTTAAATGTAAATCATTTTTAGTGGTAAAAGTAATTGTACTTAAAATATGCAACAGAATGTTTAATATAGTCTGTTTTTCACCCTCCTCTGTTTCTCTCGCTCTTTATTGCTGACACTATTCCCTTGTTATATTTTCCACTCCCTTCCCCCACAACCTAGTCAGTACATTACAGGATGAATGGGCCTTGTCAGGAAACAATTCCAGGAGGTTCTGGCTGAAGAGGCTGCAGCCTAATATCCCAGACCCGGCATGCATTACAATTAACGCATGTCACACATTGCTCTCGTCAGGGACAGAGTGTGATGCTCCTTAATCTGCATAAGATGGAGACAGGACACAACCTAGTAACACATGTGGAACATCTAAAATAGACTTTCATTGATATGAAAGCAGGAATTGTGGATACATTTTAAACTGAAGGCCAAAATAGTCGAAGATGTTATTAAAAAAAAAAAAAAATTACCTAGGTTTGTATGTTATATTTTTATATATCTATTTTCTTCCTAAGCACTGTCTGTCTCACAAACCTGTATACCCCCATTCACATGTGAACTGTAATTACATACACTATTTTTTTATAGTGTCACTGTCACTTACATTTTCTCTCCATAAATCAGTTTAAAACAATAATTCCAACAAACAAAGTATTTTTATGTAACCACGCTATAGTAAATTTAGCAATAATTCCCACTTAAAGATCTTGCAGTTTCGTTGTGTGGAGGTAGCCATTTTGGAATTGGATAGTTACGGAGTAACACTGGGCTGCAGAGAACAGAGACCACAATCAATCAGACTTTATATGTTGAATAACTTCAAGCGTCCGGCTGTGCTTGAAAGAGTGAAGAGTTTTTTATTTTTAACCTGATGATGCAGTGTGCCATCTATGGCCAAGACAATTAGCCAGAAATCTTTTATTCGGTCTTAGTAAAAATATGCAGCACATATATTCCAATTCTCATTTATTAGGAGACATATGAACCAGCAATTTCTACATGCCCCTATAATGCTATCAAATTGTGCCATTATTATTGAAAAAGCTCCAAAGAGTGACTAGATTATTTACAGACGAGTGAACCAGCAGGCATTTTAAGTAAACTTTTTTTTTTTTTTTTTATTAAACTATAGTACACTTGAAATTATCTATCTAGCTTGTGCCCAATATAATTCTCTCTTGGTACGTACCTTCTTACATACGATTTCTTCAGTCATTAGGACTGACAGATACACTGTAGGCAGACACCACCTGTGAAAATATATAATTTTGCAGATCGCACCTGAACAGTTCTATAAAACCACACATGAAATGAAGACTGGTAAGGTTGTGTAAAAATAACATCTTGTTTATTTGATCCTAAGTGTGGAAAATTAAATATTTACTCCATGAGGTACTATAATACAAACTGCAAAATATGTTATTTTAATAAAAAACTAAGTGCGGCAGCAGCACTGCGATGTGAGAAATATGTATTGCACTGCCACAGCCAAAGATTCTTTCTGTTCGTTATCAGTTTCTCAGAATGTTACACCAAGGATTTGAAGTTCTCCATTCTTTCTTGGTACATATGGTGCACAGCTTTTGCCAGTGACTGAAACGGTTGCTCAAAGTTTTCAAGATCCTTCTGCAAAATAAATTAGTAAATAAAATATAAGAATCCATACATCAGGAAAACACATCCTCAAAAAACTGCCAAAGTGTATTTAATAATATGAATACCAATAGAAAAATAATACTAAAACAATTAAGGTGCCTCAATAAAAATATAAAAAATATTTGTATAAACATAACACTAAAGGTGCTAAAGTGCAATAATAATTGTGTAACTGTGCAATAGATACATCACAATAAAGTGCAATAGTACAATAAATAAATCACAATAAAGTGCTACGATTTCTGTGCAAAGCAACAGTGTAAAGTGCCACACTTCACTTACGCACAGTATAGATTGGTATGAGTTGACTCCACGTTAAGGATGAAAATGTAAAGAAAAGAAAGACATAAAACTCATAGGGCAATATTGCAAAATACGCTTAAGGACATTTATTGTGATTTATCTATTGCACAGTTGTACAATTATTATTGCACTTTATGGTATAAGCACCTTTCGTGTTATATTTACACAACGATTTTGTATATTTTTATTGAAACGTCTTAAAGACAGCGCACCTTAAGTGTTAATATTGTATTTTGAGTGTTTTTTGGGGGTTTGTACACTGTGTGAGGTGCAGCTCCAACTACATTATTTTCTTTGGTCTGCTCTTTAGCATCACTGTTACTTGAATTTATTTGTTTGTTAGAAAAATAATACTGATTTAAGAGAAATTAAGTAAAAAAGTGTACATTGTTCAAAAAGCAGGATAATAGGTAATATTGTTATTTGCAAACCATGCACTTTTAGACTAGGCCTTTTTCAGACACATTAACGCTCCTGCAAATGTGCAGGTATTTTTGGGATGCATCCTGTTCCACGACTTTCTACTGGATGCTAAACAAGAGCTGGGTGTATATGCAATCAACCAAGTCTTGTGAAATGTTTTAGGTTTTTGTTTTCTTTAATCAATAAAATAAAGTAACCATTGCACATAAACATAATAAGCAGCGACTTGCGAGAGCAAAGTACGGTAGTACTTTATATTCCTCCATTTCTCTCTTCATAAGCCCTCTTAAAAAGAGGATAAAAAGTGCCAAAAGCAAATTAAACAAAAACACAGACATCTGGCATAAGGTAAACAATCCATATGATCCAGTATTGGAAGATGGTCTTTCAGATGATTCGCTGTATTTTTGGTGTCTGTACTACCCCTTTAAAGAGGAGCGCTAAGCAGTATAAAAGGAGTACATCTGTACCATCTTGCAGCACAGCCAACCAATTTCATCCTACTAATCTTGATAAGGTTTTCAAAACTGAACAGTTTGACATTAAACCAAAGAAAGTGTGCCTCTAGGAGGCGTAACCACTACAGCTAAGTGTAAGGTCATATTGCTTAGAATGCCCCTTTAAGAGCAATACAATATTATGCTATTATCCATGACATTATTTGGCTCTTTATGGAGTTCAGACATTTCGTTCATACAACTGCATCTTTAATAATAATAATAATAATAATAGAACAAAGTTCACTAAAGCAACTTCATACATTTTAGATATTCACATTCAAAACTAGTAAAAAGAAAAAAAATGATACATTATTATACACATATATAAAATGACCATTAATGAAATAGTGCATTGTTGGAAGCAATGACAGACAAATATATGGGCTATGGATATTAAATAAAAAAATAATAATTAAAAAAAATATATATATATCATGTTTCTTATTAGAAACTGATAAAACATGGTATTGAGCTTGTTGCTTGGTAGATCTAAATAGAAAAAAAAATAAAAAATTATTCAGTCTGGTATAATACAGCTATAATCTAGAAAGATTTCACAAGTAATATTCAAATGCCTTTCCCGAAAGCATTGAAGCTAACAAAGAAAAAGGACTGCTAAGAGTGATCAACTAACATGAGATTAGTCAGCATGGTTTCATTGAAGAGAAGCCTGCTCGGGGTCTAGTCTTCCGAGGCTATGTGCTAAATGGTGTGCAATCTCAGCAGTAAAATAAGGCCCTACAGAATAATGTGGGAACAGGAGAGTTTAGGAAAATTCCTTGCAAACAGAACTGCATCTTCCTTTTCAGGTGTTCCTTTTTATTAATCTGTTTGTCACTGGAAAACTGAAATCAACATTTCTACCCATGCCAACAACTTCGCGCCACCCCCTCAATAAAAACACAAAAATACCCCCCCAAAAAGCCAATTATGCTTTTGTTATTCTCAATGTAAAGCAAGCTCGGGCCACATAAGGTTTACGTTTTTGTGGGCCGCAAAAATAAAACCTTAAATTTTCATAGAAACATAGGTTTATTTTAAAAAAAGTACAGTATATATAAAAAAAAACAAAAACCAGCACCCCCTCTACAAAACCACAGCAACCCCTCTACTAAATCCCAGCACCCCCCTCTACCAAATCTAATCCTCCAGCTGACAGACCCACATGCTCATTGACAGACCGACAAACACTCACTGAAAGACACACACACACACACAAAGACTCACAGACAGACACAGACTCACAGACAGACACAGACTCACAGACAGACACAGACTCACAGACAGACACAGACTCACAGACACACACACTTTACTTTATTGCTCCGTCCTTTTAAAGCTGATGTGGGGCATCTCCCTGGGGTCCTCCTATCTGCTCCCTTGCGCGGTTTAGTGATGCCAGAATATGACGTCATATTCTGGCGCCCGGCTTCATTACAGATGGCGCACGCAAGGGAGCAGTGAGGAGTAGGAAGTCTGAGCTCCCTCGCTGGCCATCCTCCCCGGCCAGGTAAGTTTTAGAAGAGTAGGCACCTGCAATGTGGGGAAAGCAGGTTCCTACTCTGCTATAACATTAGCATGTACTTGCGTCTCGCCGGGCCGCAAAGATGGTCCTTGTGGGCCGCATGCGGCCCATGAGTTTGGCATTCTTGATGTAAAGGGACACTCAAAGCTGTAGGCGACCTCTACTTTGAATATAGCCAACTTGTAGAATACGTAAATAAAATAAAGAACACAACAAAACCCCAAAACAATTAAAATGGATTGCACATAAGCAGAAAGTTTTGAAAAAGTCTCAAGGAGGGTGGGGTATTTATAGCATGCATGCACTGTACAAACACTTCGATGTGCCAGAGGAAGCATTAAGCACTATAATGTCAATTAATGAGGGAGCGGGACAATAGCTGCAAAAATTTTACAAAATTGCTACAGTTAGAAGACAATGTATGCAGGGACAAGATAGGAATTTAAACCATTTCAACTGTCTTCTCCAGATGTGTAACTCAATTGATGGCAGAAAATGCCATGTACCCTATTCATAACTCCATCCCTCCAAAAGTTAAAAAAACTAAAACCAAACCAAAACGCTAAAACTCACCTCCATTCCATCACTGAGTCCAAGTTCTCCCCTCAGGCTAATCCTCTTTGCCGGGCGTCACTCACTCTCGCTGGAGGGTGGTCAAATAGGGTGAACGGAGGTCAGGGTGGCACATGATGTGGAGTGATGACAGGTGTGGCATATTGTGAGTGTTGGGGGACATGTGCCAATTTTGCACAGAAAGGACATTAGCTAGCCGGGAACTTTGTTCTGGACTATCTAGTAATGCTGTCAGAGGTGAAGTTGTTAATCTCTGTATGTGCATCATTTCAAAGCGAAAAGCTGCACATACAGAATCCTGGCATCATGACCACTTGAAATCAATTAAGTGGTCACAGTTCTTAAAGTAACCCTTTAAGCACTGGAAACCAACAATTGGAATGATCATATTTATTAAGAATGCATATAAGGTAAATGTTATTGCTGTATTAATAACCTTTAAAATGACCAAATAAATAAAAACAGAGCTATAAACATATGTGACAAGAACATTAAGTGGATTTGTGAAAGCTATTGAAAAGCACGTGCAGATTTTAATGACAATTAAAGTCATTCAGCTATTGGACCACATCTCCCATCATACATATGTATTGTAGTGTCAGATTAAGATTGCCCACGGCCCTAGGCAGGGTGCTAGATTAGGGTTCTGTGAGCCCTCGTGTTTCTGTAAGTGCTTTGTGTATGTAGGTGCAAGTGTTGTGTGTGTGTGTAAGAGCTGTAGGTGGGGTCTGTGTGGAGGGGCGTCTGAGTGTGGCTGAGTGTTATGCACCTGATAGAAGTGCAAACCACAAAGCTTCCTCACCAAAGTGAGGGGGCATAGGCAGGGCAGCCGGTGATGAATCTCAAAGCGGACTGTATTATATATATGTTATATAATGTATGTCATACTACTTATATAGACAATAAATTGTACACACTGTCACACATGTACGCACCCATACTCACTTATACAGTACATACACACTGAAGATTCATATTTGTAAATGCTTTATTTCCAGCTAGTCTTATGGAGTCTGTTGAACATTTCAGTGTACGATTTATTTGGCCTGTTTCTCAATTTTTCTCTTCAGTTGCTTAAACGAATCCTCAGTCTCAGCCCCTGTGGTGGGACATCACATATCCCAGCAACCTCAGCATATAGCGCATTGTGAGGGAACTCTGCTACTTCGCGATTTTTCTGGCTTACACCAGTAAGTGCCCAGCTATGGAATTTCATTTTTAAAAATATCTCTGCCCCAAGCTAGAACAGCTCACAGGACAATTTTCCATTGGACCAGTCTAGTCCTGCAACAGGATCTAGCAGGAAAATCTTCTGATCTCCCTGACAGCTCAATGAGGCTCCAAGACAGTGCTCTGGGCCCCTGTCTGAGGCCAGGCCTTCTAATGGGTTGGTAGACAATACCTGATGATAGTTTATTAGCAAAATGACCAGATTCCTTTTGGGCAAGTCATTCCACCCCTCCATTCCAGGAGATCTTTTGGAAGTAATCACAAGGAAGCATTAATTTGAGGAAAGCCTCTTGAAGTAGTTTATGTAGTATATTTAGCAGTTTGCATAGTTTCTCCCATGTTGAGATTACTGTAAGACCCCCTGATACTGGGGTATTCTGAAGCAGTGGTGGACTTAAACACAATATGGCTACATGGTGTGATTAAATACAGGTATTTATTTGCGAAAACTGGTGATGTTATTTAGCCTTCAAAATTTAAAACTATAATTGTGGGTGTGTGCTGTTCCCTGGATGTGTATTTTGGTCCTTACAAAAGCACCACTATTAAGAAATGGACGTTGTATTGGTTATGGGCAATGATAAATGTTCTATTATTGTGTTCCCATTCATGTGCAATAACTTATGATACCTATAGGGGGTGTAGTGAGCACTGTGACGTCGAGTGAATAAAGATGGCTGCCGCATAGTCAATGAGACATGTGCTTTAGGGAGGAAGTGACCTATAGGTGGCCTAGTGAGCACTGTGACGTCGAGTGAATAAAGATGGCTGCCGCATAGTCAATGAGACATGTGCTTTAGGAAGGTATTGAGAATTCTTAAGTCACTTCCTTTCACAAATGACCACATGTAGTATCCGCCTCCTAGAGATGACCATTAGGTATTGGTTATGTTACCTCTGTGGGCGGATACTAGATGGGAGGTTATTCAAGGGGTTACCAGAAACCTGAGAGCAGTTTCATGACTGGGTCGGAAGAAGCCAGGTGTCTTTAGAGGTGCCCATGTAAATCCATTTAACATGTGGCAAGGAACTCACCTCATTGTTCTGTGTGTTATGCTGATTCAATTATCCTGTGTAAGCTGCTGAATCTCCATGAATAGAGCCAAGTAGATTTCTTACCTGAATGTATTGTTTATAGCAGTGTGTGTTTTTTTAAAGTATTTGTTTTTTTGTGTGCTTGATAATTGTATTCCCAGTAAAGTTTTGTTTATACTTTCATCAAAAAACTTTGCCTCTTGTCTGTTCATTCAAGATATTCACTAATATTTATGTGATTGACCAGTATACCTTTTATTATTTTATTTGTGGTATTATTTCATATTTATGAAATTCAGAACTTCATAAATATAAAGAAATTACTTAATTTACCATTACAGACGTTATGGGTGTGCCCCCTGATACCAATTTTGGTCTATATTCTGAAATGGAAAAAAAAAAAAAAAAAAAAAAACTAGTATGTTGACATGTCATCAAAATAAACAATTTAGTGAATAAACCACAAAATACCTGACCAGCATCTCACCCACGCTGAATACTTACCTTGATAGTAAAGTATTCTTATTATGCTACTTTGATCTTCTGCACTCCAAATAACAAATTCATTTAAAAAATGGCTTTGGTATGCAATCCCAAAAATAACACTTTATTTAACCAAAAAGAAAAACTAATTTGAGACAACTTTCATGGGGCTTAACATTATTCTGAAAAGTAGCGTTAGGAGTGTTGTTGGGGATTTGATCTAATCTGTACAAAAATATAATCCAAAGCAATTACCCCAGACGTCTCAAAATACTCCAAACCGTTTCTCACAGCCCATTCCTGAGCTTCCATCTTGTCCACTGCTCTGCGATCCAACAGATCTGTTTTGTTACCGACCAACGCTCCTATAAGTGTAATTGTAAAGACATGACAAAAATAAATAAATAAATATTCGAATTTAGAAACCAAAATGAACGGTGTTGCAGAAAAAAATATATTAAGGAATATCATTAGAAATAGAATGAATATTAAACTATCAACACAAAGAATGCATCAAGAGGAAACAGCTTCTATAGAAGTAAAAGCAAAGAAAGCATCAACAAAGAATCAACAAAAGTGTGATAAAAGAAAGAATATGCAACTCAACATAAAATATTGGCAGACACAGAAATACATAAAACGTTTAAAAAGGAACAAAAGGAAATCTGAGCCAGATATAAAGAGACAGAAGTGTGAAGTGGTTTCCTTGAACTGTGCGCATTGTATTTTACCTGTTATCAGAATAAAGCACAAGCTTTTACAACAGCGGAACAATGTCAAACAACAGATGGAAAGGCAAGGCACAAGAAAGAAATAAACCAACAAACAGCAGCATAAAATAGTACATCTAATACAGTCATGCGAGGTATAGGTAGCCAAAATAATAAAATAAAGGATGGCTGTTGACACAAGGTCATGAATGGGAAATGGCAGATGTCATGCTGGACTTGTCACAACAATGAAAGTATTTTTTTTGTCACAAACCCGGCAGCTGAGGACAGGATGTCTTGGATCGCACTTTCTGTAGCCATTTGGCACAGCTATTGAAAGATGCCTCATTTGTGATATCATATACTAGGCAAAAGCAACCAGGCTGGTCCCACTGAAAGAGACAAAATAGAAAGCGTTATCTGTAGCATGGAATTTAAAGGAACTCCGACCACTCTAACAACTTATTTAAAATGAAGATGTTATGGTACTAGGAGGCCCACAGGCACCCTCTCATCTTAATGGGTAAACCATTCACACATGGTTTAAACCCAAAGGATGCCTCCAGTGCAGGATCTGCAGTTCCCCCAGTAGCAACCGACTTCTGAAACTAGCTGGCAGGAAGCGCTGAGTGCCACTAGGCAGGAGTACCGCTAATTGGCTAGAGCAGTCAGCTGACACTCTAAGCCAATCAGTAGCTCTCCGTTCAAAAAAAATATACTTTCTTTTTAATGAATGGGAAGCTATTGACTGGCTAGAGTGGTCCGCTGATGCTCTAAGCCGATCAGCGGTACTCCTGCCAGGCGGCACTCCATGCTTCCTGACAGTCTTAGAAGTCAGTTTCAGTTCCAGCACAGTTTAACCCCTTAAGGTAAGAAAGTGCCCAGGGGCCTCCTGGTACCATAAAAACATAATTTTGATGAAGTTGCTATGGCGGCTGGAATGTTCCTTTAATATATTGGATAAAGGAATTCACAGACAATAGAAGGATCGCTGACACAAAGGGTGATGTGAACTAGGAGTTAATTGCTACCAACTGCAAAACTGTAGTATCACTTTACAGAAGATGCAGAGATTAATCCAACACAGATATCTCAGCTTCTAGGAGAAGAATTGAAAAAATTAGGAAACATCTTTTTACCTCCTTTCCGAGTACGGAAATGAGCAGATTACATATTCATGTAGACTTAAACATATCATCAGTTATGCGTTTGTCATGCAAATGAGCAATTATCTCCTCAATATAAATTCATCCGGCACATCCAGTGCTCACATAAGCAAGCTGCATGTATCACCAAAATGTATCTCCATCTGGACGGAGTCAAGAGCTACATTGTATTCAATTCAAAAGGGATATTCACGGGTACATTGATGCATGGCACAATGCAATACACACAATTATAGCAATTATAACCCCTAAAACAAAAGATTGACTTTTTTCCTGTAAAGGACATATTAACCCTTTAAAGGCATGTGGCCAGGCCTTTTCTGCAGTCACATTAGCAGAAACTCGGATTATCTTACTACATCCCTAGACACTCATGGTGTTCATTACCCAATCCCTACAGACCCTTAGAATGGGAAACACAGAACCCGATATGAGGTTCAGTATAGCCCAGTGCCTACTGAATACCATAACACTGCATTCCCTCTACCTTCACTCTTCTATTCGAATACTCTCCCACCCTCCAATTATCCTCTCATTGCGACCCCTCTATTCTAAGTGCATCATTTATTACATTCGCACTGTTGAAGCACAGGAGATAATAATAAAGTTTTATGGCTCTGTATTATGTACACAAACTGCAGATAATCCAGGTATGTTGTACAGGATCTTTTAAGCACAATCGTTGGGCTGACCACAGGATGAGGGAGTGTCACCTACAAGAATCACGTTCACACAATAAAGAGTATGTCTGAAGTTACATTTGCTGACTGTGTATTATTGCTACACACATGCACAGCCTCCTATATAATGTACGTGTACACATATTCAGAAATAAGCCACCTTTCAAAAAATGCATGGAACATTCTCCCATATGCTCAGTGCACCAGATTCCCGGTGCAGTATTTAAAACATGTAAGAACATGTACTTAAAAAATGCCCTTTGCAAAGAAACTTAAACTGCGCTTATGAAGTACTGGTAGTTTAAGCCAAGCTGTATAAAATAATTGGCAGTCCAGGAATGTCTGTGTGAATGGTAGAGTGTCTGTGTGTGTGTGGGGTGCAATGTGTGTGGTGTGTGAGGTGTGCAGTGTGTGTGTGGTTTATATTATGGTTGTGGGGGAATCAAGGAGAAAATCTATATTTTTACTTAAAAGGGAAAAAAAATGCTTTATGCAAAGTGAATTACAAACCCAATCTCTATAGATTTGTGAATTCAGATACTAGATCCTAAAGACATAATTAGATTATTAATATTTTAATAACAAAAAGACAACAATGTTATACAGTGCCAAAGTTACATAGAAAAAGGACATACAAAATTCAAAACAGGCAAATGCAAAAACTATAGTGTGAAGAAATGCTACAAACACAGCCAAAAGAACTGTACTATCCCTGGTCACCTTAAACTGCAGGATAGTACTCCGAGAGAAAAGCGCAACCTCAGGCCAATCACATGGTGGTACTGATCCTCGGATTGAATCTCAGCTTTGGATGGTCAAATTATTTACCGGGTTGCGTTTCTACCACAACATGGGATCAAGACGCTATTTTGCCTCAGAGACTGAGTATTTGAGGATACCAAATGTGTAGGGGCCATTATTGTATCTCCATGCTTGTCTGGAGGTTGGTAAAATTAGCAGTACTTGATCTGATCATCTCCCAGACACAGAGGCACCTAGGTGGGATCTCTATTGTGAAGTTAAAGGCTTTATGCTGGGGGTCTGTGTATAAAAGTTTTCCCCCTTCATCAAGTTTCGACTGATGTTTGGGATGCGGCTGTTAATCATTAACGACTTTTTCCACCACGTCTAGTTGTTAAAATAAAATTATTATTTATTATTTATTATTGCCATTTATATAGTGCCAACAGATTCCGTAGCGCTTTACAATATTATTAGAGGGGGATTTAACTATAAATAGGACAATTACAAATAAACTTACAGGAACAATAGGTTGAAGAGGACCCTGCTCAAACGAGCTTACATTCTATAGGAGGTGGGGTGTAAAACACATAAGGACAGGAGTAAATTACACTTGAATACAGAACCTACACTAGTACAAATATTATTGAGACTCTTACAGAAGGCCAATAGGAACTCCTATTTAGGTCCAAGGAAAGTTCAGTTTGACCCGAGCTGGCATTGAGTTATACAGTCGTTCTTTATGGTTTCCAGCAAAGCCAGCTCCCGATGATCAGTTTATCATGCCAGAGTTATTTAGGTTACGGATGTGGACTTATCTCTTTGGTCCAGAGGTGGGGTTCCTCTAAGATTCAGAGATGCTTATCTATTTTTACTGCAGATCCTGGCTACATGTGCACAGCAAGGGTTATAAAAATGTCAGTGTAAAATTTAACATTACGCATAGCATACAGGCCAATAATCTGAACCAGTACATGACAGTCGTATACAGGCTCTATATACACTGATCAGCCACAACATTAAAAACTCCGACAAGTGAATAACATTGATTAGAATGTTACCATGGATGGAACTTGTTAAGGGGTGGCAGCAAGTAAAAAGTTAGTTTATGAATTTCATGCGTTGGAAGCAGGAAAAATAGGCAAGCGAAAGACTTTTGACAAGGGCCAAATAGTGATGGCTAAACGACTGGGTGAGAGCATTTACAAAAGGCAGGTCTAGCTAGAGGTCAGTATAGATTGGTAAGCACCTTCAAAAAGTGGTGCAAGAAAGGACTATCAGTGAACCGGCGTCAGTGTCACGGGTGCCCAAGGCTTATCGATGCACAAAGGAAGAAAGATCTAGCCAGTCTAGTCTAGTCACACAGAAGAGTTATTGTAGCTTAAATTGCTGAAAAACTTAATGTTGGCCATGATAGAAAGGTGTCAGAACAAACAATGCACTGCAGTTTTCTGCATATGGGGATGCGTAGACACAGACTGGTCAGAGTTCCTATGATGACCACTGCTGTAAGTGCCTTCAATGTGGATGTGAGTGTCAGAACTGGACCATGGATCAATATAAGAAGGTTTCCTCATCTGATGAATCACTTTTTTTTAGATCAGCTGGATGGTTCGGTGCAAGTGCGTCGTTTTGTTATGGGCAAATGCAAATATTACAAGTTTTAGAATGAAATGTTGTATTTCTTAAACTGTGTACTTTGTCTTTAAGAGATATTGCAAATTGACAAGGTGTTAGAAATGGAACATATTGTTTTTCATAGATGTTAAGAATAAAGTAAAAGAAGTGTTACTTTTTCATATATGAACTACGGTAACCCTAAAATGGAGACACCTAAGGTATAAATAGGTGTACTTTTAAATGTTAAGAAACAGAGGAGAGACTTAGAGACAGACGCTGCTCCATCTTAAAATGACAGAGAGGCTGATATGATGACATGTTCATAAGGGTATGTTAACCTATTAATGATATTTGCAAGCATTTAGTTTAATCTTATAAACTCTGCTATAATGGATTTTATATGTCTATATTTATATTTTTATATAATAAATATCTAAAAGACAAAACTATTGCTTCCAAGACAATCCTTATTTTATATTGTATTCCCAATTATTTATATATGTTAAATAGAGGATCTCTTACACTATATAAAATTATGGCTAAAATATCTGTATGGTTAGCCCTACTAAGTTCTATGCTTTAAGACATTATAGTAAATAAGGGAACTGCCTGCGTTTAAAATTGGCGACCACGAAGGGACTTGTACTTGGAAGCTTTAACTATAAAATAATAAATACCTAGGTAACCTCTTATACGTAAGAGAAGACACAATACTTTGTCATGGCACAAATCTTGAAATATCAAGAATCTAATGAGCTATTTGTAGCCCAGACTCAGAGAGAGATCTTCATCATTAGAGATGATTTTAATGTGAACTTGTACAAGGCACTTTAAGTTCAGGTGCCAGGTACATTGTAATTAGCATACAATGCTGAAATTTTGTGGATCTTAATAAATATCATAAGAGAACAAAAATACATATTTGGTAAACTCCCTGATATGCCTAATACACCAGCACAGCATGGCCCATTAGTTCCAGGACAGAGGATTGCAGGCAGGGGGATATGTTCTCTTTGTAGCTGCTTGGTATGCATGCGCAGGAAAAAGATTAATGCAAAATGTTGTCAAAAGAAAAGTGATAAGACAGAGCAATGAAATTTGAAGTCTAATTCCAAGAATGCAAAGAAAATTGCATTATGGCTTAATGAAAACATTCATGCCACATAAGCAACAGACAGACAGGATTTTAACATCCACTATATAAGAAAAGTATTATAAAACAGTGAATTTCCATATTGTCAGTTACGCTAGCTGTTGATTGAAAATCAGGAATTATAACAGCACAACTATTTTTGGAGTCTGGAGTTTCCAGCCAAGGTTGTGGAGATAGGAGACATGTAAACATTCCAAGGAATTGCACAGTCGTGAGAGATTCCCGGATTTGGCGAAGTTCCATTAACTTGGGGTTAACAAAGTATATTATGTACTGAAAGAGTCGTAGTATAGCCTTGAAGCTTGTTTATGCATTATTGTTATTGTAATTCATCTGGGACAAAATGGCGCAAACATATTATGCACTGAGGTTATTGCTTAAAGAAACATCTATGAAAAACAATATGTTCCATTTCTAACTCCTTGTCAATTTGCAATATCTCTTAAAGACAAAGTACACAGTTTAAGAAATACAACATTTCATTCTAAAACTTGTAATATTTGCATTTGCCCATAACAGTTTACCTGGGGAAGAGATGGCAGCAGGATGCACTAAGGAAAGAAGGCAAGCTGGTGAAGGCAGTGTTGTGCTCTGGGCAAATGTCTGTTGGGAAACCTTGGGTCCTGGCATTCACGTGGATGTTACTTTGATTTGTGCCAGCTACCTTGAGATTACTGCAGACCATCTACACCCATTCATAGCAATGGTGTTCCCTGATTGCAGTGACCACTTTTAGCAGAATAATGCACCCTGCCACACTGCTAAAATTGTTCAGGGATGGTTTGAGGAACATAAGATTTCATGGTGTTGACTTGGCCTCCAAATTCCCCAGTTCTGAACCAATTGAGCATTTGTGGGATGTACTGGGACAAATCTGATCCATGGAGGGCCCACTTCAAAACTTAGGACTCAGAGCCCCAGAGTTCGTGCCACTTCGCCCACCAGCGGCACCCTACGCGACAATTACGACCTGAACTTAAACACAGGGACATTTCTATGCCCGCACATATCACTACCCCTCGGTCCCCAGGAAACAACCCGAGAATGGTGACTTCATTCATTCAATATTGCCGACGGAACCCGATTATTAGCCGGACTCTCTTCACACATATTTTTTCTATCCTGCTCCACACATAACGGGGGCTGTTGACAAACTAGGGGGGTGCCCCGGAGTCCAACGATCCCATTAACAATTAACCAGAGTTTACCCTAGCTTTGATACCCCCTGCAAGGTACCACTACACACTACTACCCAGGACTCACGGTGCCTTGAACACACCTGTTGGAACAACTTAGCTAAACATCACTCACCATACAGACATTAATCCTCAAACATTGCCTGTATGAAACTTAGGTTAGGAATTATCACCCCGATAGGGGAAAATGTTCATCTTATGTTATTTGTTTTCATATTTATAATTTTGTCTACGTATGATGCTCTGAATTAACAATCTATTGCATGAACCGCTCATGTTACCCTTGCATGCTAATTACGTAGCCAAAACAGAGTGCAAAAGATAGAATTGTTTTTGTGGTGTCCTTATATTTGGATTGTCCTGCCTAACCTGACTCTTATTTTAAAAAAATGTGCTGACTATGATCGTCATATTACTGATAATACTGTTTCTAGCCTTATATCGTTGTTACTGTTGTGTATATTACTAAAGCAATGAAAGCATTTGTCTAGGGAGACCGCTAAATGCAAGGCAGGAATGCTGGCTCCACCTCTCTTTTTTGTAAATTTTGGTATACGGTGCCCACAACACAACCAGAATCTATAAGCGACCTCTAGCTGTACCATATGGCATGCTTGCTGTAACAGACATAATAATGTTATGCCACTTCTCAAAGATGTACCATATTTCATTTCTCCTATTGTTAAGCCTTTACTCACAAAATGTAAAATGCGCAATTGTCTCTACCACAGTTTCACTTGTTTATTCACACATGTACGCTGTTGTGGCGTTTTATTGATATATTTGTACTCACCTGCGCAAAAAAAATTAAGAATTAAAAAAAAAAACAAAAAACTTAGGACTCAATAGATCTACTGCTAATGTCTTGGTGCCAGATACCACATGACATGTTCAAAGGTCTTGAGCAGTCCATGCCTGAACACATCACAGCTGTTTTGGCAGCACGAGGGGGACCAACACGTTATTAGGCAAGTGGTTTTAATGCTGTGGCTGATCTGTGTATATATAACTCTATATAGATATACAAGAGAGAAAGGGAGTGCGTGTTAGTTCTTGGAAGGACAAAATGTTTTCCGTATGTGGCGGAGTAAACAACACATGCCTTATAGGATACAAGAGCTATTTGTTAAAGGACAGAAATATACGGCTTCCAAATGGGTGGCCCATACCATTTCTCAGCAGGCAGAAAAACGGATTAATTGATTCTATATAAAAAACTAAAATTTATGCTTACCAATAATTGAATTTTAACGTGTGTGGTCACGGTTTACAGCAATCCATTACTAAGGAATACTAAATAACACAATTGAAAAGTTAGAAAAAATTAAACAAAAAACAAGAAGCCTTGATGACACCAACTCCCACATGAAATTCCCCAGGTAAAGCGATTCGCTTTACATGCTATTTTGCAGGTTTTACTTAAATTACCAGTAATCCATTTTATCCCTCTATTCTTCTTGTCTTTTTTTTAATTCACCTTTGTTTTTTTTTTCTTATACATAAGAAACAGTAAGGACTAATTGCCAGACACTTGCTACACCTCATTGTGAACAATAATATGTCCTTCCACTTAACTGTAGGTACACATGTCCACCAGAGTCTCTGGCAAATATCCAAGACACTTTACCATGTCAAGGTAGTACATTTGTTCTTGTTTTTCCTTTTCCCTTTGGCCAAAATCAACACTACTGTGGCACAATTCTGGAAGGAATTTCAAACTTAATTCATCTAGGGGGAACTGACCAAGTCATCTTCTCCCATGGCAGCAGCAGTTTCATGCTTCTTGACACACACGCACAAACAAATCCATATTGCGATATATGCTCTCACACAGACAGGTCCAAACTCACACACAAACACACAACTGCAGCACTAATTAAATGTGCAGAGTTAAACCTTTACCCAGAATATTAACCCTACCACACGTTGCTAAGCCTTATGCATTAACCCTGCACACAAACATACCATCATATACACTGCCAATGACATACATTCCATTAGCTAAAGTTACCGTATACACTTTACCCTCCCATCAACTGTAACATGGCTGAAATCTGCACAGAGACGGCTTCTCTTCACTGGAGAGCCTCACAACTGAAGTTTTGACACGTGACTACAGAATGTAATCTTACTTTATTAATAAGGCTGGCGGGAGCACACAGTACATGCAAAAACTGCTAAAGCTGGCCAGCATCCTCAATGACAGTAAATAAGGGCTTATTGCGGCCATCAGAAATTGGTGATATGTAGAAGTATGTCCAGGACTTCTAAAAATACTTCTCTATTCAGGAATGGTCTAAGTCAAACAGCCTATGAAGCAAGCCTATGTGTGATAGAACGATGCAGCAGATTACGTAGAAAAATAATAAAAAAAATAAAATAAAATAAAAGTTAGGCTGACAGGTGATTACTTGAAGACACCCGATTTAGAACATGCATAGTAATATTACATTGAGTATTGCACAATGTATCCTGGCAACTGCAAGTGTAGGTTTATGGAAAATGCATTGTCAATTAACTAAATGAACGGACACAACATACAGTACAACCCTACACTTTTGGATTTTATTTCAAATAACTGGCAGTTCCTACTTGATTTATACATTAAAGGTGCTGGGATTGTCCATACGGGGGAACCAATTCATATACGAATACATGGAGATTTTGAGCAGTGGATTTTTAATCCTATCTGCATAAGGGAATCTCAATTTTTAACTACAACTTCAAATATAGACTTGTCATGGTGGGGTGTTTTGAACTTTTAGGATTCTTGAGACACCAAAATAATGCACACAGGTCAGGAGATCTTGAGCATTCATTGAATGAGTGATTAGTGAAGGGGGTATGTGTGTGTGTGTGTATGTATGTATATATACATTTACATAAACACACACTAAATATATATTATATATATATATATATATAAATAATATAGAAATCTTTAATTTACTTTTAATGACAACAAGGGGTGCCTACATACTTGTAGCGGAGCCCTAGTCCTAGCAGGGACTCTCCTCCGCTGGTTTCTCCAACATACACTGAGGAACAAATAGAATACTCAAAGGGACAGCCAAGCACGGCTCAATAATCCAGGAATCTCCCACCTCCTCCCCAGCAACTGGACGACACTCCGCTCTGGGGGTATAACTGGTTTAAATGGGGCCACACACAGCCTTTTATGTGAATCCCCATGCAAGGGGTTTCCAATTACACATTCCAGGGGCATTCCCCACTGGACCTGAGAGTAGACAGACTAAATACACAACATAATTACATTAACTCTCAGGTCCAGGACATGTACCATAATAATCACCCGAAAATATACATTTACCCACAACATACCCCCTTAAGTCCTATATCCCTGGATAGAATGCATCTGAGTGCCCAACATATCCAAAAAGCGCTCAGATTCCACGAACGCAGGCGAAACGTCACCGGGGTATAGTTTAGACCGACTGAACACGAGGCGCCTGCCCAAAAAGGTTCCATGAAATCAGGCTGTGTGGTGGGTCTCTTTCGGGAGCATCAAATATAAGAAAACCAATGCATAAACTGTTCATGCGTACATTCGTTCTTTGTATCTTGTTCAGGAGTTTGCTCCCCGAACACTCCTCTGTTCGTCTGAATCCCCTCGAACATAACCAAAGGTGGAAGTCCCAGCGGTGTTCGTGCTGTCGAGTGTCCGATTTTAGTTCCATAGACTCGATGACCAAACACCACTGTCTCTATTCGCACATATGAACGGCCACGCAGCCGACTGCTTAGAATGTTCGTGTTGTTGCGGTTTGTGGAGGTGTGAACAAGGGTTACTTGGGTTAATGAGCGGCACCCTCCACTTTTGGATGGTCTGGCGTTCGGTAATTTGTTCGGTTGTCGAACAAGACAGTGTTAGCATGCAAGGTGAATAGTATTTCCCGAACAGCCAGACGAACAGGGTAAAAAGCAAGGTAATCCTAAGACAGGGGGAATCTGTCCAACACATGGACTATAAGCACAAAACATAGCAGACAAAAAGATACGGACAGCCTATAGCAGGAATAAAGGTGATGTCCCGAGGTTCATTCTGCTACAATATTTTCACACAAACACACATAAATGAAGTAAAATACATGTGAGATCTGATTTCCCATCTCTGGACCAGTTTTTAAAAAAAATTATAGGTTTTTATGATGAGAATGCAGTAGTAAAGGCACAAAAGAGCTAATTAGTCTGGAGATACAGAGATTTTAAAAATATTTGATGCAGCCATGGAATTGGCAAACGTAGCAGCAAGAACATCTGCAAGACATAGTTTGTGAGTCTAGGTCAACAGACATCATTGTCAAGAAATTGCCATAATTGCAAAGATAGCATCTGCCGATATCTCACAAGATCTTTAAATATACTCTGGCCATCCTGGGAGAGGCAGGTTATGTTTCTAGTAATTCAATAGCTTGTGGGTCCTAATTATCCTTGCAATCACTTTAGGTAATTAGTCCTTTGGAAGTAGACTGGTAACGGCCAACATGTGTTTGGTTCTAGATGAAGTCATATTAATACTCCAAGCACCATGGTCACTTCAGTGATTTGAAGTGGTTGTGGTTCCTGGAGCCTCTATGTGCAACATCACACTATGAAAAGTAGCACATGCAGCGTTTAACCCCTCTGGTATATTTACATCGCTGGCATTGTCACTGGAGCATATTTTGTCAATATTGTGTATATTGGACGTCTGACATCAGCAGGTGCACCATGCTGGTGACAAGCATCAAATGGCGGCACATCCCTCTGTGCCACCCATGTCCTTGTTGCGTTTTACCCACTCGATACACTGGTCCGGCAGTCCTCATCTGCCATCCCAATTATCCCTTAAACTTTGACTTCCCAACCAAGCCGATCAGGAGAAAGACACTTATGTGACTCCAGTTTGGAAGGAGCGCTGCAGGTTTATGGCGACCCCCTACTTATGCCAATACGACACCTAGCGTCATTTCCGGTTCCATGGGATTCAGGTGATCACTGCAACCACATCCCCAGACTTTTTTGGGGTAGGGGTGACATGGACTAATTAGAGTGCCCCAAAGAATTTACATAAAGTCTTATCATCAATTGTATCTTCAGTATTTATTTTATCCTGATCTAGAATGCCTAAGCTAGAATTACAGTTTTGTGCTATTTTTCTTATAAGCCTGGCCAATCAGGTCTTGTAACACATTTCCTATTTTTGCTGTTTCTGACCCAAGACTTGTGAATTGGGTAGTGTAAACATGAGAGTCCTCCCTTAAGCACACCCTTTCCTTACATCCATTCCCACTATGGGGAGAGACATCGGCACAGGATGGTCAGGCTGCGGGTGAACTTTAATTCACACTGGATCAGAGGTAAGTTTATGCTTTATTTTTTTTACTTTAACTAGAGGGAGGTTCTTAAAACACAAGGTTAATGGTTGCAGTGCCTCTTTAAATAACTTTTGCTTATGTTTATGCAGCCCTAAGCACGCCTTGCGAGGCTGTGACATACACAGCCAACATGAAAAAAATAATTTAGTTATCAGATCTAACAGCACAGTTTGCTTACTTTAAAAGTTCTTATCTCCTGCCCTGTTAATTGAACTATAAATCACACATGAGGCTCCTACAGGCTCTGGACTATTAACAAAGTAAATTATAAATTAAACACATTGTGCAATAAAGGTAGCGTAAAAACTCAATCTCTTTACTGGAAGTGTGTAGGGAGTCTGTGTAAGTCACAGGCAAAACCAGACTGGCCCACTGGAAATTTACCAGAGAGTCGCTCTTGTCCAGGGTCAGTACCGATTAGTGGCTCCCCAGCCTCCCCCTACCACAGCGCTACCTCCACTATGTCCCCCTCCCTCTGCACTGCAAAAAATATGCAACCCGGCAAAGAGTTTTAGCTGCTAGGTGTGCAGGGTTACCGCCATGTAACCCTAGCGCCCATACAAACATCTATTCATGTTGCAGGCAGAGGATGCCATAACCTAAACTGGTATTCCAACATCCCCCTGCCTGTTAAATGTTAAGACCTCCAAGCATGAGCACAATCGAGCATGAGCATCACAGAAAGCAGGAACATGAACACCCCGTTAATGGACACGTATCCCTACTCATCATAGCAAGTCAGGTATGCTCCAGCTGGACTGTTATCTGGTAATAAATTGTGACTATGTGTAAACTGGTATAAGTTTGCAAAAGACAGGGGCCACAGCTTTGTAGGTGCTCCACTTCTATAACAGTCAACTCCCGTCCACCAACAGTGTGCTTCCCCAAGCACAGCACATTTCCACCAACACACTGGTGTTTGAACCTTTACTTCCTAACCAGCGCTGGCAGCACTGGCTAGGGAGGATCCATAGCAGCCACAGTTCATGCGCTGTGTTTGCTTTGCTTGAAGAGCAGAACGACTTCCTGTACGGAGATTCTCCTACTCTCCCTATGACTCGGCTCTTCTATGCCGTAGAGTTGACTGACAAATAAAAAAAAGACCTCTTATTAAATAGGTTTTTCTGCCATACAATACGTTTTAACGGCAATTCTGCTAGCATGATGTACAGATAGAATGTACATAGAATACATTTATGTATAAATAGAAGTAGTAATTTGAGCTATTTATGACAGTATATATTATACATACATTATTTTAATCTATAAAGCGGCAACAAATTCATCAGCACTATATAATAGGTGGACTAACAAACAAGTAGTCACAACAAGACAATCTTGAAAAGTTTCTGCTGCTCACTGAGTTTAGAGTTTAGTGGAGTTGGGGGGGGAGGGTGAGGAGATAAGACAGCTGGAATAGTGGAACGTAGCTGGGTTACAGTTACACGTGGTAAAGGTTTGGCCAGTCTTGATTTTGTGCTGCCGAAAAGATTTGCTGGTTTGAGTGAAGATGTTTGGAGCATCAGCTCAGGAGTCGTTGTACTGGAGGAAGCTGTTCCTTCTAACTGCCGAGGGAACAGGCCCACTGGTTCGGGTGGGATAAGAAAAGTTAGACAGGTTGTGGTGGTAGGGGGACTCTATTTTTTTTCCCCCAATTCTTTATTTATTGTCAAACAGACAGTATAGCAGTACATTGACATATCAATTATGTGTTCGCAGAAGCCTGAGGTGTAAGCTTATATATTTTTGTTTGTCTGTTTTTTTTTTTCTTTTCAACTTTAACGATATAACATAATGTACATGTGTGATTGGATTATGTTACAATTGTAACAATATGTGTACAAAGATGGGTACAAGTGAGGTTTTATTTTCTTCTTTTTTTTTGTAGAGTTATTCCTGGTTTGCGTCAGTCTGGCCTTGTTTGAGAATGAGTCGTCCTCTCCTTTAGGGGTGTAGGAGCCCTTTAGTTGTTCGGTGGTGGGGGTGAGCGTCTACTCCCTACCCCTTAGCTCTGTAGTGGAGTCATTCGTTATATTGTTCCCATGGTGCCCATACCCGGTTAAAGGCTGTCAAGGTGTTGCGGACCTGGGCTGTCATTTTGTCCATTAAATAGTTGTCTTTAACTTTAGCCATTACTAGGGATAAAGGTGGTGTCTCCGGCTGTATCCATTGTTGAGCCAGGGCTCTACGGGCTGCTAGGTATAGCATGTTTATTAGTCTCTGTTCGTAGGGGGACTCTATTTTTAAGAGTAGACAGGGTAATCTCCCACTCTGATCATCTCAACCGAACAGTTTGTACTCTGCCGCCGGGCGTTAGGGTGTCTCTGACAGAGCGGATGGATTATTAAGGGAATTCAAAGGAAACTCGTAAAAAGGACCTCCAAGGTAGTATTTTCAAGGTACCTCCAAGACTGATATTGCCTGTGCCACCCCTAATAGAACAGTAGAAAGGCAGCGGGGGATAAGGTAGATTTATGTGTGGCTAGTCATTGTGTAGGAACGAGGGTTTGGGGATTTTAGAGCACTGGGCTGATTTTGCGCTTGGGAAGAATATTTATAGCTGTGATGGATTGCACCAAAACAGTGTCTGCTGTAACGGGGGCCAGGATGGCTAGAAGGTTGGAGGAGATTTTAAACTAGTGGTAGGGGTGGAGGGACACATACATCTACAAAATGAAGATAGGACAGAAAGGAGAAAGATAGGACAGAATGGATGGGCTTTAGCTCAGCACAAAGGGAGTAGAGATGAAGCAAGGTTGAGGATCAGAACAGAGGAGGGTATGTAATCGTAATAAAAGTTACATATGTGCTTAGGGCTGCATAAACAAAGATTTAAGAAAATTGAGCAATGAGACTGCAGGGACTTGATCTATACACCAAAACTGCTTTATTATGCTAAAGTTGTTTTGGTGACTATAGTGCCCCTTTTAGCAAGTGGCATGTGACGAGGAAGCATTACGGATAGATATCTGCTTGGGGCAAAATAAGGAAAATCATATTGGTTGGGATATGTTATAAACCACCTAAGGTTAATATTGATGAGGACAAACAGCTTTTAGAGCAAATTGGGAAAGCTGCACATCTAGGTAACATGTTAAATGGACATTGTAGGCACCCAGACCACTTCAGCTCATTGAAGTGGACTTGGTGCAGTGTTCCTTTTGCACTTACTGCTGCAAATGTTAAACATTGCAGTTCAGAGAAACTAGAGGGCTTCCTGGATTGAAACGGACCTTTGTTCCGGTATCTGATGCTGGACATCCTCACGCTCTGCAAGAGGACACCCAGGGTCAGATTTTTCCCTGTAGGAAAGCATTGATTCAATGATGCTACTGATGCTTTCCTATGGGGAGGCCTAATGCGGAGAATTTGTTTTTCCGGTTCACCAGTTGTCCTTCCTTGCACCAGTTTTGGTAGGTACTAACCACTGCATACCGGGAACACTCTACAAGACTTGCTGTTTTGAAGACTCAGTGGTCCAACCATCAATATTTGGCCCTTGTCAAAGTCACTCAGATCTCTTCTGCCCATTTTTCCTGCTTCCAACACATGAAATTCAAGAACTGTCTGTTCACTTGCTCCCTAATATATCCCATCCCTTGACAGGTGCCATTGTTACATAGTTACATAGTTGAAAAGAGACTTGCGTCCATCAAGTTCAGCCTTCCTCACATTTGTTTTTTGCTGTTGATCCAAAAAGAAGGCAAAAACCCAGTTTGAAGCACAATTTTGCAACAAGCTAGGAAAAAAAAAATCCTTCTTGACCCCAGAATGGCAGTCAGATTTATCCTTGGCTCAAGCAGTTATTACCCTACATTGAAAGATTATATCCTTGAATATTCTGTTTTTGCAAGTATGCATCTAGTAGCTGTTTGAACATCTGTATGGACTCTGATAAAACCACTTCAGGCAGACAATTCCACATGCTTATTGTTCTTACAGTAAAAAAAAAAAAAACCTTTCTTTTGCCTTAGACGAAATCATCTTTCTTCCAGTCTAAACGCATGACCTTGTGTCCTATGTAAAGTCCGGTTTGTGAATAGATTTCCACACAATGGTTTGTATTGGCCCGAATAGATTTGTATAATGTTATCAAATCTAAACTAAATAGGTTTAAATTTGTTAACCTTTCTTCATAGCTGAAATGTTCCATTCCTTTTATTAATTTTGAAGCCCGCCTCTGCACTTTTTCTAGTGCCATAATATCTTTCTTTAGAACAGGTGCCCAAAATTGCACAGCATATTCAATATGTGATCTTACCAGTGATTTATAAAGAGGCAAAATGATATTCTCGTTCCGAGAATGAATGCCTTTTTCATGCACGACAATACCTTACTGGCCTTGGCCACTGCTGATTGACATTGCACATTGTTGCATAATTTGTTGTCTATAACAATTCCCAAGTCCTTTTCGTGTGTGGTTATCCCTAATTCGCTTCCATTAAGGGTATACGCTGCTTGTGTATTCTTTACGCCAAAGTGCATAACTTTGCATTTTTCAACATTACATTTCATCTGCCATTTGAGTGCCCAGTCCCCCAGTCTATCTAAATCCCTCTGCAGCAAAGTAATATCTTGCTCACATTGTATTATTTTACAGAGTTTTGTGTCATCTGCAAACACTGAAACATGACCTTCAATGCGGTCTTCAAGATCATTTATAAACATGTTAAATAGAAGGGGTCCCAGAACAGACCCCTGAGGGACACCACTTGCCACCTCTGTCCAGCTTGAAAATTTACCATTAATAACTCTTTGTGCTCTGTTTTCTACCCAAGAACAAGCATTTTCATCTAGACTGATTTCCTTGAGTTTGAACACTAATCTATTGTAACAATAATCAATGTTATTCACTTCACCTGTCAGTGGTTTTAATGTTGTGGCTAATCAGTGAACGGAGGGAAAGAGAGGGAGTGAAAATATACCCTGCTATAATAATAGTCTATGCCGGACCTTATAGCGTTCTCTGCGGTGAAGGTTAATTTTTAGATTTTTCCATAAAATGTCTATTATGGGGTTTCTCCATAAAATGTTCTCACTATATTAGACGTTGCTTTTTTTGGTGATTTCCTTTGAGATAGTTATTCTAATTCATCATCGTGCTGGCTTTCCTTGCACACAATTCTTCAGGAAGACCACAAAACAAATCTGCTATTTCTCCTCTCCATCCTTACCAAGGCAAGCAGAAGATGATTTTGTCATAGAACGGGTACTTATTTTAACATAAAAAAAAATTATATCACACCATTACAAGGGAATTCATTTTACTCTTCCCTCTGACAAACAAATATTCCTACCGTTTGAGTGTTATAATAATGATTTATATTCAGGGCCCCCTTAATTAAAACAAAGCTTAATTACTTACCTTTAGTCCCCCACCATGCTGGAGTCTCTGCTGCCGCTCCTCCCCTGACTGAGATTATCATTACTGATGTTTAAAAAATACTGTTTATTTGACATTATTCTTGCTTAGAATGTGAGGAAGGAATCTTACCAGTGTCTCTGTCATATCACAAAACACTGCTTTGCCAGGACTGTCACAGAGGAAGAGTTCCTATATAAACAAAACATATAGTGAACAAGGGAAGTCCAATATCCAGGCAAAAATATGAGACATTTACAATATTGGGTTTCTAGATACAAAACTGCATTGGGTACTATATCAGTAAGGGTTATTAAATTAATACTTTACTCCCAATTCTATTGGCCCATGAAAATTAGAATTTGATCAGTGATGGGGCGTACAGAGGACCATGGTACAGACATAAAAGTAATATTTCATTCATGCCAGGAGGTTCGAGTAACCCATAGCAGGGGGTTTAAGAAGAAATCTGCCTGTAATAAGCGTACAATTGGATATTACACATTTGCAAACAACTGCCTCAGACAGAACATCAATCTTTATCAGATCTCTGTGATTATCCCACCCCCATTAGCAGAAACTGAAATGTTCCAGCAGCTTCAGGAATGATAAAGAGAAAAAAAAAAAAAAAGATAAGTTCAGAACAGGTGAGTGAATCAGTTTGCAAAAGGTATCACATTATTATTTTTATATAGCATCAGTTTACAATTTAAGAAAAGGGGTATCAGAGGTAAATAGAGCATATTCTCTAAAACTGTTGCATTCACTGTTTCATATGAAAACTCAGCACCCGAGTCTCAATGCACTCAAAAAAACAAACAAACAAACAAAAAAAAACATTTTCACCCTCTGCAAACAAAGGCATCCACCTGTAAGAAATTGGGTATGTGAAGTGGATGAGCTGCAAAAATAGAGTGAAGGATTATGGTACAATGAGAGGATTCCATAATGTAAGCGGTGGGAGTAGAGTAGAGATTTTAGAATACTCCGCACGTGATGGAGGAGTATCAAAGGGCCAAATGTTTGTAGAGCACATAAATATCATGATTACTTACAACACTGTCCCCAGTATCAGAAAGCGGCACCATTTTCATCACAACATCCACGTTTGTTGTCTGCAGAAGAAAGGTTTTATAATCATTGAAGGCCACATAATAAGCAATGGGAAGTCAAGAGTGCAAATTGTATTACTAACAACATACGTAAATAGTATCAAAAAGGAAACACAACTAAAACCAGTATATTCTGATTACATCGGACCTGTCCATAAACTGTGTGGATCCCGAGCTCCCTTTTAGAGAAGTATAAAAAGCTAACCCACCCATTCTACTGATGAAATCAACACAAAATGTCTAAAAACAAACAAAAAACCCTTCATTTCACGTACCATGCTGTAATTCTTCAGGAAATGGCTGCCATTGCTGCGTAACAGCTGGACCAAAGTGCTTTTGCCCACTGTAGAATCACCTGTGGGTGTAGAATGAAGCATGAAATAGATACCCTTCTTGATAGGCAGACTGATCAGCATCAGGACACACATGGTATCTGGCCCTAGCACACAACATGCATACGCTCATGGGAAAAGCACACAGGTTTGCTTTGTATAAAACAAAAATGTTCATGTATTGTAATATTCAAATTTGATGCGCATGGTGTATAAACATATCTATCTCTTATATAGATTTGAAAGAAGTTTCAACATCTGGCCTATTCAATGGAATTACTGGAGATGCAATTAGTAAAGATGGCAAATTAGTGAAATATGCCATAACATATGGCATAGTTGTACATGTAGTCCAATCAGGTTTGTTTTCACTGTATAATGCCTCCCATTAGCAGGAATTCAAGAACCACTGAGGACTCTATGGAGGGTTATTAACTAAAGTAAACATTTTAAGGGAATTTCAAATATTAGGGCAGTGTTGCCAAACTAACAGTATAGCCAAGGTTTTCTAATTTGTCCTTAAATTTGAACGGCACTTTGAATTCTCATTTTAGTGAATGACCAGATGTTGATGGTCTGCAACTAGCAAAATTCTTTGAACGCAATAGATGTATAGATGGCCCGATAATCATAGAAGTTGTAGTTCAGCAACATCAGACTAGGGACTGAGTTTGAGATTGCTGCTCTAGGGCCTATACCTCTCTTCACTCGATCTCTGCCTCTGTTTTGATGACTTTCTTAAACATACCATCCACAAACAGATATTACCCCCCCCCCCCCCCCCTTCATTACTACGGTATGATTCACTGACTATCAATCTTACTCATGTCCAATTACCCACTTACAGAATGTCAGTGCAAGGTTTTATTCCCTAAAAATCGATACTCGTCTCTCATCCCACCCCAATGTCAGTCTTTCTACTTCCATATTATGGAAGATGTCCATCACTGGAAAAGGGTCTTTGTGTGTGGATCACCTTACCCGATCATTGGCTGAAATACTGTTGCTCAAGGTTAATGGTTAGACCCTTTTGTGCCAGAACACCCATTCACCATTAGATGTCCCTTTAACAGTATTATTCATTGGGAGAGATAACTTTGAATTTTCCCTTGCTTTCAGGAGTAGTCCATACTCCTAGTGCTACAAATCAAGAGGTCATGTCGGAGTGTAATGGGAGCTGGGAAAGCAGTTTTTGCTGCAGGCTTTGGAAGCTATAAGGAAAGATCTCAAACTATCCTGACTGATACAAAGACAATGTTTCTGTGCCATGTCTGGGTAACCATTGTTAACAGACACCTTTGGATATATAAACAAAACACATTTACAAACATATTTTACATCGCTTTTTCACTGTAAAACATGCAACATTTGCCTTTCCCACTCCTGTTCACAGTAGTATTATTGGCACACATTCATGATTTAGTCTCGATCCAAAACAGCTATCATAGCTTAAAAACCATGTATGGGTAGATATGCTCGCTGTAATGTTATTACTGTATATGCTCCTTATACGAGAAATTTGTTTGTACCTGGATCATGTTTGGCTAGTATTGGACTCATTGTGTATTCACCATACTTTGTATCTTTGTTTTCTGACCTTTTTTTTTTTTAAATTACAATAAATAAAGAATGTTAAAAAACAAACAAAAAAAAGCATTTAAAAAATTTGAAAATGCAAACTTCTGCCAAAGTAATGTTCAATAAAATACAAAAAAAATGTAAAAAAAAAAAAAAAAAAAAGTAGGCAAATGTAAATTTACTTTTACAGATACGAATGTTAAGAATCACCAAAAAATATAAAACAAAAATAAAATTTGATGTCATTTCCTTAAACAAAATTCATCATTGCGTGGTTTGGCTTTGGAAACGGCTTCAGTCTACAAGCTTACACTCTGAAACTGCAACTCCATGCGGCATTTTCTTTGCCAATAAAGGTCTCTCTCATTCCTTAATACAAGCACAATAAACTCTTCGGGGGTCTGCAATTATGAAGAGTAATTCTGCCGCTCTCTTGTCTGTTTAAAGACATTCAGAGCTCACACACTCAAAACTTGCAATTTCTCTAGCAGTGTAATCACGTACCCTGTGGTGTGGTATTGTGTGCTTTATACACAACATTATAATGTGTATAATCAAAGCATTGCTACACAACATTGCTATTTTCATGACCACTTTAGACAAGTAAATGATTTTTTTTGTCATAAAAAACAGAATGCCCTGACTATTGGAGTGCCTCAAGTTGGCCTCTATTCTCCTCAGGATCACAAATCATGTTGAGTTGGTACAATTCATCTTTCAGCTAAAAGACTACATGATTGTGATTCAGGAAGAGAGCTAAAAACACGACAGTTTGTCAATATATGTATAAAAATAAACACAGGGTAAGAAACCTGTGGCTGTTGTGGGACTAGAACTTCTAACAATATTAAACAGTCACAAGCTTCAGATGAAGGAAGTTGTAGTCCGACAACCAAAACAAATTCAAAGGTTGCCCATCGATGTAACGGAGAATACAAATTTCTGCAGATGTAATAAGATTAGGAAATGTCTGCCTTAAAGTAATTTGGTAGGATAAATATGGCAGGGAAGTGGTATTCTGAACAGTTTGTGGTACCAGAAACCTCAGCATATTGATTCCTCTGTATAAGGGTTCGGTGGTATGATCCCCACCTGGGATTTCTTTAAGTGCAGGAACAATAATAAAAAGTCAGGAAAGTAAACATAGTAGAAGTGCATAAAGCTACACTAAAAAGAGAATTGGCACAGTAAAGTAACTTTTATGCCATTTGAGAAAGCATTTTTGGTGAAACGCGTAATGGTTATTTTAAATTGTGTATTTTAGATCTATTAAAAGGTTTTTGGTTACTTTACTGTGCCAATTCTCTTTTTATTGTATGTTTATGCACTTCTACTATTTTTTACTTTCCTGGCTTTTTATTATTGTTCCTGCACTTAAAGAAATCCCAGGTGGGGATCATACCACCAACGCTTTATTAAAGGAGCAGTATTTTCTGCTCTATACCTGCAAGTATTATTCTAGTTACTTTTATCAAATTGAGAGCACTATTGTCACCTCTTCTTGGTTCCCCTGGAGCTTTGGATGACCAGACGGAGCTGATAGACGCATTTCCTTTACACATCCCAGCAGCGGGGATTATACCGTTGTACGCTCTTCACACCAGAGCTGGCCATAGCTCTTTTAACCCCTTAAGGACACATGACATGTGTGACATGTCATGATTCCCTTTTATTCCAGAAGTTTGGTCCTTAAGGGGTTAAATGTGAGTTTTCTACCTTCTACTACTATTTTACCCTTTGGATTTTAAACGTATCACACTACTGGTTGTTCCTGTATCTCTGTCTTTCACATATGTGAATAGCCTGAGACACTAGGATGCACCCCCTACTGAAACAACTACTCATCTATATCCCATCAAGCATTGTTGCTCTAGTGAGACTCTTTTGGACTATTTTACTTTTCCGCTGGCGCAGCTCTACCTCATCTCTTTGTATTATCTGCTTTCAACTCAGAAAGTTGGAATGTACAGTCTTTAAGTGGAACTACCCCTTCTGATCTGCGATACTTGTGATAGGTCTCAACATTTCCAATTGGACATTCGCATGGGCAAGTGAAAATGAATCATGATGAAGAGACCTGGATTGATGGCTTACGTTGGCAGGGAGAGGATGCAGGCAGTTGTTTCCTGGTTCCTGAATGCTCCTGGACCAGAGCTCAGACAAGAAGGAAAAAATAGATTAAAGCAGCACAATGCCATGTTTCATCTTGCTCTCATCACTTTCTTTGCGGCTTGTACTAATTAATAGTAATTTAAAACAGCTCCGTGCAAGTCTCTCACTCCGCTGTACATCAAAGGTGAAGGCTCACACTCAGTAAGTTTGAAAGTAAGAAAAGTCTTAAATAAATGGTGATTGGTTAGAAGTAACAAGGAAAGTAGGGTTGGCTAATGAACTGGGTGAGCTAATGGCATAGGGTGAAATTAGCAGCAGTGTAGTAACATGAGGAGGGAAAGGGTTGCAGATACATTCCTATCTCTATTGGCATATGGTCAAGCCATACATTCATCCACTGCCTCTGTACGAGCACCATCAATTCAATTTAAAACTTTTGAGGTGGAAGCTAGGATTTTAGGACTGGCTAAGAACAGAGAACTTGAAAGTCTGAGCCATGCTAATGAGAATTGTTATATACACATTGTATTGAAGAGTCCAGCCTGCAATGTGTCTTTAAAAACTGTGGGTTAAAGGACCACTAAACGTACCAGACCACATCACCTCAAAAAAGTGGTCAGAGGGCAGTGGCCCTATAGTTTCAACTGTGCAATGTTTTCTTTGCTGGGTTAAACACATATATAGTGGTGGTCTTCCTGACAGCCACTAGATGCACTTTCATACTCTATTCTTAATCAAATGCTGCCTAGAGTATATTTGTATATTAGGATCCCATTAAAGGAAAACTAGTTTTAAAAATGTGTTTATTTATTGAAATATTTTCTTTGATTTATTGTGACTCACCGTCACCCACTTATTTGTTTAAAATATTTAGTTAAATAACCATTTACTCAACATTTTTCATGTTAGGTAGTGTACTTTAAAATAACACTATAGTGTCAGGAATACAAACATGTTTTCTTAAAAATGTAGCCTGAAGTGACTGTTTAGGAAACCAGCCCCCTTCAGAGCGCAGTAAAAAGGGTGATTTTACTCACATTTTCTCCCACGCAGTGCTGGTCTCTCCATGTCTGGCTCCGCCTCCATGACTGGAATGATCAATCTTGATGATATCAGCAAATTCAATGCTTTCCCATAGGAAATCATTTTGGTGCTATTGCTCATGCATGGCAAAACGCTGCACTACGCCAATCAGCTTCCCCTTGCATCAATGCATCTCTATGGGGATCGTTCAGCATTTCCATACAGAGCGTGGAGACTCTGAACGCCAGTGTGGCACATTATGCAGCACCTTTAGTGGCTGTCTGAGTGACAGCCACTAGAGGTGTTACTATGCAGCAATGTACCTAACATGAAGCTACCATTACTCCAAACATTTTTACGGATTAGCTGAAAACCATTTGAATAATCCTATAAAGTTACCTGCTTCTACTGGATTTGTGGACTGGACAATAGAGCAAAAAACAAAACACTTGCAGCTAATTTTGGAAAAATAGTTTTATTAAAATTAAAAAATTAAGCAAATCATTTTACTTGCTATTGATTTTAAAGCTTAATCTATCTTAAATATCAAAGATACAGCAATATGTGGAACTATTTGATTACTAAAGTTTATAAAAACCATTAACAAAGGTGATGTTCGGCAAAGTTTGAGTGGTCAGGCATACAAAATGAATTTAAAATTTTAAGACAACCTGAAAACACAGTGACCTTTAATTTGGGTATTTTAGCATAAAATTTGAAATACATTTGCTTTCTAACCATGACCTTGATTTAACATTTTTGGACAAGCTTTTCAAATAATCACGATCTGTTAGAGAAAAAAACCTTTTCAAATAATTTATCCACATTAGCCACTATTAAAAACTATGGGAATTTGTGTACATAAATTATTTTTCTAACAGATTGATCCTTTCAAAAGCTTAACGAACAATAGTAAATCGAGGCAACCTACATCAGGGAAAATATCTCTCACAATGTCGATGTAATACCACTCTGACCACATGGGACCCTTTTGCCTATGTAATTGTGATTTATTCATGAAACTGATAAGAGTGAAGAATAAATTATCAAACCAGAATGGACAAGCTTGGGGAAAAAAAATAATTCTTGAGTTTGTCTGTTTAGGCCTTAAAGGACCACTATGGGCACCCAGACCACTTCAGCTTAATAAAATGGTCTGGGTGCCAGGTCCATCTAGGATTAACCCTTTCTACTGTAAACATAGCAGTTTCATAGAAACTGCTATGTTTACATATGGGTTAATCCAGCCTCTAGTGGCTGTCTCACTGACAGCCGCTAGAGGCGCTTCCGCACTTCTCACTGTGATTTTCAGTGAGAAGACGCTTGCGTCCATAGGAAAGCATTGAGAATGCTTTCCTATGGATTGACTGAATGTGCGCGTGGCTCTTGCCGCGCATATGCATTCAGCCAATGACGACCGAAGGAGGAGGAAAGTCCCCAGCGCCGAGGGAGCCCAGTGCTGGAGAAAGGTAAGAATTTAACCCCTTCCACCCCCTTCAGCCCGGAAGTGGGACCCTGAGGGTGGGGGCACCCTCAGGGCACTATAGTGCTGGGAAAACGAGTTTGTTTTCCTGACACTATAGTGGTCCTTTAAACATACAAATTCCCACATAGTTCTCCAAATGTCCTGCTTTAGTGAATAAATCCTTTTGTATATTTGTCTTTTGCACTACCATGACTCAAACTTGCTATAGAGAGCTGCACACCCATAGGTTGGTGCTCTGAAACTCTGTTTATGGTTGTCATGGAAATACTTGTATAGGAAATATTTATAATGAGAAAAGAAAAACAAATAAAAAAATATAATATAATCTAACAGACTGCATACTCATGTCAGTAGGAATCGGTTTTACTTTGCTAAATCTGCTTATAATAAGTGAGTTCTATGTAACACCCATAAACTATGAAACTGCTGTGCAATAGGTCGCTAAACTACTAAAGAAAGGGCATTAGTGTATATTTAGATTTGTTTCTCCTAGAAAGACGTAAAAACTTGGGGCAATGAAAAATATGTCCATGGTAATCATAAACAATGCTTTGTAGATCTACCCAGTCAGTGAGAATTCTATATACAATCATGCCATTAGTAATGAACAGAATCATTCCCTTTGTACTTACTGTTTGTATGGGTAAGCAAGACATCACAGGACACAGAGGCTTATTCACTAACCTCGGAATTGTAGCAAATTAAAATATGAAAAGCAAGATTTGGGCAAAAACAGCTGATTTATATAAATTCTCCAACTCCAACCCAGCTACAGACACAGCTTGGGTAGGCGTGTCTGCAATTTCCCATTTAAAATTTTCTATTTAAAGTTGCTATAATTCAAAGTACAATGAATAAAGCTCAAGCGTGGCTTATCGGCCAGATTCCAGATTCGAACCTACTGAAAACCGAGTTACAAAGTTTAAGTTAAAGTATGAGATGTGAATGAAAACAAAGCTAGCTCAGCGATGGCCACAGCTTGGCTATTTCAACCATTTCAAATTTGCTTTTTAATTCACCGTTTAGTAAACATTCCTTTTTTTTTTTTTTTTAATATATATATATATATATATATATATATATTTTAACACTCCAGATGCCTCCTAAAGGAAGTATTTGCTGAGTTTGCCAATACACCCCAGTCCACACTTTGCAGCCCCAGTCTCTGCCCAGGCTGAGCAGGTCAGCACAGAAGGATAGCTCTCCCACTCACCTGCTACTATACACTTGGCTGACAGCTTCACCATGTTAGCAGATAGCTCCTTAGCAACGCACAGCAACTACAGCACACTCAGCCCAGCAACGCAGCTACAGCAACCACAGCCCTGGGACGCCCAGCATGGAGGAGAGGTCCTACCGCAATGACAGTCCAAAACCCCGATACGATAACACCGCACAGCTTTAGAGCAAAATGAACGGTTGCCCCTGTTTACGCCGAACCCCGAGTTACAGCTGCCATACAACACAGCGCATGCGCGGAACACAGCAACTGACACATGCGTTGTCTCCACGTCCCATAATACGCATGCGCAGAGTTCTGTTAAAGGTACGCACGAATCTCCGTAGTCCGCGGCGCGCATGCGCAATTAAATACACCCCCCCCCAGCGCTTTAGTAGCGCTGGCTTATAATAGAGAACACGTGCCTGTTTGGTACATCACACAGTCATGGAACAAATGAGGGAAAATGTACAAGATCTAATATAAATTTAAAATGCAAGTCTTGTCAGAGGATTTTTTTGTATGTTTTCTGGTATTTTTTTTTTCCGGTATGTAAAAAACTGTAAAAACGTGTTGGTTTGTTAAAAAAAAAAATAAAAATAAAAATGTGCCAAGATAAACTTTATGCCCAACAATTTATAAATATTTTTAACGTTCATAATTTGTGGAACAAAAAAACAAAAGAAATGCATTTTCTAAAATTTGCAATAAAATATTTCCTTCAACTTTAATTAACAGTAGAATTTGCTGTAACACCTACTGAAGAGCATATTAGTTCTGGGCATTACAAGAAAAAGCTTCTCATAGGAGTGGATTTACTGATTTACTTTATTGATTGTGTCCATTAAAATGGTGACCTGTTATATAAAGCAATAAATACCTATTAGGCACAGCCAACCACTGGATGAGGTTGATTGGTGTACTATTCTAAAACTGTTTAGCAAGTGGTTTTCTATCCCATTACAGCAGATATATACGAGGTCTGTCTGGACAGTATCCAGCCATGTAATATGAAAAATGGAGACATTTATTGAAAAAGATACAAGAAACATTGCACATGGGACAATGACACCTTAGTCCCCATTTAAAGTAGGCACCTTGGGGCCTCACACAGTTCTCCCAGCATCTCTTCCACTGATTCGAAACACTCTGCAAAATCCTTTGTTGGAGTTGCCATCAGTTGCCTCATCGTAATGACCTGAATCTCATCAACGGTCTGAAAGTTCTTCCCCTTTCAAGGTGTTTTTTGTTTTGGGAATAGCCAGAAAATCTCGGGGCGTCAAATCTTTCAACAGATTCTTAACAATCTTTGAAGCGTTTGTGCCACACTTTTTTTGCACTGCACTCAATGCATCATTCCCGAAAGCCTTTTGGATCATCCGAATAGTGTCCGTGGAGGAATGTTCAAGTTTTACTTAAAAATTGATGCAGATTCGCTGCTCTACTCGCTCAGTCAGTTTGAATGTGACAGCCACACCGTACATATGTGTTATGGATGTAAATTAGTGATAGTAAAATGTCTATTTACTGTGTACACCTGTATTCAATATCTACTCAAAATGGCTGCTACAGCACCCCCTCCCACCGACTAACTACCTTGTGTAACAAGATAGCGGCCACATCCGGAGTAAAATCCCGGGATGATGGAGACATCACGCCTCGTAGGATGTGCACTAGATAAGACACTTAACACCTAACCAATTGAAGATGTATTCTTTCTGTTATCTACATTTTTGCATATGATGTATTTCTGCCTTTATAAGGGGCTCCGCCCTGATTAAAACATTCCAAAGTTTTTCATACATGTGTGTCAGTGTGATTTACTTCAGAGTGTGCACGCCTTTATTTTACCAATTTGGAGGGGAGCAGATACTCAAATAAACAAACACTTGGTTTGATCCACAATACATGTACACTCAACAGAGTCTAGTGTCCCCACTGACTAGTACAGTGAAGTTGTCATTGTTCACACATGCGCATTCCACTCCACTCGCCTTGGCTGCCAGATTACATCAATGTCACACAAACCGTTCTCGTTATATTAACCCCTTAACGCCGTTACGGCGTGCTATGCCGTCACGGGTTAAGTGGGCTTTAACGCCGTTATGACGGCATAGCACGCCGTAACGGCTTGCAGCCCCAGGAGATAAGTTATACTTACCTCCGCCGCGATCCGCTTCGGGAGGACTGCCTCACAGCCCAGGCAGCCCTCCCACGGCAAATCAGGCCCCCGGGGGCCATGTGATCGCTCTCAAAGAGCGATCACATGGCCCCCTATAGCTGGCTGTGGATATGCCAGCAGGGGGACTGTTTGAAATATCAGACAGTCCCCCTGCTGGTGGGAAGAATTAAAAAAAATAATTAGACATGTGTAAAAATAAAATAAATGCATTTTTATATATATATAATATGTATATATATTATATATATAATATATATACATATTATATATATGTAACGTCATACAAAGTGTATTTTAATATTAATATAAGTATATATATTAATATTAAAATACACTTAGAATGACATTACATATATATAATATGTATATATATTATATATATAATAGATGTACATATATATATTATATATAAATACGTATAATTAAAATAATAAATAAATTAAATAATAAAATAAATAAATAAAATATTGAAACAAAATTTAATATAAATTATATATGCATATGTAATTTCATTCTAACTGTATTTTGTTATTAATATATATATATCGGTAACAAAATACACTTAGAATGACATTCTATATATATCTATCTATATATAAAATGCAAATAACCGCAAATATATATATATAGATAAATACATATAATTACATAAAAGATTACATCAGTATACACGTAGAATTTAAATACCTATAAATGCATATATATTAAAATTCTACATGCATATTTAAATAATCTTTTAACGTAATTATGTGATTTGATTAATTAAAATTTGATTGACATGCATGACAACACAGGGAGAAAGTGCAGAGAATTTAATTTGCAAGCACTATATTTGACCCTGTAACTCTCCAAGACACCATAAAACCTGTACATAGGGGGTACTGTTTTACCCGGGAGACTTCGCTGAACTCAAATATTCGTGTTTCAAACTGGTAAATTGTATTACAACGATGATATTTTAAGTAAAAGTGACGTTTTTTGCATTTTTTACAAGCGAACTGCACTTTTATGGTCTATATTATTGTTGTAATATGTTTTACTGTTTTAAAACACTAATATTTGTGTTTAGTGAAGTCTCCCGAGAATAACAGTACCCCCCATGTACAGGTTTTATGGTGTTTTGGAACGTTAGAGAGTCACATATAAGGCTTGCATTTCATTTTTTTCACATTGAAATTTGCCAGATTGGTTATGTTGCCTTTGAGAGCGTATGGTAGCCCAGGAATGAGAATTACCCCCATGATGGCATACCATTTGCAAAAGTAGACAACCCGAGGTATTGCAAGTGGGGTATGTCCAGTCTTTCTTAGTAGCCACTTAGTCACAAACACTGGCCAAATATTCGTTTTTTGCTTTTTTCACACAAAAACAAATATGAACGCTAACTTTGGCCAGTGTTTGTGACTAAGTGGCTACTAAAAAAGACTAAACATACCCCACTTTCAATACCTTGGCTTGTCTACTTTTTCAAATGGTATGCCATTATGGGGGTAATTCTCATTCCTGGGCTACCACACCGTCTCAAAGGTAACATTACCAATCTGGCAAATTTCAATTTGAAAATGTAATGTTCTATATTTGACCCTGTAACTTTCCAAAACAACATAAAACCTGTTAATGGGGGGTACTGTTGTACTCGTGAGACATCGCTGATTACAAATATGTGCATTTTTTTTGCAGTAAAACCTAACAGTGTTATGACATTCACAGTTAAAATGTCAGACGGAAATGCAAATTTTAAAAAAAATCTTATTTTCTCACATTTTTTTTACTTTTATTCATAATAAATGATGTTCCATATATGAATAGTTAATGATAGATTAAAGCCCTGTTTCTCCTGAACAAAATGATATATAATAAGTGTGGGTGCATATAATTTGAAAGAGGGGAACTACGGGTGAACAGACACATAGCGCAAATTCCAGTTTTTGTTTACGTTTTGTTTTGATCAGAACGTGCACTATTGACTCCGTCCTGAAGGGGTTAACAATGGCTGGACTTTTTACGGACAGACCTTGTATTAAATGTCAACAGCCACAGGTGGTATCCTACTAAGCATGATCGGAGTAGTAGTCCAGCAGAAACAGGTAACCTCTTGTATTCAATTAAATGGGATTTAATGGGTACCTGTCATGTACCAAACACCCTATGCTCATTGGATTTAGCATACGATTTTATCTCTAAATTGTGCTAGAAGTTTTGGTAGCAAAAATATAGGTTGGGATAAAAATCTATTTTTCTCTCAGCTGTCAGTCCAATGCATTGGCTGATGAGTGAGAGCAGAAAAGACCTCACAAGGGACTTTGCTATGAAAACTCCCTAGCAAGCACTGTTAGCACCTGCTAGGGAGTATAAGAATTGTCATGCCTTAACTATGGTATCCTCTTACTTCCTGGTTCCACGGAGCTTAGCCACACCCCTTTATGACACGGTCTCCCTATTTAATCCGACTGCACCAGCTGATCGACGCTGGATTATTGAACTACGTTCCGTACTCACGAACCGGCTGCAACATCGTTGTGAAAGCCCTCTGTTACCAGACCGGACTAGAAGACTTCAAGTTCCCTTCACCTCTCCTCTTCCACGACTAAAGCTGAACTCTCTCCTTCCAGGATAACCGCCTCTGAGGAGATCTCGGGAACCAGTGTTCTATGTGCCGGAAGCTAAGTAAAACCTCTGTGATAAGCGTTGCATCTCAAAGCTGTTATTTCCTGTCTCCAAAGTCCTTCGATAAAACAAACCCGTTACAGCTAACTTCAACTCATACTTTATCTCAGTTAGCTGCATCTGTCTTGCTTCAGTTAAAGTCTATGGAACAGCTATTGTAACTTCTTATCACCTAATTCATTAATACTACTAAGAGACTCTTTCTGATTCAGTGTCTGCTAATTACTACCGTTTACTACTTAAAGCTACAGTGCCTATAATTGTGGACTTCAGTTATCGTTTACTACTTAAAGCTACAGTGCCTGTAATTGTGGACTTCAGTTATCGTTTACTACTTAAAGCTACAGTGCCTATAATTGTGGACTTCAGTTATCGTTTACTACTTAAAGCTACAGTGCCTATAATTGTGGACTTCAGTTATCGTTTACTACTTAAAGCTACAGTGCCTGTAATTGTGGACTTCAGTTATCGTTTACTACTTAAAGCTACAGTGCCTGTAATTGTGGACTTCAGTTATCGTTTATTACTTAAAGCTACAGTGCCTGTAATTGTGAAACTTCAGTTATCGTTTACTAATTAAAGCTACAGTACCTGTAAATTGGACTTAAAGTCAATACCTTTTACTTTTTATAATAAATACCCAAACTATATGACATCTGCAGTTGTGTTCCTTCATAACAAATGTTTAAACGTGACAAGAATGGAGTCACGTGACAGCACTTCGTTCCGACACAGGCAACAAAACCAACTTGCCGGCATTATGAGATTTGCTCTGCTTGAAGATGAACAGAGGCAGAGCGGAGGAGTAGTGAAAAATGGTACGGAGGTGGGTGTTACTCAAAGAGTAAGACCCACAAAGCATGGTGGCCTTTGAACAGAGAAAAAGTGAGAAAATGTTTATATTTTACATTGCATACCCCATGTATCTTTGTGGTATATGGTGTATTCAATGTGTATGAGAGCGACTTAAAGGACCACTCTAGTGCCAGGAAAACATACTCGTTTTCCTGGCACTAGAGTACCCTGAGGGTGCCCCCACCCTCAGGGACCCCCTCCCGCCGGGCTCTGGAGAGAGGAAGGGGTTAAACTTACCTCTTTTTCCAGCGCCGGGCGGGGAGCTTTCCTCCTCCTCTCCATCTTGATCGCGACGTCATCGGCTGAATGCGCATGCGCGGCAGGAGCCGCGCTCGCATTCAGCCGGTCGCATAGGAAAGCATTTACAATGCTTTCCTATGGACGCTTGCGGGCTCTCACTGTGATTTTCACAGTGAGAATCACGCAAGCGCCTCTAGCGGCTGTCAGTGAGACAGCCACTAGAGGATTTGGAGGCTGGATTAACCCTCATTATAAACATAGCAGTTTCTCTGAAACTGCTATGTTTATAAAAAAAAGGGTTAATCCTAGAGGTACCTGGCACCCAGACCACTTCATTAAGCTGAAGTCGTCTGGGTGCCTAGAGTGGTCCTTTAAGGTAAGTTAAATTATTTATAAAAGGTTCACTTTAAATTCCCAACAGAGTGTATTTGTTCTTTGGCCCATGAACCTCAGAAGGGAAAAGGTAAAAGAGTAGAATAGTTTGTTTTTTCTTTATCAGGGAGCAACCCATTCAGCAGGAACTTTGACATTGTGTGTAGCCATGGGTAGCCTGTCCAAAGATTCTGGGGTTAGGATGCTGTGTGTGTAGACACTACATGTGATACCGGAGAAACTGACGGAAGCCAAGCACATAGAGATGGACACAGGTTTCTTCAGGAAGGAAGAGATTCTTTATTGGATCACCGATCGGGACTCAGAGGGACTAATGTCACCAAAATACAGCAAGTTCTGAGCCCCGGACAATAGTGCAGGCTCCTTATATAGGCACATAACTCCTCCCATATTAAGCTCCACCCGCACATTCTCTTGACCAATCAAATACAAATAAGAATTAACTTCCTGCTTGACCGCATGGCCTGTCCAGCACAATGGAGGAGGGGAATACTATACCCTGTTTTCTTGCACATGCTCCGTACACTACTGATCGTATCTTGCCTCGTGCAACCAACTGATCGATACGTCAGCATATGCACGTATACATGCCACGTGGTAATCTCGGCCTACTAAATTTATTTTTACCGAGATTCCACCACATTCCCCCCTTTGATGCCTCTTGATATTTCACAATTACTTGAGGCATCACTTAACCTTGGTTTGCATACACCGCAAGTTACCATGAACCAGACCAGACTTATCTATGATGTGAATCTTCAACACTCATCTTCCTGCATTGGTTCTCCCTGATCTAGAGCCTTATATTTATAAATTGCCATTATCTGTGCAGCAGCCTTCCTCTCTGCTATATTTTCTATCAGGCTTTGCACAGACCTAACTACTAAGGGTATAAGACATGGCAAGAGTAGACACAACATTAAAATCAGTAGGACTCCACCTACCACTGCCTTAAGCCCTCCAAACCACTCATACCAGCTACCAAACCAACTACTTGGATTGTACCCTTTCCATACCTGAGTAGGCACATGCGCTAGTTTAACCATATGGCTAGTAAGCTCAGCTATTGCTTGCCCTTCGTCATCTATTTGAAGACAGCAATTGCTCAGGTTAAACTTCCCACATACACCTCCCTCTACTGCCAAAAGGTAATTCAAAGCTAATCTATTTTGGTATACTGCTGTCCTCATCCTGGTATTATGCTTCGCTAGAAGATTGAGCGCTTGTGATGTCTCGTTAGTAATGATCTCAACCACTGCCTGTAATCTTATAATACGGTTGAGCATATAAATTGGGGTTCTATAACCAAAGGTACCATCCTCTGCCCACGTGGCTGGCCCATAGTAATCTATAATACGCTGGGGAGGCCACTCATTATCTTCCCAGGTACCTATCTCTATGGGCCCCCTTTTCTTCCTATGATTCACATCATACACTTTAACACCTAAAGTCTCACCTGTTTCAATAGGTAACAAGAAGAAGGATGGTTTGAGCATACCCAACACACATGCCCCTTCCCAGTCCTGTGGCAACTCCGAATAGGCTTTCTTACCACAGATCCAGTACAAATTTGCTGGGGCTCTCCAGTTAGATGTGATGGATAGATCAAACCACACATCCTTTAAATTAGCGTATCTTGCAAACGGGTTAGATGGTTCTGAGACATTTGAAGCCGACCACCAAGTTGTATTCTTTGTATCATCATCATAAGCTTTTTGCCCTAGACAAGTTAACTCTCCTACAGAAGTATTATACATCATTCCTTTCCTTGCTATGCAAACATAACCTATGATGGAGGTCTTTAATCTCCACTCAGATTTACCTCTAACACTCATCTGATAATCGGCTTGTGAAGATATCAATTGTTCAACTGCCTCAGAACCGGACATTACCTCCTTTGCTTCCCAAGTCCATTGGTCTCCCATGTTAGTACCTCCACACACATAGCAGTTGGTAACATTAAGACTACCGGCAATACTTTCGGCTAAATCAATGAACAGGTTTTTAGCGTTATGGGGGATCTTATTATCTATACTCATCTCTTCATAAAAGGAATGGTATACCTGATGAGTTTGGGAGGATACCGTATCAGTCTCTATCCCTATAAGCAATACTGTCCCAGGATCTAAACCCGTCCCATATATTTGGAACCCAAATAAATTACCATATTTATCTAAGAACTTGTTGGGGTTATTTATAAGTATATGGACTGGATTGCATTCCATAGACTTACAATATGGACTGGTAGGCAACTTAGTCACAATCATGTCCTTGTCTGCGGTCTGTCCCCAAGTTGCCCACCCCACACAAGACCAATATGGGCAAAAGTTATAATCTCTATTTGGGCATCTAGGGCTCACATACTTATTTTTACTACTGGGACAAATATATTTATCGTTAGACCCATACGTTCTCTCCCATCTAAGATCCCCACATACATTCCACGGCTTTCTACCACTTGATATTGCTTTACACGCATCAAATAGCAGAACACCTGAAGAATATACGGATTCTAATACCGTTTTATTAATTAGGGTCCCCTGAGGATCTCCATTCCTGAGAGTCAACCAAATCGTACGCGGTTGATACTCTGGACTGAAGCACTTAGGTTCTCCTACTCCTAAATGGCACACACTATATTCTATATTTAAGTATCTACATCTTGATACATCTCCTTTACACTCGTATTGCGAATGCCAAATTAGGGTCTGGGAAATGTGGTTACCTGTTCTTGTAGTCTTAATGCATACCTCACAGCTAGGAATGTCGGTACCTCTACCTTCCTGAATATAAAAATACACATATAAAAACATTATCAGAAACACATCTTTCGTCGTCATCCTCAGTCTTCGTCCGTGCGAAGGCACCTCAGCTTCCAGGATGTAAGGGCTGCAGGTAATGGAGTTCTGCTCGTCTTCACAGGGGTCCCTTCGAGACTTTTCCTGACTTATACACTCGTTGGTGAGCGGACAGGCTTTATTATGGCCTTCTCACTCACTTACCAAATCTCTGTAACAATAAAATTTGTAATCCACAAGGTTCCTCGTCACTCCGACTGAGTCGTGCGCTTTAACCGGATCTTGCAGGGATTCTCTGGATCTGCTGTAGCTTGCCAAGAATCGACTGCTGCTGGTTTAACCCTGGAGTGATGTATCCACGGAGTCACTTCGGCTACTTTTATCGCTGTAGGGGTAGACAAAAGAACAACATAAGGACCTCTCCACTTGGGCCCTAACGGTACATTATTCCACTCTTTAATCCACACTTGGTCTCCTGGGTGGTAACTATGAACTGGGGGATAAATATTCACAGGTAATCTATCTTGTACCCATTTCTGTACCTCCTCCATAGTCTTACCCAACTCTACAACCTGCTGCCGGGTAATTCCTTCTCCCAACTGACTCAAATCCCCCCTTAAGTTACCAAGTACGGGAGGTGGTCGCCCATACATGATTTCAAAAGGAGAGAGGCCCATCCTTCTGGTAGGTGTACTGCGGATTCGCAATAGAGCTATGGACAAGAGAACGTTCCACTTAAGTTGGGTTTCCTGACACATTTTAGCCAACTGATTCTTAATAGTTCTATTCATTCTCTCTACCTTACCAGAACTCTGGGGTCTATATGCCGTATGAAGCCTCCACTTTATACCAAGCATATGAGTCAGTTGTTGTAGGCACTGATGAACAAAAGCTGGACCATTGTCCGATCCTATAGAGCAGGGTAGTCCATATCGGGATATTATTTCTCGTAGCAGGAATCTCACAACTTCTCCTGCTTTCTCCGTACGAGTAGGACATGCTTCTACCCAGCCTGAATAGGTGCACACAACTACCAGTAGGTAGCGATGTCCACCAGATTTAGGCATTACTGTATAGTCAATTTGTAGATCGGACATGGGGAGTCCCCCCATAAACTGGACTCCTGGTGGCTTTACTGGTCCTTGCCTTGCATTATTTTTAGCACACGTTACACATCTTCGTACAATGGCCTGATTCAAGTTGGACAATCTTGGTATGTAGAAATGTTTTCTGAGAGATTCTTCTGTATTATCTCTCCCAGAATGTGTCCCGTTGTGATAGTTTTGGACAATTTCTACCGCTAGTGATGCTGGAATGACTATTCTTCCATCTTCTAACTGATACCATCTGTTCTCCAAATACTTTCCAGGTTCAGTCTTTAACCACTCCTCTTCTTGAGCTGTATAAACTGGAGTCCATTGAGACAGTGGAGTTGGTATAAGAGCAGCTATATGCTCCACATATTCCTGTCTTCCTGATTCAGCGGCACGCTTAGCTGCACTATCTGCCATCCGATTTCCTTTGGTTACATCACCATCTCCTCTCAGATGCGCTCGACAATGTATAATACCGACTTCTTTCGGCTCCCACACTGCTTCCAATAGTTGTAGGATTTCAGCTGCGTACTTGATTTCTTTGCCTTCTGAATTCAATAGTCCTCTTTCTTTATACAAAGCTCCGTGGGCATGAGTGGTTAAAAACGCATACTTGGAGTCCGTATAGATGTTCACTCTTAAACCTTCAGCCAATTGTAACGCTCGTGTCAGTGCTATCAATTCTGCCTTTTGTGCTGATGTTCCTTTTGCCAGTGGCCGAGCTTCTATCACCTTGTCTATCGTTGTTACTGCATATCCTGCATAGCGGATCCCTTCTTTCACATAACTACTGCCGTCGGTGTAATATTGAACATCGGGGTTCTGGATGGGAAAATCACGAAGATCTGGTCTACTTGAAAATACTTCATCCATCACTTCCAAACAATCATGTTGACTTTCAGTAGGTTGTGGCAAAAGGGTAGCTGGATTTAAGGTATTTACAGTCTCTAAATGCACTCTTGGGTTTTCACACAACATTGCTTGATACTTGGTCATACGGCTGTTACTAAACCAATGATTTCCTTTGTAATCCAACAACGTCTGTACCGCATGTGGGACTCGTACATAAAGTTCTTGACCCAGAGTGAGTTTATCGGCTTAAGCTACTAGCAGGGCGGCAGCAGCTACGGCTCTTAGACAAGGTGGAAGTCCGCTGGCCACTGCATCCAGTTGCTTAGACATGTAGGCAACAGGTCTTTGCCATGATCCCAAGTACTGTGTCAATACTCCCACAGCCATTCTTCTTTGCTCGTGTACATACAGGTAGAATGGTCGTGTGTGATCAGGCAGACCTAATGCTGGGGCACTCATCAAAGCCTTCTTCACATCTTCAAATGCCGTTTGCTGTTCTTGAGTCCATAAGAAGGGGGTCGTGCTCTGTACCCTTGATAGCTGCATACAGAGGTTTTGCCAGTATCGCGTAGCTGGGAATCCATATCCTACAGAAGCCTGCTGCCCCCAAGAATTCTCGCACTTGTCTTCTATTCTTGGGTATCGGTATTTGACATACAGCTTCTTTTCTCTCTGGCCCCATAATTCTTTGACCTTCAGAGATATGGAATCCCAGATATTTGACAGTTGGCAAACACAACTGAGCCTTCTTTCTAGACACCTTGTATCCTGCCTTCCAGAGAATGTGTAGTAGATCGTGCGTTGCTTGCTGACATATTTCCTTTGTAACTGCTGCTATCAACAAGTCATCTACATATTGTAACAATACACACTCTCCTGGGATGGACTCGAAATCCAGTAGGTCTTGACTTAGAGCTGACCCAAATAGGGTAGGCGAATTTTTAAACCCTTGGGGCAGTCTTGTCCAGGTCATTTGGCGTTTTGAGCCCGTCACAGCGTTTTCCCATTGGAAAGCGAAGATACATTGGCTTTCTGCGGCAATTCGAAGGCAAAAGAAGGCATCTTTGAGGTCTAAGACTGTAAAGTAAGTAGCCCCGCCCGGAATTAAAGCAAGCAGGTTATATGGATTGGGTACAACTGGATGTATGCTAACAACCGCATCATTGACTGCTCTCAAGTCCTGCACAGGTCGATACTCATCTGTACCGGGCTTTTGAACAGGCAGCAATGGGGTGTTCCAGGGGGAAGTACAGAATTTTAGGATACCATACCGTATGAACTTATCCAGATAAGATTGGATGTTCTTCTTAGCCTTCTGCGGGATGTGATATTGTCTTAGGCTCACTGGATAAACCCCAAGTTTTAGTTCAATTTTAATAGGTGGAATATTGCGGGCTAGTCCTGGTGGGTTGTTCTCTGCCCAAACTCCTGGTATGTTGAAAAAGGATTCATCACTCCTAGGGTTTTGGCTAGTCAACGCTGTATAAAGTCGCCACTCTTCTTCCTTTGGTACGGATAATGTCATAATACCTGAAGGTCCACTAAACTTTAAGGATGTTGTTCCATTTGGTAGGAACGTAATCTGCGCTTGTAATTTGGATAGCATATCACGTCCCAGCAATTGGACTGGACATTCAGGCATGTAAAGGAATTGATGTTTTACTACGTGGCCTCCCAATGTACAGAGTCGACTTTTAAGAACCGGTTTTGCAGCACTTCTTCCAGTTGCTCCTATTACAGTAATAGTTCTTCCAGATGGAGGAGCAACTAGGTTAGTCACCACCGAATGTTCAGCACCAGTGTCGATCATGAACGCACTCCTTTTTCCCCCTATTGATACATCGACCATAGGCTCCGCTCGACCAAGGGGGATGGAGCCCGGTCGGTATCAATAGTCCTCCATGACCGTATCAGCCAATCCTACAAAGTCCCTACCTTCTCTATCGCGGGACCTTTGCGCTGCTGGATAGTACCTATCTTCCCTTACACTTCCTCTGTTCCCATTACTTCCTCTATTACCATTGCTCCCTCCGGGGCCTCCTCTACCTCTCGCTCTGCCTCTAAAGTTTCCGTAACCTGCCCTGGGTAGGTCTCTCTCGTACTGCTCTCTTTGCGGACACTCGTTTCTCCAATGCCCTTCTTCCTTACAATACGCACACTGATTCCTACTCAAAGGCTCCCTATTCCATCTACTATCGCCTCTATCTGTTCCCCGTCTATCTACGCCTGCGATCGCTACCGCTAGCATATCTGCCTTTCTACGCATCTTGCGCTCTTCCTCTTTCTTACTTTCTGTTTCCCTGTTCATGTACACTTTATTCGCTACCTCCATTAGTTGGGTGATAGACATACCTGCAAACCCTTCTAACTTCTGCAGCTTGCGCTTAATGTCTCCGTAAGCTTGGCTGACAAAGGCGGAGTTTACCATTCGGGAATTATCAGCGTCTTCCGGATTAAAGGGGGTATACAAACGGTATGCCTCCAATAATCGGTCATAAAAGACACTGGGCGCTTCATCACTTTTCTGAATCACCTCAACTGTCTTCGACATATTAATAGCTTTCTTCCCTCCGGCTTTCATGCCAGCAATTATAGCGTCTCTATAGGCTTTTAGTTGAACCATATCTGCGCCATTAACATTCCAGTCGGGAACGGTATTAGGATAATGTGTTGCGGCCCATGCTGCTGGATTGGCTTGGTTTAAAGCACGGGCTTCATCCTCTAGCGCTTTAATGGCCGCTTGGTTAATCCTAGTCCTTTCCTCATTATTGAACAATGTCATTAATAACTGCTGGCAATCAGCCCATGTCGGATTATGTGTCTGAACTATCGAGGTGAACAGATCGGTCATAGCTTGTGGTTTCTCAGTGTACGAGGAGTTGTGGGTCTTCCAATTCAAGAGATCGGTAGTCGTGAACGGGACATATACGAAGACTGGGTCAGCATATGCCATTTGCCCTGCGGCATCGAGATAGGCTGACCCAGGATTCAGACGAAGAGGCATCTGGTAATGTTTGAGTTGTTGGGTACCGGTCAGTTGTCGGGTTAGTATAGGGCTACGTAAAGAGGCGTCGGTTAGAGGTTCCAGTCGGGGGGTAATAGGGCATGAGGATGTGGGAGCTTGATTTTGGGAAAAGTTGGTAAATAGAATACTCCCAGCCGAGCTAGAAGAAGCTTGACCGGAAGTTTGAAGTGGCGCCAAATCAGGATATTCAGATCTAACGGGGGTTGGTTCTGGTTCCGGAAGGGAAGGTTTAATACGAGGGGGGGTGGATTCTGTACTGGAGGAGGAAGCGGAAGTGGATGGGGGCAATGAGGGGAGGGGTATAGAACTTCCTGCACTCGCGTCACCTCTTCCTATAGGGAAGTAAGGGGGCGGCAAAGGGATCTCGGACTCAGGGGGCGTGTCCAAAATGGGCCTAACCATAGCCCTAGTGGACAAACAAGTCCTGGCCACCATGAGGCGACATTGCTCCTCGTGGCATATCTGAATCCATCTTGGCGAGTCGTTTACGGCCTGTCTCCAACAATCAATATATGGAAACTGTCCGTAAAGTTCAGGCCTACCTGATACAGCCACGTGTACACGCTGTACCAGAGCTGGATCCAAACTACCACGTGGCGGCCATGCCGCAACCAAAGTAGGCCACTCCCTAGTGCACAAAGTGACCAAACGTACAGGAGACATTTTAACCCCAAGATCACATGTTTTAAATCCCTTTTTAAAATTCTTTACCATACAACCTAAGGGATCCAAAATCGTTGACTCCGACGCGCCCATACTTATCAATGGAACGTCGTTGACAACGAATACTATGCACGCGTTATATTCAACAGTCACACCCGTTTCCTTCGGCAACAGCACCACGTGGTACGGTTACCAAGTGAAACGTACACAATAACACAATAAACACTCAGGGAATTCCCGTACACACACAGCTGTTACACCAGTCACTAAATAATCAATATTATGCCCTTTGGCGAAACTATACAGTCACCCACGCTATAATTCTCTATATATGAATTACCCGTCTATAACACACCCCAGTAACATCGTCTTTTACAAATAGCGGTTACAGTACGGTTAGCATAGGTCAAAGCACAATTTAAGGTCACAATACAATTATTAGTGGTTATGGTGTTAAACATGCAATAGACGACAATGATTAGTACTTATATACAGTGTCAGTAAATATACAGGGTTATGGTACCGTGCACTATGATACAGCAACACACTATTAACACTCTCGCTAGACGGCTGAGCTCGCACTATCTAACAAGATATACACTTTACTAACAATCTTTAACACATATACAATCCCAACTAAACTATTGGCCAGTACCTTGAATGGACTACCTAAAACTATTTACACCCGTTTTGGTTAGCCACACTGCCCAAGCACCACATATAGCGAACTAGAGGGCGGAATTTACAACAGAACCCTCTTAGTCTATTTACTCTATCAAAAATCTAGTGGGTTCCAAATTTACACGCCTTCCCACTTAGCCAAGATAGGTTGAGATCTAGCGAACCGAATTTACACAGGCGCCGCTTAGTCTCCCGGTCCCTCCGACCTAGCGAACGTAATATACACCCTAGAACGCTAGTCTAGACAAGACACCGGTGTCCGGCTAGGGCTATTTACACAGGACCCCGCCTGACTCCAAACCAAATCAAACGGTCTTACTAAAGAGCGTTCGATTGAGCGGTGCGCCTTCGCTCCTTCCCTCCGACAGAGGGGGCAGATTCCATACACAGATTTAAACCCCTTTTGGGCCTACCGCACAATCGGTATACCCCTAGTGGGTCCGCCGTCTAAAACAGCGGTCGTCTTACCTCCTCGTTCCTGAACCTGAGTTCACACTCATCGACGGGGACACCCCAGCACTTCTTACGTAGAGGCCGATGATCTCCTGGACAACAGACCAGTGGTGCCGAGACGAAGGGAGGTCCACGCAGAAGTTCAGGGGTGCAGCCGTAGAGAACGTGGGCAAAGATAGGCCGTCTCACGCCTCTGCCTCTCAGCTACCGTTGAACGATGAGCTTCCCGGCCAATGCACCAAATGATACCGGAGAAACTGACGGAAGCCAAGCACAGAGAGATGGACACAGGTTTCTTCAGGAAGGAAGAGATTCTTTATTGGATCACCGATCGGGACTCAGAGGGACTAATGTCACCAAAATACAGCAAGTTCTGAGCCCCGGACAATAGTGCAGGCTCCTTATATAGGCACATAACTCCTCCCATATTAAGCTCCACCCGCACATTCTCTTGACCAATCAAATACAAATAAGAATTAACTTCCTGCTTGACCGCATGGCCTGTCCAGCACAATGGAGGAGGGGAATACTATATCCTGTTTTCTTGCACATGCTCCGTACACTACTGATCGTATCTTGCCTCGTGCAACCAACTGATTGATACGTCAGCATATGCACGTATACATGCCACGTGGTAATCTCGGCCTACTAATTTTTTTTTTTATAATTCTTTATTTTTTATTGTGCATGGTTTGACAGAAAGATATACGCTGCCACAACAGCAGACATAATCATGTCGATATCGTAAATTTATACATGCGTGGCATTGAGGTACAGGCACATTTTTTGTTTTATGAACAACTTGTAAACATATTGTTAAACATAGTTAAACGTGGTAAAACCAATCTAATGTCATACGGTACACAAGTGTCAGCATTAGTAGGTACACGAATTGCAAATTTATAACATTTATACGCGGACGAACAAAAGAGATAACAACATGTTACTGAGCAAGATATGTTGGTTATGTTAACCCAGTTGTGTATTTGTTAGCTAAATTATAAGTTTAACGTGTATATAGGAACAGGTGTAGGTAGTTCAAATGCTCATGGTGCGTGTTAGGTAGGATAAAGTATGATGCCCAGAGATACATGGGCTATGACATATTACGTTACAGACATTTACATTGCCAGACAATTACGGCCTGTGCGTTTACTGCGTCTCGGCTGCGAGATCATATCTATGCTCATTACCAAACATGCTTGTCAATCCTAGGGCATTCAACGTCTTGTAGTCTGCATAAAGGTATGTGCGTGTCTTAACACCTTTAAATTAAGTAGGGTATGAGGCTGTACCTGTGTGTGCTATATTCAACAGTGGGGTAGTGAGCAGATGAGATCTGTAGTGTACTCCCTCCTAGTGGGAATGCATAAAGGTGCGCACGGTTTACGGTGTATAATGCCATTGAGAGAGGAGATGAGTGATCTTCCGAGGTTAGTTAGTTGTTGGGTGCGATGTAGCTTACTGAAGTGTGGGGTGACTGTGTATACTACATTATGCTAGTGTAGGGGTGGAGTGCGGTATGAGTGTAGCCGTGATAGGTAAGTCAGGGTTCCCACTAGCCCCGTGGAGCTGGTCGTTACAGTGCCACTAGTCTACCCAGCAAAGTGAGCAAGTCTGTTTAGGCGACTCTTGCAGTACTCCATTAATGAAGGTATTTATGGTGCATAATTAAAGTATGCCAGTACAGGCAAACTAGTACGTGTTGATATTGAATTGAGTTGATGTTTACATGTAAATGGGAAATAATCAAAGAATAACATAAATAGAACAATTAGTAACACATTTTGTGAATTTTGGCTGAGTAAAAGGTACAGGCGGGCTATGCGTGTAGCTTACAGCAATCTGGCATGGAATCTTAGGTCTATGGGTGGTCACATTTGTCGAAGTGCGGCATGCTTAGGAAAAGAAAAAGAAAAAACAAGTGCGTACGGAACAGCGTGAGAGCATACAGTGCTCGAGCTGTGTGATTGGGTCCAACCGGGTCGGTGACTAAACCAGCGTAACTTGGGTTTGGTGTTGCTCTGTCCAAGTGTCCCGGTACCCTCGATGCCAACCATAGGTAAGGATCTAGAGAGTGAGCTGTGTTGAAGTTGGTTTCCAGGAAAAAGTAAAGGATAAAAAAGAAACAGGTTTAAGTCGACCACCACAGGCGTGCTTGTCATTGGAACCGATAGTCCCTGTGATCGTCCATCACTGTTCAAGTGGTGATGGTGGCGTATGGGTTCCGGTGTGAGGCCCTGTGGGACAAACGGGACGGTCCTGGTTGGGTCCCAGCTGTGTTGCGGGGAAGCTTGGCTCTTCTGGCCGTTTGGTTGGATGGAGTCCATAGAGAGGCCTAAGGATAGTAGAAGTGGTGCTGCGTCGCTTAAGTCCCGGATCTGGTGCGAGTCAGGTCCCTGTTGGACCGTGAGGGTGTGAGCTGGTCGCCAGCGGTAGTTGAGGCCTTTTTGGCGGAGTAGGGCGGTAAGTGGCTGGAGGGACCGTCTCCAAGCTAAGGTGCCGCTGGAGAGGTCTGCGTAAAAATTTAAAGTCCTGCCATCAAACTGTGGAGGCGTCTTGCCCCGCAGGGCATCTAGTATCGCCATCTTGTCGGAACCGTTCCGGAGAACTATTATAGTGTCCCTGGTAGACCCAGTGGGTGCCTTTTGGTGACTTGGGGATTCTGAAGCTGTTTTCTGGGTGAATGTGCTCTGCCTGCGCCGGTGGTAGTATCATAGCGAGCAGGCGTTTGATGGTCTGTGGTAGGCCCGCATCTGTGGCGCTCTCTGGGAGCCCCCTGAGTTTGAGGTTGTTTCGCCGCCTGGCATCTTCGATTTCAGCCATGCGGTAGTCGTGAGAGCGTTGTTGCAGACGCAGCTCCTGTACCATGCGTTTGAGCTCCTTTATGTCTTCGGAGTTCGTTTCGGTTCTGTTTTCTAGCGTATTTAGTCGGCTGGTCACCCCCTTTAGATCCCCCTCAGTGCAGCGATCTCTTTGTGGATGCCATTGTGATAGTCTGCCAGCATTTGCTTAAGGATCGCTACCGTCACTGGTGTGGGGTCCTGAGTGGCGTTGGTCGGTGGTGAGGGCCGTCCTGCTGTGTGGGTCGGTAGGTATTCCTCACCTGAGAGGTCATCGGAGAAGTCCGAGCAGCCTCCATGGAGCGCCGCCATGTTGGCTTCGTTTGCGCCTCGGGCCTGCCGCCACATGTCTCCTATGGTGAGTCCCGGGTTGTTTTTCCTCGGGATTTTCTTGCCGGTTTTGCGTCCCATATCGTTGGGATGTAGGTCTTGGGCTTTTGCCTTGGTCCGGGTGTCGGTAAGTTGGGGTTTTGTCAGTTTTCTCTCGTTTGGGCCTCGGAGCTCCGGAATATTGCGACTGCTTGCCTCGGCTGTTAGGCTCCGCCCCCCTCGGCCTACTAAATTTATTTTTACCGAGATTCCACCACACATGCAAAAGCTGCACAAAACTGATCCTACCAGCCAGGAAGAGAGTATTCCATCCTGCTGATTGACTGTCCAGGGAGGATTGTCATCAAGTAAGATAACTTCATTTTGAAGGATGTTATTATGTAAACTTCAATCATTTCTAATTTTAGATTGGCTAGGCAAGAAATTAAATGTCAGTAATCACAATGCCTGCTGCTGCTGCAAATGTGCATTGTTTTTTGTTTCTTTTATTTCAGCTCTGGAGGTGCTATGTTAAAGGTGAAGGCAATTATCAGAACAAACTAGCATACATGTTATAAATGTTGAAAGTACTAGTAATTCATGACAATAACCGTGGACTCAATTTAAAAAGAATGTTTATAAATGCTTACTTATATGGAATATGGTCCTTGGATTTAGCTCACTTATAACCACTTTCTCTTTGCAGGGGTACTCTCCCTTTATCATTATCGCATATAAAGCCTTCCCCATAAGAAAGTGTTGACTCAGTGCTTTCCTATGGGGATTTTCAAGAATCTGGACGTCTTCATGCAAAGATATCCAGCGTTGTTTCATGGAGTTACGTAACTAAGACCTCTAATGGCTAGTGTGGGTGTGTGGGGCAGCAGGGGAAAGGGGGAAGGGTTGCAAAGGCAGCAAACAAGAGGTCTGTAGCTTTTGTAAGTTGTTTTTTATATATGTATGTATATAAGTGTATTGACGCTATTATCCATTTAATGAAATATATAAATATATCCCCAATGAAAAGTGCAGCAATAAATTCATTCATGTTTTTATTCAGGCTAAATCTACTAAACAGTGATATATATGTATATATATATATATATATATATATATATATATATATATATGATTTATTTTTTGGGGCAGTGGATTGTCCCTTTTTTCTCTGTAAGGATGCTCACTCTAAATCACGTATAAACAGTAGCTACATTCAACGTATATTATATCCTGTCCAATTAGTGTCAAGATGCAGATAAAGATATCTTAGCAATGGACTCCAAGACATTGCCAACTCCAAGAGTCCATGATAGAGAAGCCCGGTGGCTATTCCAGGTTTCACTGTTATATGTATGCTATCAATGGCACCTAGGCCAGTCCTAGTTTGGCTAGAGGTGGCAGTGTCTGGCTGTCCCTTCTCTCAGAAGTTCATTGATATTTAAACCTGTTGGAGTTATTGATAATTCTCTGCCAAGTAATATGATTATCTCAGAGCTCCTAATAACCTCAAGTTATTATATATCACAACAACGAGGGACTACTACTCTCACCAGTCCCAACCAGGTATCTAGAGGAATAAAGGTAAACATTTATCCCTTATGAACAAACCTCATGAAAAACATTATTACAATGTTAGCTCCAAGCAGTTATTTAGAACTGGATATCACAATCATGTCTGTTCTATAGGGTATAATTTGCTGAAAAAAATATAGGATTCTATAGGGTGGGAGATTAACATTTGCTTCATCTGCTCTTTGATTTTATTAAAGACACGGAGGCTCATATTATGCATAACTCTTTCTTTATTTCCTCAGCAGCAAAGATAGAGGAATATAAATATTATCAAAATGAAAGAAAAAAAATGTATAGGCACAGGCAACCAATCACATAACAGAGGGAGTAACTATATAAGTTCTGTGTCTCCCACAATCCCCCTCTTTCTTTGCTGCTTCCTCAGACAGATAAGTGTTTTACTCTTAGCTCTTGGTTCTATTTTCTGTTTGCATTTTATTTGTATGTACTTGATTTTATATTGCCCTTTTGTGCATTATTGTGTAGTTCTTCTGTTTGTTTTCCCTATCGTTAGTGTTGCCTCAGGGACCCCTGGGGGGTCTTTTTCTCCCCGACCGGGAGGTTCTTTCCCTGCCCTCCCCTGCTCCCACGTGCTTCCGCACGGGACCTGGCGCTACCTCTCTGCCGCTTCTTCTTCCACGGCCGCGGCTGCGTGCTCTACTCTCCCCGCACGCGCCCCTTCCCCCGCCGGGGACCCGGCCGCGAGCGCTTCCCTCACGTGCGGCGGCCATTTTGGACAGACCTCGCTCTGCTCCCTGTGCTGCCGTGCGGTCAGTCACCTCGTTGCCTCTCTGGGTCTCCTGGGAAGACTAACGGTCTGATCCTTTTTTGTACTCTCACTGTTATTCTGTGGGTTAATCAACCCTGCTTCCTTAGTGCTCTGTTTCAGTTATTTATTCTTTTCATTATCCTCACTGTTATTGCCCAATATGCAGGATAGGGAGGATGGACCTGCAGGTCCCTCTGGGGACTTTCACATAGATAATGCTGAGGGTGCTATGGCCTCTCAAGAGTTTCAGGCCCTGCTAGAGGCCACTATGGCTTCTTCCATACAGAAGGCTATTGCCTCAGCCATGGGAGCTGTCTCTTCCTCATTTTCACAGTCCCTGCATTCTATGGTTTTACCTGCACTGGCCACCCCTGCCCCCCTGCGTGTGGGGTCCCCTTCCCCTGCACAGACTGTGCCTGGAGCCCGTAAGGCAAGGGCCAAGTCTAGACATGTCGGCTCCCACTCCTCAATGCAGGTGTTACCTGCCATGACAGACACGCTGGAGGCGGTCACAGATAGCGCGCACCCCACGCGCAAAAGAGCCCCTGGCCAGGCTAAAAAGGCTACTTCGTGGAAACGTTCTAGAGCCCTAGATGATGGGTCGGATACCAACCGGAGTGTGGAAGTCGAATCCGACATTATGGAGTACGACTCCTTTGACGAAGGTGAGTCTGGCGAGGATTTGCCCCTTACGGGCATGACCCTTCTCGGGGTCTTCTGCCAAGGCCCGGGGTCAAGTATTAGGCCCCTCTGGGGATGCCAAAACACTTTTTGACCCACAGGGTAACCCCCTGTTCGACCCGGACGACCTACGTCACCCCCGGTCCGCTGAATGGGTCCCTCCAGATCATATTGCCCAATATGTGGCTAAGCGCATCCGCACCCCCCTTTCTAAAGAAGGCCGCAATAAACTGCGCGCCGAATGCCCACGCCCTTCCCTCCCGGGCGCAGCTTGTAAGACCCCAGACATTGATCCCCAGATTGCCCAGTTCCTAAATAAGTCGGGCTGGAAACGCAAGAAGGGTCTTGATCATTCCCTGAAGAGATGCCAGGACAAGATCCTGGATACTCTAGGGCCCCTATCGAAGCTATACAAGCTTCTCGATGCCGCCAGAACTGGGGACTCAGTTTTGGATGTGGACGTGGCCATTGGTTGGGTCCAACGGGCTATCTGCTTGCTGGGGAACGCTAATACGGCTATGTCTGCCGAGAGGCGTAAAGCGATCCTCATAAAGATCGACCCTAAACTGGCCGCTATGACTGTGGCGGAACCTGTTCCGACTGATAAGGGCTTGCTATTTGGCACCTCCTTTGTTAAAGACATGGGTTCGTATGTCAAGACCTTTACGGCAATTGATAAGGCGCAGGCGAACATGAAACGCGTGTTCGCACCCAAGGATTTCGGAGGGGCAGGGCGTAGCAGGAACCGTCCACCCGGCCGTGGTTTCCGAGCTGCATTCCGTGCAACCAGAGGTTCCTTCTTTCCCTCCCGGGGATTTCAGGACCCGAAAACCCCTCCCTTCTTTCCAGCCAGGGGACGAGCTTGGGGCTCCAGATACCCCCGCGGTGGCGCTCCCAGCAGACGTCATTACGGTGAGTACCCTTTCTTCCCCTCTCGCTCATGTACAGGTAGCAGGCAGGCTAGCCTTGTTTTACCAAGGGTGGGCAGATATCACCTCAGATGCTTGGGTACTGCAATGCGTAAGGGGATATCGTCTGGAGTTCGTTTCCATGCCTGTCCAGTTTTATACCCCCAGGGAGCTGTCTCTCCCGCCAGACCAGGACGAGATGATTTCCACTTAAGTCGTGGAAATGTTGTCCAAGGGCGCGATAGAAGAGTTGCCGTTCACCGCCCGAGGCTTTATGAGCAATTTGTTTCTGGTGCCAAAGAAAGGGGGCGGGGTCCGCCCAGTGATAAATCTCCGGATGGGAACTCGCACGGGCTGGTGTTGCAGCACCAGTTGCCCCTGGTAGCGTGGTTCCTTTCATGGGACCCTGGGTTATCCCAGACGTTCCACGAACAACTCTCCTGCTTCTCGATAACGCCTGGGCTCCGGGTACACGAGCAGCTTATCAATCTTCATGGAGATCGTGGTCTGATTGGTGCGTGGAACGGGCAATGGATCCCATATCTGCCCCTCTCCATCTGATCCTGGAGTTCCTCACGTTTTTATTTGACTCGGGCAAGGCATACCGCACAATCAACCTTTCCCGCTCGGCTATTTCGGCCGGTCACAAGGGTCTGGGCGGTGCACCTGTCGGCAGGCATCCTTTCGTATGTCGCCTTCTTAAGGGTATTCGCCTCACTCGTCCTCCTCGGCCTCACTTTTCTGCCTTTTGGGACGTCAACGTGATGTTGCAGTTCCTATCATCGTGGTACCCTAACCAGGAACTGACTCTTAAACAACTGTCATCCAAACTGGTGTGTAACTGATGTTACTCTGTTTCATGTAAGAGGGTCTCCGACGTCAGGGCCCTGGATTGGGATGCCATTGCCTTCACTCCGGAAGGCGTTACTTTTAACATTTCCAGGAGGACTAAGTCTGCATCCAAGTCGTTTACGTACCCAAGATTCTCAGGGTGTCCGGCGCTCTGTCCGGTGGACTGCCTTAAGGCTTACCTGGACGCTACACGATCCTTTCGTTCGTCCGATCTACATGCCCTATTCATCTCCTTTAAATCACCTCACCGGCCCATTTCAACACCAACCCTGGCACGTTGGGTGCGTTGGCTGTTATCTTCAGCAGGTATAGACACCTCTGTATTTACACCTCATTCTGTGCGCGGTGCTATGGCCTCGAAAGCATCTACAGTCGGATGTCGTCTGGAGGACATTATGCGAGCGGCAGATTGGTCTCGAGAATCGACCTTTCGTGACTTCTACTTCAGACCAATTGAACACATTGCATCTCGGGTGATAGCACAGCTTTAAACTTGCATAATATGAGCCTCCGTGTCTTTAATAAAATTCCCAGATTTTACTAGTTACATTACGTAAAGTCATGATTTTATGAAAGACACGGAGGCGAGTACCGTGTTTCTCCGAAAATAAGACAGGGTCTTATATTAATTTTAGTCACACAAAACACACTAGGGCTTATTTTTAGGGTAGGGCTTATTTATTTACGGTACCGGTATGTACATTGAACCCCCCCTTTAATTAATCCACCCCCTCTAATTAATCCACCCCCCCTTTAATAAATCCACCCCCCTTTAATTAATCCACCCCCCCTTTAATTAATCCACCCCCCTCTTTAATAAATCCACCCCCTCTAATTAATCCACCCCCTTTAATTAATCCACCCCCTTTAATTAATCCACACCCCCTCTAATTAATCCACACCCCCTCTAATTAATCCACACCCCCTCTAATTAATCCACACCCCCCTCTAATTAATCCACCACCCCTTTAATTAATCCACCACCCCTTTAATTAATCCACCACCCTTTAATTAATCCACCCCCCCTTTAATTAATTCACCCTCCCTCTAATTAATCCACCCCCTCTAATTAATCCACCACCCCTTTAATTAATCCACCACCCCTTTAATTAATCCACCACCCCTTTAATTAATCCACCACCCCTTTAAGTAATCCACCACCCCTTTAATTAATCCACCCTCCCTTTAATTAATCCACTCCCCTTTAATTAATCCACCCCTCTAATTAATCCACCCCTCTAATTAATCCACCCCATCTAATTAATCCACCCCATCTAATTAATCCACACACCCCCTCTAATCCACACCCCCCTCTAATTAATCCACACCCCCTCTAATTAATCCACACACCCCCTCTAATTAATCCACACCCCCCTCTAATTAATCCACACCCCCTCTAATTAATCCACCCCCCTTTAATTAATCCACCACCCCTTTAATTAATCCCCCCTCCCTTTAATTAATTCACCCCCCTTTAATTAATTCACCCCCCCCTTTAATTAATTCACCCCCCTTAATTAATTCACCCCCTCTTTAATTAATTCACCCCCCCTTTAATTAATTAAGTCCCAGGCATAAAATACCGGTATCTACTCACAGTTCAAAGAGTCCGACCACTGGGTGCCTCACCGCCCGGAATGGATCCTTCCGCTGAAGATCCGTGAAGGCAGACTGACGGCGCTGCGCACGTCGTCATCACGCTGCGCACGTCGTCATCACGCTGCGCGATGCCGCGGCCCGCAACGCTCCTCCCCCTCCTGATAGAAGAAGGAAGTCCCGCCAAAGGTAAAATGCCTAGGTCTTATTTTCGGGGTAGGGCTTATATTGCAGCCCACCCCGAAAATTCGGCTAGGGCTTATTTTCGGGGTAGGTCCTATTTTCGGGGAAACACGGTATTATTCCCTCCCACCCTCCCGGTGTGGGACTTAGATATGAGATGCTCTTGGACTCTTCAGGTATGTTGCAATTTGGTCTGTCTTTATGTCATTGAGTACGGCTTTATGCAGTTTTATACTGATTATTAATTTTGTTTTTTATATTTTTCAGAGCTCAGTTTTGTCTATGACTCACAATGATTGTATTTGGTAAGTCTACAGTTTCGAGTTTGGAAATTACCATATTTTTCTGTCTTTTTTAGCTTGAAGTTATCGCTTTGTTCCCGTTTTCCTGTTCTGGTCAAGTGGGATATCGTTCTTCTTACCTGGTCTTCGGTTTCGCAAGAAAGAGGAGGATTGTGGGAGACACAGGACTTATATAGTTACTCCCTCTGTTATGTGATTGGTTGCCTGTTGTGCCTATACAGTTTTTTCTTTCATTTTGATAATATTTATATTCCTCTATCTTTGCTGCTGAGGAAATAAAGAAAGAGTTATGCATAATACTCGCCTCCGTGTCTTTAATAAAATCATGACTTTACGTCATGTAACTAGTAAAATCTGGGAATTGTATCACACTAAGGGCAGACTTAATGGATGATTGGACAGAGTGGCCCTTAAATACACCAGTCTACTGTAATGAACCTATTGGATGCATGTATTCCCTATATGGGTATTTTGAAGAACTGTATATTGAAATGGACTTTTCATTGGGTTGGTGAACTGTGTGATTTTGCACTCTATTGGGCAAAGGGATTTAGCAGGTACAATGCTCAATAATACGCTATACCTGGATTTACTATGGGTTTTATTTTTTATGCTGTAAGTGCAATAGTTTATGCTTGAAGACACTGAAGAAATTTCTGGGAAGCAACAAAAGAAATAGGGCTTTGCTGGTGATATACGAGCTATGCTTGATTATATTACTTTTGAGTAGCATCATAACCACTACAGCCCTGTACACTAAGTACAAAATAGGAGTTGAAGCTAATTTTAATTTTCATGGCGCTGCCTAATATCCCCATTAGAGATAAGTCCAACTGCCCATCCACTTTATTTATCCCTGTCTGCCTGTCTATGTATCGGCCCTCATACTGCAAAACCGAATATGTTAAATGAGTGCTCGGTAATGCAGAGTATCACGTCAGGGAGCAAATAGTGCTGTCCTTTGAATCTCAGGTCACACACGGGTGGGTGGCTAATTGAACATTGCCCCTGGGTATATTGCTGCAGCATATTTTGCACATCTTGCAGTTGCATTGAATTGAATGAAAAGAGAAGAGACTGTGAGCTCCTTGCACCATTACTGAGTAAAAGAGCATAAAAGGCTATATGACGTGTAGTATAACTTTAATTCCAAAGGACATATTGGAACATTTGAGAAATCTCATTGTATCCTTCCCAGTAAAATATTGTATAATTTAATAACTCCAACCATCCAAAAATCCAGGAGGTTCAGACCCAGTAAGAAAGGTTAGGCAGTGGAAATTGACTTATTAAATGGATAATAGCGGCATCTTGGAAGACGGTAACAGACTGCGTTACAAGCTACGTGACTCCATAGTGACCAGCAGACCTCATACTTTTATTTACTGGTTTCCAAGATATGTTTCTGGTGCATCAGAATCAAATATTCAATCAAGATCTTGCAAGACAATGTTATCCTTTTGCTTATAAATGCTGCTCACCCATCATATTTAAGTTATAGCATATATACAACCATACTTTATTTTTCCACTATAAATAGAATTTATGCTATTGCCTTCTATCACTATTGTGGAACTAACAGAATTTCAGAAGGGCTTTTCCTATAATGAGAGAATCTGTGAAAAGGTACTGTGCAGGGTTGTGCAGAAATGCAATGCTGTCAAAACAAGTGGGAGCGATAACATTCAGCGCAATACTAGGCTGCTTCGCAGCTGCATGACCTCTGCACCGTCAATACGTGTCAAGGGCACTGTCTTCTAACCCAGACTAATATAGAAAATTAATGTAATTCCCTGCCCCCATTCCGTGGACCAACTATAGGCTGTAGAGGAGCTGAAATCACAAGGTTTTTGCATTCACTTTGTTTCACTGTAGTGTTTCGCAATAAAGTAACGCTGTATCCAATTAGGGCCTCAATTTTAGTATTTTTGGATAACTTTTTCATTCAAACGATTTCACATTTTTGGATAAACTTTAAAAAAAATGTTTTTGGAAAATATTAAAATATCAAAAATAAATCCGTTATAAATATATGTATCAAAATATATGAATTAATTTAAAACGCTTATCCAAGTATCTGATAGTGAGCCTTAGAGATGAGTCGCTCATCTCTTTAAGTCATGGTTTTAACTTCTGCTTGCTGTGTGTTTCAATAAAATACACTATTATACTTTAGTCAACCTTCCGTACTCCAGATATTATGGACTTCATCTCCCTTGATGCTTTGCAAGATTTACTGCTGAAAGAGCATTATAGTGATGCCCATCCCTCTATTCTTCTCTTGGAGGTGCTGCTTTAAAGTTAATTGGATACTGTATTGCAAATTTTTTTTGGAAAACACAGTTTTGTGGAAACAGAGCTGTTCTTTTGTTTACATCAGACCTGCACAAAATATAGCCTGGGAACTACTGCTGGTGCAGCTGGTGCAATGCACCAAGCCTACACGCTGCAGGGGGAGTCATCAGATGGCCCATGCACTTAGGTACTGCTGAAAAGGTGCCATGGTCCTTAAGAGCGTGACTGGGCTCCTGTAGTATCTGCAGCATGGGAGGAAGTTACAGCCTGTCACTTCCTCAAAGCTATAGAGAGTGCCACACGGGAGGGAGGAGGCACAGGCAGCATAGGGGAGAGATAGAAGTAGTGAACAGCTAATGCATGACCCCCACACATAAGCCTCAAGCAAGCCACCCTCCAGCAGACAAAATGTATAATAACAGGAGGGTGGCTGCAAATATAAAAATAATGATATGTATATGTTTGTTTAAGTGTGTGTATCTGTATGTATGTATCTTTGTGTTGGCGTGCATGGCCATCTTTAACACAGGGCTAAAAGGGCAGCTGCCCCTGGGCCCTTTTATTCCTAAGGGGCCCAAAGCAGCTGCCCCTTGAGCCCACAAGAGTTTAATCAGGGGACAGCGGCCCTTTAATATTTCACCAGACCGGGCCCTTTAACCTTGTCTCCATGCGGGCCACGCCCAGGCACCTATCATTTTGTTTCCCTGCAGAGACGCTGCTGGGCCCCTGTCACAGGTATCCCTATGGCCAGGCCCCTCTTTCTGTGTTTCAACGCAGGCGGCCGGGCCCCTGTGTCTTTGTTCCCCCACTGGCCTGCTGAGAGGAAGTGAGTTTGTGTGTGTGGAAGAACCAGCCTCGCCACTGGGCATTGGAGAAGACAGATTGCCAGCCTCCTGCCCTGTGACTATGGCCCCATGTTGAAATGCTTGATTTTACCCTGCAAAGACCCGAAAGCCCTATGTGAGCGGTGTTACCCCAGATAGCTATGCCATGAAGCCCATTCGTATAACGAAAGACTATGTGAAAGACTTTGGCTCCATGGCAATTGAACTGTAGGTATGTGATCTGAGCGGCATTCAGTCATAATGTGCGCTCAGATCTAAGCTATCTGGTGATATGTGGAATGTACCTGTTTTATGCAATAGCTGCACAGTTATATATTTTTGTGTATTTTATTGTAGTTTGCTACCATGTGGCTAATGGAGTTTTGCCTCTGTCCTTGGAGATAATTGGATTACTTCCCAATTATCTCCAGGATAGAAAACTCTGTGGAACTGGTTTTGGGCAGAAAAGCCATGCTTCATTTAGTCAAATAGGACTTTCCCTTAACTTTTTAACCCCTGAACCAATTGCCCTGATTTTTGAGTATGTGTATATTTCAAGCATGCTGATTCGGATTATGTGAATGGCATGTATATTTTGGAAGTTATTAATATTTTGTAAAAACTGTATTTATCTGCCTATGATAATTATATTACCCATTGTGTTCAGTAATCATATCACAGGCAGAGGGGAGGATTTTGTGTGGGAGTGTCTGTGTGGATTGTACGGATTGATTGGTTGTTTCTCAAAACCCTGTGGGCAGTACTATGTTTGTGGATTGTGAATAAAAGAGGATGTATGTGCAAGTACAGTCAGTTCTGCTTGACCTCAAAACGAAGTGTCGTCTCGTTCTTGGAGGAATTGGATTGTATGCTGATTGCCAGGAGTGTAAGCTGATTGTATGCTTTTCCTGTTCAGCTGTTTACAGCATTCATATGCTTGAGAGCATTCTCTATGCTTCTAAGGTTCGGTGGTTGTGGTGTCTGCCGCAGTGCTTGGAGTCCTCAGGAAGCGCTAGGAGCATCCATCAACGGAGGTATCCAGTCGGGGTGCCCGTCGATCCGTTACAGTGTGTATGTAAGATTGTGTGTCTGTGTATGTGTACCTGTGTGTCTGTGTATGCATACCTGTGTGTCTGTGTACCTATGTGTCAGAATGTATGTGTACCTGTGTTCTTTGTCTGTGTACCTGTATATCTGTGTTTGTGTACCTTTGTGCCAGTGTATGTGTACTTGTGTGTCAGTGTGTAGTGTGTCAGTGTATGTGTACCTGTGTGTCTGTGCATGTGTACTTATGTGTATATGTACCTGTGTGTCTGTGTATGCTGTGTATGTGTACTTGTACATGTGTGTGTGTACCTGTGTATGCATACCTGTGTGTCTGTGTACCTGTATGTATGTGTTTGTGTATTTGTATTAGGGTGTATATGTATCTGTGTCACTGCCCAACATTGTGTCATTCACTCCTCTAGCCCTTGCACACTCACCTTGCCACAGGTACCATTTTAGGAGGGCCGGGTTCAAGTGGCCCAAGCAAATGCTTGCCCAGGGTCCAATCAATATTAAAGACGGCCCTGTTTTTGTGTGTGTGTGTGTCAAGGTGTGTGCATCTGTGTGTCAATGTGTGTGTTTATGTGTGTATCTGTGCTGTGTGTTAATATGTATATTTGTGTAAATATACCTAGTATATCCCATGTGGTAGTATATGTGCATACATCCCAGCAATAAAAAACACCAGCACAACATGCAAACATACCCCTGCATTCAAGCACAAATATTACATACAAATACACCTCTGCAGTCAAACTCCAACATTATATACAAACACATCCCTGTACTCAAACACCAATACTACACACAAATGTACATACACATTTAAACGCGAACACTACATGTAAACACAAAAAATGCGAACATTACATACAAGTACATGACAGGTGTATAGTCGCCATTTGGGCAGTCGGAATCCAGGACAAACCACCCCCATATCCTAACCCAATAACACACAGACACTAAGTAATATGGGGAAATTTGTCCACAGCTTTATTAACCAATAATTAATAATAGTATTAATAATAATAATAATAATAATAATAATAAAAAATTAACAGATAAAACATGGGTCATTGCCCCCCATACTCCGCCCCCTCGCATCCTGTTCCTTCGGCTACCATACAAAAGGCAATGACCCCCATATAATAACACATATACATATTTATAACATACACCAACATTATTCCAAAGTGCCAACCATCCATTAACCACGGCAGGGGTATACCCGGATACCCCTGCCCCACCAGGTTCTGAGCCACTTCCAGGACTCGAAACCTCTCAACCACCGATGACCACAATCTGTTTATTCCACCTCACGTTCATCCAGGGGAGCCTATTTCCTCTCCTTCAGCTCCCCGTCCCGCCACAAGCTCAGACCTTGACCCCTTAAGCTGTCTGAGCTCCGCCACCCCGAAGAAACAGAGCCATCCGTATACCATCCTGCCAACCCAAGTTGAGCAGGTCCAAACCCACATCCGAGAGGTGAACACCATCTGAGCGGTAGTATCCTGGCAACCCTTCCTCCAGCTCAAGGTGCCTTACCACCACACCCCCTACCTTCCGGACAAAGCTTGCCATCAAGCTATTCACTTTCTTTCTGCACCTATCCATAGCCACCGGATCCCGAGCGTGCCGCCACCGGCGCCGCGGGACAATCTCCGACCAGACCAACATGACCCCCGGAAGCAGGCCTCTCAACTTATTGATGTCCTGCTTCATCCACTTCACCAGCCGGCGTTGCGGCGTAAGGCCCAGGTCATTACCCCCAATATGTAGGACCAGCAAGTCTGGCGCGTATCCTGCTGCCAGCATCCCAAACAGCGTACCACAAACATCCCCCCAGCAAAATCCCCGATACCCAAACCAACGAACTGCCAACTGGCCTCTCGGAAAACCCAGCTGCTGGCCTCGCGCTCGAGCTGCGGCCCTCCTCTCGGCCCAGAAGACAAACGAATGGCCCACGATCCATGCCTCACGCCCTGGGGGGGGAAAAAACAAATGATGAGGGAAGTCCGACAGAGACCCCCACCCCAGCCCAAACAACACAGTGAACCATTTCAATATAGCCAGTTACAAGTCTATTTTTTTTTTTTTGCATAAAACGGTCCCCAAGTCCATTACTCCAACAGACCCAACCGGACATAGGAACGGAATCTTACTGATTCCCACCTCCCGATCCGCTTCACCACCTCGTCCCCCAATCCCAACCGAGCCGCCTCCGTGGCCGCCCCAATACGGAACGAGTGCGTTCCAAATCGTTCAGCACGAAGCCCTAACTTGCCCAAGCCCAACCGAAAAACTTTCGTGAACTGGAACCGAGATAGGGACGATCCGTCGGCATGCACCAACAAGGAACCCCCCATCGCTGGCCTCCGCGCCAGGTACTCCGCCGTAGCAGCCAACGGGCACAAAGCCGAGCCCGGCAAGGCCCCCAGTGCCACGTCCCGGCCCACGCCGTGGACGTCCGTTTTGGATCTGCCAAGGTGCACCACCACCTTCCCATCCAAGACACGAACCCCCGAAAATTGCAGGCCCCCCTGCACCATCTTATTAGCGCTCACCAATTCCCCAATTCGGAATGCCCCAAAAAACGCCAAAATAAACGCCACCTTGAACAGCGAAGCCTCGAACCCATCGAAACAGATCTCAGGCAATAGACCCACCAAGTCCCCCAGTAGCTGAACCGACACCGGGTGCCTGGTATCTGGCGACCTGCGTCCCTTGCGATAACCCTTCAGGGCTTGCCTGATGACGAAGGTCTTGGTAAAGTCCTCCTTCCCATGCCACCTAAACCAAAATGCCATCGCCGCCATGGACCTGTCCACCATGGCAGGCGACGCCCCTTTTGCCAGCAACTGACAGGTGTACCACAGGAAAGCATCCCGCAGGGCATCCCCGCCGTCCATGGCCAACCCGTCCAGCGACCGCTCCCACAAGCCCCAAACCTTACTGTACGAGGCCCAAGTGGCCGGTGCCAGAGAAGCCTTCACAAGTCCTCCCAGCTGCCAAATCTCGTCCGGGCAAGCCTGCCCTTCCTTCGATGCCCCCGGCGCCACCAGCCAGAATCGGGACCACTGAAAACGAGACAGAGCATCAGCCACCTCATTCAAATAGCCGGGAACATGGCGCGCGCGAAAAACAACATTCCGAGACATACACAGCAATACCAGTCGCCTAAGCAGCTTAACCACCGGCCTCGAGGCCGCAGACTGACGATTCACCGCGTGAACCACTGCCATGTTATCCGAGAAAAAGACCACTTTCCGATCGCGCAGCCCGTCGCCCCACAGTGCCATCGCAACGGCCAACGGGAACAACTCAAGGAAAGCCAAGTTGCGCATAAGAGGGCTCGAACCCCAAGAGTCCGGCCACCTCCCCGCACACCAGCAGCCACCAAAATATGCCCCAAAGCCCACGCTGCCCGATGCATCCGTGAAAAGCTCAAGCTCGGCCGACGACTGGCCCTCCTGCCGGAACAACACCGTCCCATTAAAAACCCGCAAGAAGGCATCCCAGATGCCCAAGTCCGCTCTCATGGCCTCCGACACCCGGATGAAATGGTGCGGGGACCGAACCCCCGCGGTAGCGGCCGACAAACTGCGACTGAAGACCCTTCCCATTGGAATGACCCGACATGCAAAATTGAGCAGCCCAATCAAAGACTGGAGCTGCCGCAGAGTAACCTTGTGCGCCCCGGCCACAGCAGCCACCGCCCCTCGAAGCCTGTCCAGCTTATCCCGGGGCAGCCGACATTCGCCCAACGCAGAGTCAATCTCCAGACCCAGGAAACTCAGACACGTGGTCGGGCCTTCAGTTTTATCCGCCGCCAGCGGAACCCCGAAGTGGCCCGCCACCCACTCAACCGTCCGCCAAATCATCCAGATAATGCACAATAAAACGATTCCCCGCTTCCACCCGTACCACCCATTCGAGAAAAGTGCTAAATTTCTCAAAATAGGAGCACGAAATGGAACAACCCATGGGCAGGCACAAGTCCACGAAGTAGGCCCCTTCGAAGAAACACCCCAGTAGGTGATGACAGTCCCGGTGGACCGGCAGCAGCCGAAACGCGGCCTCAATGTCCACTTTCGCCATCAGAGCCCCACGCCCGGCCCGCCTGACCAGATCGACCGCCCGGTCGAAAGATGCATATGACACCGAGCACAAGTCCTTATGAATACCGTCATTCACCGACTCCCCTTTCGGGTACGAGAGATGGTGAATGAGTCTAAATTTACCCGGCTCCTTCTTGGGAACCACCCCAAGTGGGGAAATCCGCAGGCCTCCCAGCGGAGGCACTGCGAACGGGCCCGCCATGCGGCCCAGCCCGACTTCTTTGCCCAGCTTCTCCCTAACCACGTCCGGGAAGTCAGCCACAGACTTCAGGTTGCGCAGCCACTCCGATCCCCCCTCCCGCTCCTGAAACGGAATAAAAAACCCCACTGCAAAACCCGCCAGGAGCACAGCAGCATCCGCCCTGTTATCGTAGCGGCTTAGCCACGGCTCCATCGCGCTTAGCCTCACTGGGGTTAAGCCCAGGGGAAGCGGATGCACCCCCCCCCCGGCTGCGACAGCCGCACCGGCGCCACCGGACTTACCCTTCTTGAAGCAGCGGTTGAGCCCATGAGCGCCTCCGCAGCCAGAGCACTCGTGCTTGAAACGACAGGTGGCCCCCCATTTGCATTGGCCCTCATTATAGAGCCAACATAAGCCCTTTGGTAAGGTGGCCGACGAGGCGGACTGCCCCCTTGCGCCGGCCGAGTTCTGAAAGGGCTGCGCCTTTTGCGCCATCATCAGCTTCATCCAGAGCGGCAGGTCCATTTGGCTGACCTCTACCACCACGTGGCACCTGGGAACCCCTGGGGCTACGACTCCTCCCGTCTCTACCAGCAGGCCGCCCCTGCCGACCATACCTAGGGGCTGCCGCACCTTCCCCTGCCGAGCTGTCCGAGGGGGAGCAGTGCCGACCCGACCTCCCCCGCGCATCCCGGGACCCCAGAGATCTAACGGGCGAGGGACTGCCGCTACTACTCCCAGAACCCGGCCCCCCCTGCCGCCCAACCACTACGGAGGATCCCAGTCCCCGGCCTCCCCTACTCCTCTGCCTAACTACCTCCGGAACCCCCTTTCCCGCACCCACCGCTACTGCCCCCTTACCTTTTCCCCCATGCTTACCAGACCCCGTCGGCCCAGACCTACCCACCACCCCTTCGGGGGACCCGCTCTCTGACCTGGCCGCATCCCGAGAACCCCCACCGCCCTTGGAACTCACTCCTTTCGAACCACATTTACGCTTAGGGGCCCCAGGACCCTCCCCCTTACGACTATGGCCCGGGCGCCCTCCACCGGCCTACTCCTGCCCCCCTCCGTGGCAGAGCTCCCCCTAGCGACCTTCCCGCCAAGAGGGCCCCGGACGGAGTCCTCTGCACTTGCCTGTTGCCTCCCCGGCCGGCCATACGGTCTCCCGGATCCAGCCTCATCATCATCGTCACTCTCCGATGAGGGGGAAGCCCTCCTAGACCTCCCCTCCGTGGGTCCCGCACCACCAGGGGGCCGCCCGGCCACCTTCGACCCGAAAGCAGCAGCGCCCCCGTCCACGACATCCTTCTGCCGCCGAGTGCTCATCCGAGGCTCCGGCCGCACGCGGGGAGGCAAGGCCTCGACCACGCGGCTCCCGGGCCTGCTGCCGGTCGCAACCGAAACTCCACTGCTTCCGGGGACAACTTCACCGGGCCCCGCGCCCGGGCTTAGCCTCCTCGGGGGCCTCCGGGCCCAGACCGGTCTCCCGCAATCGCCGTCCCGATCCGCCGCCTCCACCAGGGCAGGGCCTAGCTGTGCCCGTAGCCAGTCCACACCCTGATGCCGTGCTGCCGACATGATCCCCTCCAGCAAACGCTCCACGTCGTCCATTGGCCCTGCAGAGGAGACAAAAGAAATCCGACCAAGCAAAGTCCGCGCACACCGAGGTGAACACAAACTCAACCAGGTAGAAAGTTAGAATGACTCACCTAAAATGGCTGCTCATTTAAATAGCCAATCCTACTTACCCATAATTCCAACCCTTGCTTACTTCCTCCTAAGCCCGCCTCCTAACCCCTGTCAAGGCCTTTTTCCGCTTAGCTGCGCTCTAGCTACATGGGGCTACATCACTGTATTCCAATGGCAACAGCACATACAAACACACCCCTATATTAAAATGCTAAAATTCTATGCCAACACAACACACAAAAGTATACCTGCATTTAAAAGCGAATACTACATACAAACACACCCCTGCATTCAAATGAAAACACTACACATAAATACACCACTCCATTCCAATAACAACTGTAATGACATGAAGTGGTGCTGCCCTGGAACAGCACTGTCACTTTAAATGTGGGAACCAATATAGCAAAGAAATAAATGCCCAGACACAAATGAATAGGGTAAATCAAGAATAATATATATTTACAGGGAACCAAAGGAGAAAGCAAAACAATATATAATATATATATACACACACACACACACACACACACCGACAAAGCCACAAAATATATACAGTAAATCAAAATAAGCACGAATTGTGCAGGCAACAAATACTGTAACAGTCCTTTGGTATAAGGGTAGGATTGTGCAGCTACCACGAGTATCAGGTAGGGCACAGATCCAGAGTCACAAGACTTATATAGTGACATCAAGATCAAATGTAGAATAAATGAACAAATCTGCAGGGACAGGATCACTGGTAATAAAGCAGGGACCACGGAACCAGAAGACAGGATCGGAGGACACAGCAACGAAGGACCAGGTGGACACAATAACGCAGGATCAGGAGGACACAGGACCGAAGACCAGGAGAACACAGGAACAAAGACCAGGAGGCGCAGGACACAGGACAAAGGAACAGTAGCAGGATCAAGGAGCCAGGAGCCAGGATCACAGGGAACCAGGGAAACAGGAGACAAGAGAAAATGATCTGGCCAGGAGTGAAGGGAGAAACCAAACGATATAGGTGCTAAACAAGGACCAAGTGAAGTGCTTAACGAAAATAAATTAGGAACAGTGCCAAACAAAGATAGTGGTGAATGTGGGTACTGCACGAGGGCAATTCAACTAAGGAGTGTTGTGACAACAACAGTACAAATACACCCCTACATACACACATATACTTTATACACAAACATGCTTACATTCAAAGCGCTGCTCACAAATACAGCCCTGCAATGATGGGCAAATGGTAGATTCCCAGCTGGCATAAAATCGTGGGAGTTGTACGACAGATGGGGATCTATCTTTTCGCCACTCTTGCGCTAGAGAAGGGGCCAAAAAAAACATCTAGCACCAGGGCATTCTCTACATTAGTTCTACCACTGGATGTAAAGAGTTATTCATGGACAAAGCACTCGTCACTACATCTTTACTTTCTTTTACAATGTAAAAAAGAGTAAAGATGTTCTAACAAGTGCTTTGTCCGTGCATAACTTGCACCTGACATTACCCGGTGCCGCCCCACTTAACCCGCCTTCCACTATTGTGCCTGTCATGTAACTTGCCAGGTGGGTTGCTACTGCGCACTCTATCCTGTTTGCAGTGGCCTCACTAGGGTTGTTGTCACCCGGTGCAGTAGCTCACGGTGTCACCCCAACCCCCTTAATAATGTGTTTTTTTTTTTTTACTAATGTAACTCGGCAATCATAACTCTTATCTGGGCTGGTGCAAGGATTTTTGCCGCCCTAGGCAAACAAAAATTTGCCGCCCCCTCAAATGCTCTGCTCACCATGTGACATCACAATACCCCACTCATTTAATCTGCCATATGAGTTAACACCAGTGCTGCACAAGGTGTCTTTTCCATGAAAAGGCAGTGTGCTTACATTCAAAAGTCTGCAGGAACAGGCAATTGACACCAGAACCACTACATCAAGCTGTAGATAGTTCTGGTGACTATAATGTCCCTTTAATGTAAAATAGAGATTAGTGAGACTACTTACCACCAGATGAGGACAAGAGGTTGATGATGGGTTCAGGCTTCACTGGTCAGGCTCCCTGGAAGCTGTTTGTAACTTTGCTCACAAAAATCAACGAACAGGAAGCAGCTCCATTTTTTGAGGCCCCTTACACAGCTTAAGGTCTGGGCCCCCAAGGCCTGACTGTGAGTATGCCTACAAGACCCGCCCATAAGTCCACCTACATAAGTCCGTCTACACCTGAGTTGGCTCACAGGGAGTGGATGGTATGTGTGTAGGGGATGTGTTATATGTTATTGTAGAGGATGCAACGTGTGTGTGTTCTTATGGAATATAGTGTATAGAAATACCAGTTTGTGTTAGGGATGTAGTGTGAGTGTGTGTGCACAGGGGCTGCAGTTGTTTGTGTGTAAGGGATAGAAAGCAGTATGTGTTTTTGTATAGGGCAAGCATGTCAAACTCAAAGTGTGGCACGGGCCACATAAACAAGGTTTACGTTTATGTGGACCGCACACACACACTCACTGACAGACAGACACACACATACTCACAGACAGACATACACATACATACTGACAGACACACACACACACACTGACAGATACACACATACACACACTCACTGACAGACACACACACATACTTGCTGACAGACACACACACACACTCACATACAGACATACAGACACACACACACACTGGCAGACACACACACACATACTCACTGAAAGGCAGACACACAAATACAGACACACACACACACACATACAGACACACACACAAACAGACAGACACACACACTGACAGACACACACACACACTGACAGACAGACAGACATACTCACTGACAGACAGACACATACTCATTGACAGACAGACACACACAAACAGACACACACACGCACTGACAGACACACACAGACACACTGACACACTGACAGACACACACACTGGCACAGACAGACACTTACACTCACATATACAAGACAAGACAGAAGACACTCACATACTTTTCCTTATTGCTCCCTGCCTTATGGAGCCGATGGGGGGCATCTCCCTGGGGTCCTTCCTGCTCCTCACTGCTCCCTGGCATGGTTAAGTGATGCCAGGTGCCGGAATATGATGTCATATTCCGGCGCCCAGCTTCACTTCAGTCAGCATGCGAGAGGGAGCAGTGAGGAGCAGGAACACTTAGCTCCCTTGCTGGCCCTCCTCCCCGGCCGGGTAAGTGTTAACAGAGTAGGCACCTGCAATGTGGGGAAAGCAGGTGCCTACTCTGCTATAACACTGAGCATGCACTCGCGGCTCGCCGGGCCGCAAAGATGGTCCTTGTGGGCCGCATGCGGCCCGCATGCGGCCCGCAGGTTTGACATGCTTCGTATAGGGAATGCATTGTGTGTGTCTGTGTGTGTGTGTAAGGGATGCAAGGTGTGTCTCTGTGTATGTATGGGGTGCATAGAGTGTATGTAAGATGCATTATGTTTCTGTGTGTGAAGCAGTGTATGTTTGTGTGTGTGCGTAAGGGATGCATTGTCTGTTTTTGTATAGTGTGTGCAAGTGAGTGTGTGTCTGTTAGTGAGTGTATGTGTGTGTGTGTCTGTTAGTGAGTAAGTGTATGTCTGTTAGTGTGTGTGTCTGTTAGTGAGTGTGTGTTTGTCTGTTAGTGTGTGTGTCTGTTAATGAGTGTGTGTTAGTGTGTGTGTGTGTGTGTGTGTGTATGTGTGTGTTAGTGAGTGAGTGTGTGTCTGTTAGTGAGTGTGTGTTAGTGTGTGTGTGTCTGTTAGTGAGTGTGTGTCTGTGTGTCTGTTAGTGAGTGTGTGTGAGTGTGTGTCTGTTAGTGAGTGTGTGTGTCTGTTAGTGAGTGTGTATGTCTGTTAGCTAGTGTATGCGTATTCTGTCAGTGAATGTGTGTGTGTGTATTTAGAAGGTGGGGCAGGGGGGAAAGGGTGGGGTGGCGCGGGGGGGAGTGAGTTTTGTCACACCTAGGGCAGCACAAAACCAGGATACACCACTGGCTGAGGGGGGGATTAGACATATGAAGTGGCTGGGTGGAATGAGAAACAAGGATGGGCTGGAGAGAATGAGACACAGAGCTGCTTCCTTAGTGGTTCCTTAGTGGTTTCTCCTCTCCTCCCCCTCCCCTGGTGGACTCTCTCTCTCCACCTTCCCCGGCCCTGGTGGTATCACCCTCTCCTCCCTCCCTTGGTGGGCTCACCCTCTCCTCCGCTGGTGGTCTCTCCCTCCCCTTCCCTCGCCTGGTGGTCTCTCCCTCCAATGGTGCTTTCTCTCTGGTGGTCTCTCTCCCCCCTGGTCTGGTCTGGACCGCAGTGGAGGTCTTTTCCTCTACCCGGCCTGATAGGAAGTTCGCTCAGTGAGCACAGAGCTGCTTCCTGTCAGACAGGGTAGAGTTACAGAAGCTCCTCCACCATGATATACAGGAAGGTGAACAGGCACAGGAGGGAGGGGGAAATTGAGGAGCTGGTGGGGCCGGGGGGGGGGGGGGAATTAGACACATGAGGAACTCAGGGTGGGGTAATGAGACACAAAGAGAAGCAGAGGGAGTAGATACATGGAGGGGCTGGCGGGGGACAAAGAGACACATGGATGGGCTGAGGGGGAGTTAGACATATGGAGTGGCTGGGTGGAATGAGACACAAGGATGGGCTGGAGTAAAAATGAGAGACATGGATGGGCTGAGGGGGAAACACATTGAGGTGCTGCAGGGAATGAGACATATGGAGGGGATGTGGGGGAATTACTTACTTGGAGGGGCTGGGGTTGGAAATTAGGCATATGGAGGGGCTGGAGGGAAATGAGACACATAGAGGAGCTGGGGGGAAATAAATACCTCAAGGCGGTCTAGTGGCATGTCTGCTTAAAATAAATTAGCTCTTTTGTTTATTTTGAAGTCCTATGAGTGCTTTCTTTCATGTTGGAGTGATAGTTTTTATGTTTCAATTTTAAGTTATCTTTTCCACCTCTGTATCTGCACACTATACTAGAGTATTGCATTATTGGGCTGGTACAACATTTTTCTCCAAGGCTACTTTTCGTTTCCCCAAATAATAGGTTAATCATTAATTATAGCTTTACTTAGAAAGCAAGGAGCTCTGTGGCCAGAAAAGGTTTAGCCCATTTTAATTTAGTTGTGCCAAGGTGTTTACATTAAACAGAAACACTTTTGTTTTATATATCCTATTACATATTTCTCTTGAGCTATTATTAGCCACTTATTTTGTTCAATATATTGGGTATTTTAAAAAGTATTGTACATTGTAGCTTTTACTGTGTAGAACGTAAGTTTGATTAACACTGACATTGTGATGTAATTCCAGTAAAATACAAGTTTAGCAGGCTAAGATTGCCACAAGGCATATGTATGTATATGTGTTTGTAGTATCAGTTGGTTAATTACACGTAGCTAAGATACTGTCATCACTGTACTGACCAGGTGCAGGAATGTAAGAACTGGAATTACGCGTCCCTCTCCTTTGTATCAGATGAGCCACGTGGTTAGACCGGATGGATGAGTTTAGACTCTATTCATTAAATAGGTTAAGGGTATGTGTGGGTGTAGTTAATTGTGGGAGGAGCTACAGTGCTATATAAGGAATGTACTCTATGTATTCAGTACTCAGACTTTGCTGTATTTTGGTGACGCTAGTCCCTCTGAGTCCCGATCGGTGATCCAATAAAGAATCTCTTCCTTCCTGAAGAAACCTGTGTCCATCTCTCTGTGCTTGGCTTCCGTCAGTTTCTCCGGTATCATTTGGTGCATTGGCCGGGAAGCTCATCGTTCAACGGTAGCTGAGAGGCAGAGGCGTGAGACGGTCTATCTTTGCCCACGTTCTCTACGGCTGCACCCCTGAACTTCTGCGTGGACCTCCCTTCGTCTCGGCGCCACTGGTCTGTTGTCCAGGAGATCATCGGCCTCTACGTGAGAAGTGCTGGGGTGTCCCCGTCGATGAGTGTGAACTCAGGTTCAGGAACGAGGAGGTAAGATAACTGCTGTTTTAGACGGCAGGACCCGCTAGGGGTATACCGATTGTGCGGTAGGCCCAAAGGGGTTTTTGAATCTGTATCTGCCCCCTCTGTCGGAGGGAAGGAGCGAAGGCGCACCGCTCGATCGAACGCTCTTTAGTCAGACCGTTTGATTTGGTTAGTCAGGCGGGGTCCTGGTGTAAGATAGCCCTAGCCGGACACCGGTGTCTTGTCTAGACTAGCGTTCTAGGGTGTATATTACGTTCGCTAGGTCGGAGGGACCGGGAGACTAAGCGGCGCCTGTGTAAATTCGGTTCGCTAGTTCTCATCCTATCTGGGCTAAGTGGGAAGGCGTGTAAATTTGGAACCCACTAGACTTTTGATAGTACGACTAAGAGGCGCCTGTGTAAATTCGGATCTCTAGCTCGTTGTATAGTGCGACTAAGAGGCGCCTGTGTAAATTCGGTTCTCTAGCTCGCTATGTATATGTGGTGATTGGGCAGTGTGGCTAACCAAAACGGGTGTATATAGTTTTAGGTAGTCCATTCAAGGTACTGGCCAATAGTTTAGTTGGGAATTGTAAATGTGTTAACGATTGTTTTAGTAAAGTGTATATCTTGTTAGATAGCGCGAGCTCAGCCGTCTAGCGAGAGTGTTAATAGTGTATTGCTGTATTATAGTGCACGGTACCATAACCCTGTATATTTACTGACATTATATAATAAGTACTAATCATTGTCGTCCATTGCATGTTTAACACCATAACCACTAATAATTGTATTGTGACCTTAACTTGTGCTTTGACCTATGCTAACCGTACTGTAACCGCTATTTGTAAAAGACGATGTTACTGGGGTGTGTTATAGACGGGTAATTCGTATATAGAGAATTATAGCGTGGGTGACTGTGTAGTTACGCCAAAGGGCATAATATTGATTATATAGTGACTGGTGTAGCAGCTGTGTGTGTACGGGAATTCCCTGAGTGTTTATTGTTATTGTGTACGTTTCACTTGGTAACCATACCACGTGGTGCTGTTGCCAGAGGAAACGGGTGTGACTGTTGAATAGTACGCGTGTATAGTAATCGTTGTCGACGACGTTCCACTGTTAAATATGGGTGCGTCGCAGTCAACGATTCCGGATCCCTTAGGATGTATGGTTAAGAATTTTAAAAAGGGATTCAAAGTTTGTGATTTTGGGGTTAAGATGTCCCCTGTACGTTTGGTCACTTTGTGCACTAGGGAGTGGCCTACTTTGGTTGCGGCATGGCCGCCACGTGGCAGTTTGGATCCAACTCTGGTACAGCGCTTACACGTGGCTGTATCAGGTAGGCCTGAACTTTACGGCCAGTTTCCTTATATTGATTGTTGGAGACAGGCCGTAAATGACTCGCCAAAATGGCTCCGGACATGCCACGAGGAGCAGTGTCGCCTCATGGTAGCTAGGACTTGTTCGTCCACTAGGACTGGTGTTAGGCCCATTTTGGACACGCCCCCTGAGTCCGAGATCCCTTTGCCGCCCCCTTACTTTCCGGTAAGAGGAAGTGACGCAAATACAGGAAGTCCTGTAACCCTTCCCTCATTACCCTCATCCACTTCCGCTTCCTCCTCCAGTACAGGATCCACCCCCCCTCGTACTAAATCTCCCCTTCCGGAACCAGAACCCACCCCCATTAGAAACGAATATCCTGATTTGGCGCCACTTCAGACTTCCGGTCAAGCTTCATCTAGCTCGGCCCGAAGTGTTCTATTCACTACCTTTTCCCAAAACCAACCTCCCACATCCCCATACCCTATATCTCCCCGACCGGAACCCATGACTGACGCTTCCCTACGTAGCCCCATCCAAACCCGACAGTTGACTGGTGCCCAACAATTAAAGCACTATCAGATGCCTCTTCGCTTAAATCCCGGGTCAGCTTATATCGATGCCGCAGGTCAAATGGCACACGCTGACCCTGTCTTCGTATATGTCCCTTTCACCACTACCGACCTTTTAAACTGGAAGACCCACAATTCCTCGTATACTGAGAAACCACAAGCCATGACTGATCTGTTCACCTCAATAGTACAGACGCATAATCCGACATGGGCTGATTGCCAGCAGTTACTAATGACTTTATTTAACAATGAGGAAAGGACAAGAATAAATCAAGCAGCCATTAAAGCATTAGAAGATAGAGCCCGTGCTTTGAACCAAGCTAATCCAGCAGCATGGGCCGCAACACATTATCCCAACACTGATCCCGATTGGAACGTAAATGGTGCTGATATGGTTCAACTCAGAGCCTATAGAGACGCTATAATTGCTGGCATGAAAGCCGGAGGAAAGAAAGCCATTAACATGTCGAAGACAGTTGAGGTGATCCAGAAAAGCGATGAAGCGCCCAGTGTCTTTTATGACCGATTATTGGAGGCGTACCGCTTGTACACCCCCTTTAATCCGGAAGATGCAGACAATTCCCGAATGGTTAACTCCGCCTTTGTCAGCCAAGCTTACGGAGATATTAAGCGCAAGCTACAAAAGTTAGAAGGGTTTGCAGGTATGTCAATCTCCCAACTAATGGAGGTAGCTAATAAGGTCTATATGAATAGGGAAACAGAAAGCAAGAAAGAGGAGGAGCGCAAGATGCGTAAAAAGGCTGATATGCTAGCGGTAGCGATCGCAGGCGTAGATAAACGGGGCCCAGATAGAGGCAATAATAGATGGAGTAGGGAGCCTTTGAGTAGGGATCAGTGTGCGTATTGCAAGGAAGAAGGGCATTGGAGGAACGAATGTCCGCAAAGAGAGCAGTACGAGAGAGACCAACCCAGGGCAGGCTACGGAAACTTTAGAGGCAGAGCGAGAGGTAGAGGAGGCCCCGGAGGGAGTAATGGGTATAGAGGGAGTAATGGGAACAGAGGAAGTGTTAGGGAAGATAGGTATATTCCAGCAGCGCAAAGGTCTCGCGATAGAGAAGGTAGGGACTTTGTAGGATTGGCTGACACGGTCATGGAGGACTATTGATACCGACCGGGCTCCATCCCCCTTGGTCGAGCGGAGCCTATGGTCGATGTATCAATAGGGGGGAAAAGGAGTGCGTTCATGATCGACACTGGTGCTGAACATTCAGTGGTGACTAATCTAGTTGCTCCTCCATCTGGAAGGACTATTACTGTGATAGGAGCAACTGGAAGAAGTGCTGAAAGACCGGTTCTTAAAAGTCGACTCTGTACATTGGGAGGCCACGTAGTAAAACACCAATTCCTTTATATGCCTGAATGTCCAGTCCAATTGCTGGGACGTGATATGCTATCCAAATTACAAGCGCAGATTACGTTCCTACCAGATGGAACAACATCTTTAAAGTTTAATGGACCTTCAGGTATTATGACTTTATCCGTACCAAAGGAAGAAGAGTGGCGACTTTATACAGTGTTGACTAGCCAAAACCCTAGGAGTGATGAGACATTGTTTAACATACCAGGAGTTTGGGCAGAGAACAACCCACCAGGACTGGCCCGCAATATTCCACCAATAAAAATTGAACTGAAACATGGGGTTTATCCAGTGAGCCTAAGACAATATCACATTCCGCAGAAGGCTAAGAAGAACATCCAATCCTATCTGGATAAGTTCATACGGTATGGTATCCTAAAATTCTGTACTTCCCCCTGGAACACCCCATTGCTGCCTGTTCAAAAGCCCGGCACAGATGAGTATCGACCTGTGCAGGACTTAAGAGCAGTCAATGATGCGGTTGTTAGTATACATCCAGTTGTACCCAATCCATATAACCTGCTTGCTTTAATTCCGGGCGGGGCTACTTACTTCACAGTCTTAGATCTCAAAGATGCCTTCTTTTGCCTCCGAATTGCCGCAGAAAGTCAATGTATTTTCGCTTTCCAGTGGGAGAACGCTGTAACGGGCTCAAAACGCCAAATGACTTGGACAAGACTGCCCCAAGGGTTTAAAAATTCACCTACCCTATTTGGTTCAGCCCTAAGTCAAGATCTATTGGATTTCGAGTCCATCCCAGGAGAGTGTGTATTGTTACAATATGTAGATGACTTGTTGATAGCAGCAGTTACAAAAGAAATCTGTCAGCAAGCAACGCACGATCTACTACACATTCTCTGGAAGGCAGGATACAAGGTGTCTAGAAAGAAGGCTCAGTTGTGTTTGCCAACTGTCAAGTATCTAGGATTCCATATCTCTGAAGGTCAAAGAATTATGGGGCCAGAGAGAAAAGAAGCTGTCTGCCAAATACCAATACCCAAGAATAGAAGACAAGTGCGAGAATTCTTGGGGGCAGCAGGCTTCTGTAGGATATGGATTCCCAGTTATGCGATACTAGCAAAACCTCTGTACGCAGCTATCAAAGGTACAGAGCACGACCCCTTCCTATGGACCCAAGAACAGCAAACGGCATTTGAAGATGTGAAGAAGGCTTTGATGAGTGCCCCAGCATTAGGTCTACCTGATCACACACGACCATTCTACTTATATGTACACGAGCAAAGAAGAATGGCTGTGGGAGTATTGACACAGTACTTGGGATCATGGCAAAGACCTGTTGCCTACATGTCTAAGCAACTGGATGCAGTGGCCAGCGGACTTCCACCTTGTCTAAGAGCCGTAGCTGCAGCCGCCCTGCTAGTAGCTGAAGCCGATAAACTCACTCTGGGTCAAGAACTTTATGTACGAGTCCCACATGCAGTACAGACGTTGTTGGATTACAAAGGAAATCATTGGTTTAGTAACAGCCGTATGACCAAGTATCAAGCAATGTTGTGTGAAAACCCAAGAGTGCATTTAGAGACTGTAAACACCTTAAATCCAGCTACCCTTTTGCCACAACCTACTGAAAGTCAACATGATTGTTTGGAAGTAATGGATGAAGTATTCTCAAGTAGACCAGATCTTCGTGATTTTCCCATCCAGAACCCCGATGTTCAATATTACACCGACGGCAGTAGTTATGTGAAAGAAGGGATCCGCTATGCAGGATATGCAGTGACAACAATAGACAAGGTGATAGAAGCTCGGCCACTGGCGAAAGGAACATCAGCACAAAAGGCAGAATTAATAGCACTAACACGAGCGTTACAATTGGCTGAAGGTTTAAGAGTAAATATCTATACGGACTCTAAGTATGCGTTTTTAACCACTCATGCCCACGGAGCTTTGTATAAAGAAAGAGGACTACTGAATTCAGAAGGCAAAGAAATCAAGTACGCAGCCGAAATCCTACAACTATTGGAAGCAGTGTGGGAGCCGAAAGAAGTCGGTATCATACATTGTCGAGCGCATCTGAGAGGAGATGGTGATGTAACCAAGGGAAATCGGATGGCAGATAGTGCAGCTAAGCGTGCTGCTGAATCAGGAAGACAGGAGTATGTAGGGCATATAGCTGCTCTTATACCAACTCCACTGTCCCAATGGACTCCAGTTTATACAGCTCAAGAAGAGGAGTGGTTAAAGACTGAACCGGGAAAGTATCTGGAGAACAAGTGGTATCAGCTAGAAGATGGAAGAATAGTTATACCAGCATCGCTAGCGGTAGAAATTGTCCAAAATTATCACAACGGGACACATTCTGGGAGAGACAGTACTGAAGAATCTCTTAGAAAACATTTCTACATACCAAGATTGTCCAACTTGACTCAGGCCATTGTACGCAGATGTGTAACGTGTGCTAAGAATAATGCAAGACAAGGACCAGTAAAGCCACCAGGAGTTCAGTTTATGGGGGGACTCCCCATGTCCGATCTACAAATAGACTTTACAGTGATGCCTAAGTCGGGTGGACATCGTTACCTGCTGGTAATTGTGTGCACCTATTCAGGCTGGGTAGAAGCATGTCCTACTCGTACAGAGAAAGCAGGAGAAGTTGTGAGATTCCTGCTACGAGAAATAATACCCCGATATGGACTACCCTGTTCTATAGGATCGGACAATGGTCCAGCTTTTGTTCACCAGTGCCTACAACAACTGACTCATATGCTTGGTATAAAGTGGAGGCTTCATACTGCATATAGACCCCAGAGTTCTGGTAAGGTAGAGAGAATGAATAGAACTATAAAGAACCAGTTGGCTAAAATGTGTCAGGAAACCCAACTTAAGTGGAACGTTCTCTTACCTATAGCCTTATTGCGAATCCGCAGTACCCCTACCAGAAGGATGGGCCTCTCTCCTTTTGAAATCATGTATGGGCGACCACCTCCCGTACTTGGTAACTTAAGGGGGGACTTGAGTCAGTTGGGAGAAGGAATTACCCGGCAGCAGGTTGTAGAGTTGGGTAAGACTATGGAGGAGGTACAGAAATGGGTACAAGATAGATTACCTGTGAATATTTATCCCCCTGTTCATAGTTATCATCCAGGAGACCAAGTGTGGATTAAAGAGTGGAATACTGTACCGTTAGGGCCCAAGTGGAGAGGTCCTTATGTTGTTCTCTTGTCTACCCCTACAGCAATAAAAGTAGCAGAAGTGACTCCGTGGATACATCACTCCAGGGTTAAACCAGCAGCAGTCGATTCTTGGCAAGTTACAGCAGATCCAGAGAATCCCTGCAAGATCCGGTTAAAACGCACTACTCAGTCGGAGTAACGAGGAATTATTGTGGATTACAAATTTTATTGTTACAGGTGTGAGTGAGAAGGCCATAATAAAGCCTGTCCGCTTACCATCACATAGTGTATAAGCCAGGAAAGTCTCGAAGGGACACCTGTGAAGATGAGCAGAACTCCATTCCCTGCAGCCCCTCACATCCTGGAAGCTGAGGCGCCATCGCACGGACGAAGACTGAGGATGACGGCGAAAGATGTGCTTTTGATAGTGTTTATTTATATGTGTTTTTATATTCAGGAAGGTAGAGGTACCGACACTCCTAGCTGTGAGGTATGCATTAAGACTACGAGAACAGGTAACCATATTTCCCAAACCCTAATTTGGCATTCACAATACGAATGTAAAGGAGATGTATCGAGATGTAGATACTTAAATATAGATTATAGTGTGTGCCATTTAAGAGTAGGAGAACCTAAGTGCTTCAGTCCGGAGTATCAGCCTCGTACAATTTGGTTGACTCTCAGGAATGGAGATCCTCAGGGGACCCTAATTAATAAAACGGTGTTAGAATCCGTACATTCTTCGGGTGTTCTGCTATTTGATGCGTGTAAAGCGATATCGAGTGGTAGAAAGCCGTGGAATGTATGTGGGGATCTTAGATGGGAGAGGACGTATGGGTCTAACGATAAATATATTTGTCCCAGTAGCAAAAATAAATATGTGAGTCCTAGATGCCCAAATAAAGACTATAACTTTTGTCCATATTGGTCTTGTGTGGGGTGGGCAACTTGGGGACAGACAGTAGACAAAGACATGATAGTGACTAAGTTGCCGACTAGCCCTTATTGTAAGTCTATGGAATGCAACCCAGTCCATATACTCATTAATAACCCCGACAAGTTCTTAGATAAGTATGGAAATTTATTTGGGTTTCAAATATACGGGACGGGTTTAGATCCTGGGACATTATTGTTTATAGGAATAGAGACTGATACGGTATCCTCCCAGACTCATCAAGTATACCATTCCTTTTACGAAGAGATGAGTATAGATAATAAGATCCCCCATAATGCTAAAAACCTGTTCATTGATCTAGCTGAAAGTATTGCCGGTAGTCTTAATGTTACCAACTGCTATGTGTGTGGAGGTACTAACATGGGAGACCAATGGCCTTGGGAAGCAAAGGAGGTAATGTCCGGTTCTGAGGCAGTTGACCAATTAATATCTTCACAAGCCGATTATCAGATGAGTGTTAGAGGTAAATCTGAGTGGAGATTAAAGACCTCCATCATAGGTTATGTTTGCATAGCAAGGAAAGGAATGATGTATAATACTTCTGTAGGAGAATTAACTTGTCTAGGGCAAAAAGCTTATGATGATGATACAAAGAATACAACTTGGTGGTCGGCTTCAAATGTCTCAGAACCATCTAACCCGTTTGCTAGATATGCCAATTTAAAGGATGTGTGGTTTGATCTATCCATCACATCTACTTGGAGAGCCCCAGCAAATTTGTACTGGATCTGTGGTAAGAAAGCCTATTCGGAGCTGCCACAGGACTGGGAAGGGGCATGTGTGTTGGGTATGCTCAAACCATCCTTCTTCTTGTTACCGATTGAAACAGGTGAGACTTTAGGTGTTAAAGTGTATGATGTGAATCATAGGAAGAAAAGGGGACCCATAGAGATAGGCGCCTGGGAAGATGATGAATGGCCTCCCCAGCGTATCATAGATTATTATGGGCCAGCCACGTGGGCTGAGGATGGTACCTTTGGTTATAGAACCTCTATTTATATGCTCAACCGTATTATAAGGTTACAGGCGGTGGTTGAGATTATCACAAATGAGACATCACAAGCGCTCAATCTTCTAGCGAAGCATAACACCAGGATGAGGACAGCAGTATACCAAAATAGATTAGCCTTGGATTACCTTTTGGCAGTAGAGGGAGGTGTATGTGGGAAGTTTAACCTAAGTAATTGCTGTCTTCAAATAGATGACGAAGGGCAAGCAATAGCTGAGCTTACTAGCCATATGGTTAAACTAGCGCATGTGCCTACTCAGGTATGGAAAGGGTACAATCCAAGTAGTTGGTTTGGTAGCTGGTATGAGTGGTTTGGAGGGCTTAAGGCAGTGGTAGGTGGAGTCCTACTAATTTTAATGTTGTGTCTACTCCTGCCGTGTCTTATACCCTTAGTAGTTAGGTCTGTGCAAAGCCTGATAGGAACTATAGCAGAGAGGAAGGCTGCTGCACAGATAATGGCCATATATAAGTATAAGGCTTTAGATCAGGGAGAAACTATGCAGGAAGATGAGTGTTGAAAAGATTCACATCATAAGAAAAGTCTGGTCTGGTTCATGGTAACCTGAGGTATATGCAAACCAAGGTTAAGTGATGCCTCAAGTAATTGTGAAATATCAGAGGCATCAAAGGGGGGAATGTGATGTAATTCCAGTAAAATACAAGTTTAGCAGGCTAAGATTGCCACAAGGCATATGTATGTATATGTGTTTGTAGTATCAGTTGGTTAATTACACGTAGCTAAGATACTGTCATCACTGTACTGACCAGGTGCAGGAATGTAAGAACTGGAATTACGCGTCCCTCTCCTTTGTATCAGATGAGCCACGTGGTTAGACCGGATGGATGAGTTTAGACTCTATTCATTAAATAGGTTAAGGGTATGTGTGGGTGTAGTTAATTGTGGGAGGAGCTACAGTGCTATATAAGGAATGTACTCTATGTATTCAGTACTCAGACTTTGCTGTATTTTGGTGACGCTAGTCCCTCTGAGTCCCGATCGGTGATCCAATAAAGAATCTCTTCCTTCCTGAAGAAACCTGTGTCCATCTCTCTGTGCTTGGCTTCCGTCAGTTTCTCCGGTATCAACATAATTTTTTATATTTTGTATTTTTTAACATTATTGGGAGGTTTTCTATGTTTCAGCTGTGGATTCACATTTACGTGATTATTTGATTGTATTTATATGTGTTTTCTTATTGTGTTTTTAAAACTATCAAGATTGTTACACGTATTTTTAATTTCAAAAACGGAAAAAACATGTTAAATATGTGTTCTGTGTCTGACATAACTGAGCTCACAATATGAACCAGGGGAAATTTTAAGTAAAATAGTTCTAAGTATATATGAATGTAACAGACACATATAAGAGCAGTTTTATTTTATGTTCCTTACTTCCCTTATGATGTCCTTAAAAAAAAAAAAAAAAAAAAAAAAAATAGCAGTCTAACCTCTTTTACACTTAATGCATACTGGGACAGATCCTGCTAACAGATAATGATTGTAAGATGCTTTCATATTATTTGAGAACCAAACAGACCAAAAATGCCCCAGGGCATATTTTATACAAGATAACAATTAAATAGCACAATTTTCCAGGGCACATGCAAGAGCACTCAAAAAGCTGAATGCAGAGTCTTCCTGTAGTAGGATATGGGATGTCATATGTATAAAGGACAATTTATTTATTCTATTGGACACAGAAGCCACATTTTCTACATAGACAGAAGTGAAGGCATCATTAGACAGTATATAAAAAACACATAAGTAATAATATGGCGCTAAATCAATTGTAACTTTTCAATAGGAATAAATATACCATAAGCAGTACTATATATTGTGAGAAAACTCCAATCACATATAACCGTATAAAACCAAAGATAAAGTGCGCTGTGCCTTTAAGACCACAATAAATAAACAATAATTTTATAAATAACATATGATGGTAAAGAATATTTGAGAAAAAATTGTGCAAAAATTTATGACAAAAAGTGATCAAGTGCACTTTTAAAAACACACCTATAAATATGTGCAAAGTTTTACAATATTCTTAATACCTTTCCCCACGTTGAAGTAAAACCTCTTGCTTGTGTCAGTATTATAATGCAAATCTCAAATATCAAAGGAGAAACACAAACTCATTGGGCAATATGTTTGATTATAAATATGTAATAATACAGACAGAAACACTCACAAGGGTAGAGCAATTTAGTCTGCTCTGAACTGTGATGGCATCTTTTGCACAATATGCATGTGTGCAGGTAGTGGTTATTGTGTGGTGCCCATTATGTTCACCAACCGCTCCCCCCACCCCACCCCCACCTTTCCCTTTACCAATTAAAAACAAGAAACATAAATGTGGTATAAAACAGGCCACAGCTTTATTTATATATATATATAACAAGTAAAAACCAATTCAAAGTATCCTTTTAATATGAGCATATATATATAACTCAAACCCGTCCTTGCCAACCGGACCATAATAACCTTTTTGGAGTATCTCTTTCCAGGGCACCTGCCCTCCCCCCTCGTCCATGCTATCTGGCCTTCACCTTGGCCCTCCAATTCCCCATGCCAACCCCTGGCCGCTTTTCCTGTCACGGAGGGCATGCCCAAATACCAAAACATTGCCCGAGGTTAGGGGAGGGACCAGATCCAGCATTCCTTCGTCCAGTGTACTCCTTTTCCCAACTGGTTCGTCAAGGACCATACCCGCCACTAGCGCCAGCTGCATTTAAGCCTAGATCAGCGGGCGCGACTCCCCACCAATGCCATGGCCTGCTCCAGCGCATCCTGCAGCACTAAGTTAAATATGTCCAACCCCACGTCGATCAGGTGGACCCCGTCCGGGCGAAAATAAATCGCCGCCTCACATTCGAATATTCGGTGGCGCACTGAAACGCCACTGACGCCGAGCACAAATTTGGACACCCTCTTATTAATTTTCACCCTGCAACGTTCAATAGCCCCTTGATCGCGTGCACGCCTCCAATAGTTCCTGGACACTATCCCCGACCAAACTAAACAAAGCTGTGGGAATAGAACTCGCAAGCGCGCTAAGTCCCGTCTGATCAGTTCACCCAAACCCCAAGCAGGCAGCACCCCCAGATCATTGCCACCCAGATGTACCACCAATACATCTGGGGCACCTAGGAAAGTAGCCAACTGTACAACCTCCGGCAAGAGCTGGCCCCATCTCATGCCCCGGAAACCGAACTATCGGACCTCCGCCAGCTCCCGAGGAATTCCAAGACGTGTCCCACCCGGGCGTACCCCAGCCCGCAGGTGAGCCCAGTAGATATATGAATGCCCGATCAGCCAGATCCTTTGGCCGGGCCCTGTGGAGAAAACACAAGGGGGGGACCGATTAGATGCGTAGGCCGTACATAGGACCGAAACCTCCCCGATTCCCATCTGCCAATCCTCTGAATAGCCTGATCAGAGATACCCAGCCGAGAGGCTTCGGTTGCAGCCCCAATACGGAAGGAATGACCCCCAAAGTCCTTGCTCGGGATTCCCAGCCGATCAAGGGCCAGACGAAATACCCTGAGAAATTGAAAGTGGGATAAATAGGCACCATCCTCATGAATTAACAGCGGGCCCGCTGGTGAGGCAAGGAAATTAAGAGGGGCAAGCCCAGGAGACCCTGTAAGGGCCCCAGCCATGATGGGGGCAGCTGAGGAGGAAGGGAGAAGTGTAGGGGCAGACCCAGGGGGGGCAGAGTGTGACACAGCTGCCATAAGGCCAGATCCTGATGACAGCACAGCAGGTGCAGGAGCAGGTGCAGCCCAAGGGGAGACAGAGTGGGGAGGGAGAGCGGGGGGGGGGCTGTGAAGGGAAGTAGGTGAACCATGCTCCCTGCCCCGGGCCCCAGAACCCCCCACCCCCCTGGAGACAGCCCTGCCGACCTGCGGCCTACTCACCCATCCCTGCACCGCCGAAGATCCCGCCAAGGCCGACCGGGTGATTGGTGCCCGCTGTGCAGTGAGGTGCTGAGGTCTCGCGGCCGCCCTCCGCCTAGCCCGCAAGACGTGGGGGGGGGGAGCCGCGAAGCAGCATGGCCGGCACTAATCCGGCGTGTGGACACATGGGAGGAGGTACTGGGAGCGCGGGAAGCTGTGCTGCCCGCGGCCGCAGGGGACCTGGAGCGCGGGCCGGCAACAGGGCTCCTACTCCTCTCCCTCAACCGACCCTCCCGTGAGGTGCTATACCGGGCAGGGGGACGTGCGCGACGGCGCTGGTTCCCATGGCTGCTATCAGAGGGAGCAGCCACAACAGCAGCACCCTGCAGGCGTACCAGCTGTGACTGCAGGTGCCGGCCACCATCTTGAAGGGCCTCAGCCCGGAGGGCAGCAAGGATTGCATCAATATCCATGCCCTTGGCCGTGAGACAAGCAGTGGTAAGTACAGGAAGATGTTACCACGCCTTTAATTCTAAGATGGCTGAGGTAGAGAGACAAAATGACTGCTATTTATATGACCCCACCCTATCTCTAACCTAAGTGACACTCCCACTTATGACACCTACACCCACCACACCCACACATGCCTCCTATCCGGCTAGCTTTCAGCCCGCCTCCTCTGGGCCTGACTTGAAACTGTTGTGAAGATAGAAATCTTTATTGACACTTTTGGATAAAAACAGCTGCCAGGCAGGTAAGTCTCCTAAGTTTCTTCCTCTCCAATTTGTGGTGTGTTGGCTCATTCTCCACCAAGCTCCTCCATGTGCCTCATCCCCTCTAGCTTCACCATGTGTCTCATTCTCCCCCGAGCTCCTCCATGTGTCCTATCCGCACCAGACACTGCAGAATCTGTTATTAATAATAATAATAATAATAATGTGTCAATCCCCCCACAGTCCCTCCGTGTGTCAGTCCCCCACAAGTTCCTCCATGCGTCAATTCTCCCCAGTCCCTTGATGTGTCAATTCCCCCCCCAGTCACCTCCATGTGTCAATTTCTCCCCCTGCCTTCCATGTGTAAATTCCCCCAGTCACCTCCATGTGTCAATTCCCCTCCACCACCCCCCCATGTGTCTCAATTCCCTCCTGAGTCCCTTCCATGTGTCAGTTTCCCCTCCAAGTACTCCCCAAGTGTCTCAATTGCCCACCCCCAGTCCCTTCCATGTGTCAATTCCCCCCAGTCCTGTCCATGTGTCAATTCCCCTCCACCATCCCCCCATGTGTCTCAATTCCCCCCTGAGTCCATTCCATGTGTCAGTTCCCCCTCCACAGTCACTCCATGTGCCCCCCCCCCCACCCCAGTACCTTTAATGTGTCAATTTCATGTGTCAATTTACCTGGCAACCGTGTGCCCTACAGGGGCACTCCATTAAAGACCACTCTAAACTGATTTTCTTTCTTTTATTATTTTTTTTTACAAAATCAATGTTTAGTAGATGTACCACCAATGAATAAATGCATGGGTATATCTTTAAATAGCTTGCAAAAGCTGCAGTTCTTATAAACAGCAGCCCTTGCAAGTCATCCCCTTTTCCCCAAAAAGTGACTAACATTCTCTTCATGGGGAATAAACATTTTGTGTGCAACGTCTGATCTGAATTTTGTGGAGCCGCTGGATTGATTGTCTGAAGACGCTGGTTTAAGGTCTCTGTGGGATGGATGAAGCAAACCTCCCTGGCTGTCTGACTTTTATAAACTGGGCTTAAAATCTGATACTCCGCACCCTTCAGGCACTTCAGCAACTTTTATCACATGATCGCTCCTATATATATCAGTTCATTAAATAAACCTGTATGCTACTAAACTGTATACTGTTGCCCTGGAGTGACTTGCTTTTTAACATAGGATTTGCACTGGCCTGGAGATTCCATGATTGTTTTCAATATTTATATACAATTAAAGACATTAAAATGTCACTGTACGCACTATGACCATTTCATCTCATTGGATTGTATATAGTGCCTGTAGTCTTACTGCACCGTCACTCCATTCAGTGTTAAACAATTTTCAAGCAGTCTAACACTAAATAGGGCCCCCTGGCTACTCACAGCCCAGTTCCTATGGGAGGTATGCTCAAGTCAGACTCTTATAGTCATACCAAATCATACCAGCAGTGGTTTGATATGCCGTCCTGCAACGTGTCACTGCTTGCCTTTTCTGCCATCTCTGACTGGATGTCCTCCTGCTTTCTAAAACTCAATCTCTCTAAAACTGAACTCCTTGTCTTTCTTCCTCCTAATACTGATCCTCCTCTCTCGCTCTGTGGGGATATTTATGGGATGATAATATTAAACAGTTGAGAATTGTCCACTATTTCAATTCTCTTAGATCTAGAAGATCGTTATCATGTAAGTGAAATGTATTCCATACAAATAAAATCACAATTTGTTATAAAAATAGATATAATTTATTGTGACAAATAAAAATTATATTAAGCAACATGCATGATAATAATCAGTGAATATTTAGTATAACATCAGTATGCAATACAATGGCATGGCTATACACGTTCAATGGCTAACAGCATCAATTGTCAAGACAAGATTTATGAGGTACTTCAGACACAGAAAAAGCTTCACAAAGTGCAGCAAAGAGTCATAAAACCTAGGCTAACAGTTCAACTGAGTAACCCTTTCAATGCTGGCTAGATCATCCTAGGCATTTAATATCCTATTCTTATGTAATTTTCAAATAAAATAACATTTAAACCAGCTGATTAATCATTTCCTGGAACCATGCAATAAGAATAATCTACCAGATTCTATAAGCTGAATTTTAATTTGCCTAAAAAGATATCTTATCTTATTTTAGAGCAAATCAATACATCTGGATAAAAACATCGGTATGCTAACACGTGATAACACATCAATATATAATTATTCTTAATTCCACCTGCAGAATGGAATGTTTATAACTATATATTCTTTAGTTAACTAAGATTTCTAAATATTGAAATCTGACCGTGATTTATCCAGTCATATATCATGCTATTAGATTTTTAATTAATTTAGATTAATTAAATAAAACCAGCATAATTACCAGTTAAGTAGATGTTCTCATCAGATAAGTAGGTAGTCCCAGGATTGGTTGTATGCATGTATGATTGATTGAATGGAGGTGTGTAAGTAATAGTGAAAAATAGTGTTGCTTAGAAAGTAAGAGTAAAATTCTAAGTGTTTCTTGGGTTGGGTCCAAGAGAGTTTTAATGTTAGTTAGTCCCAGAGTGAATATCTAGGATCTCTCTGCATGTCCGAATCTGAAAGCCCAAACTCCAACTTCAACCCTTCCAACTCCCTCTCTTCCCTTTGTCCTAACTTATAAAGGGAAAGATTCTCTGTACGTCATCAGTTGATAAGGCTAATAGGAAACTGAAGGTGTGGTCAACCTGCAGATTGCAATTTAGGTATTTGGTCCATAGAGGGCAGTCTCGCCTCACTAAACCTTCCTATCCAGGAAACAGTTAACTTTTCCTGATGACGTTTTTGACGTAATTTGGCTTATCTATATGACTACCTATAACTTAAATTTGCTGTCAGTTCAAAGCGTTTGCCTCAGTCTTTGTGTCGGCAATTTCTGTCGTAATTTCTAAAACTGACAGTTTAAACTTAATTTCAACCTTTACTTTACAATGGGGCCTTGTAAAATTTAGAAAGTAAAATTAATTACTAATCTTCTCTGTCACTAATGTCTGCGTTTAGAATTATTTATATTCCATTAACACTTAGACACAGCATTCCATCCCCCTGTCTCATTGTATCACTTGGTTTGTTTATATAATGCATTCCTTAGCTCATGCTAGTGTTTAGTGACAAAAAGGCAATTATGTGTCTCTTTGTTAGCCTGAAATCCAAAATGGAGTCTGCTCTGTTCTGAGTGACTCAGGCAATATACACTTTTAATTTCTATCATAGCACAAAATGTCTGCCGATATAAATATCCTGACAGCTCTCCTTTCAAGTCAGTGGTATCCATACAAGTCCATCCTTGCAAGAGCGCTGTCTTGGCGTCATACTTGACTCTAGCCTCACCTTTGATCCTCACATCCAGTATGTTGCCAAATCCTGTAGATTCCAACTTAAAAACATTTTTCCCAAGATTCCCTGTGCATTTAGAGCTCACACATCCCCAAAACATGCTTCACAGTGGGGATGGTATTCTTTTCACTATAGGCCTTGTTGACCCCTCTGCAAACATAACGCTTGTGGTTGTGACCATAAAGCTCTATTTTGGTCTTTTCACTCCAAATGACAGTGTGCCAAATGGTGTGAGGCGTGTCAAGGTGTTGTCGGGCATATTGTAACCAGCCTTTCTTGTGGCATCCCTGCAGTAAATGCTTCTTTCTCGCAACTCGACCACGACCACAAAGCATCGTCGTATTGTGCTTCTTAAAACACCCACACCGTCTTTTTCCAGAGCAGCCTGTATTTCTCCTGAGGTTACCTGTGGGGTTTTCTTTGTATCCCAAACAATTATTCTGGCAGTTGAGGCTGAAATCTTTCTTGGCTTGGTATCAAGAGATCTCTGGATTTTTCACTTCGTAATAAGTGATTGAACAGTACTGACTGGCATTTTCAAGGCTTTGGGTATCTTTTTATATATCTTTTCCATTTTTATAAAGTTCCATTACCTTGTTACGCAGGTCTTTTGACAGTTGTTTTCTGCTCCCCATGGCTCAGTATCTAGCCTGCTCAGTGCATCATTGTGAGAGCTAACAAACTCATTGACTATTTATACACAGACACTAATAAAAAATTTAAAAAGCCACAGGTGTGGGAAATTAACCTTTAATTGCCATTTTAACCTGTGTGTGTCTACTTGTGTGTCTGTAACAAGGCCAAACATTCAAGGGTTTGTGAACTTTTAATCAGGGACCTTTGGGTGATTTATGTTATCATTATGATTTAAAAAGGAGCCAAAGAACAATGTGATAATACATGGCTTCATATGATCACTATCCTTCAATAAAATACATTGTTTTGCATAATCAGTCATATTTTCAAAATCAATGCCCAAATTTCACAATTTCTGCCAGAGTATGCAAACTTCTGAACAAAACTGTAAATAAAATATGAGGATTGCATCATACCAAACATATGCAGGAAAAATTCTCATATTCCCATAATTGGAAATAGAGAGAAAAAAAAAAGAATTTTGCAGTGACAGGAGAAGAAAGTGGAAGAAGTAAGTGGGGGGCAAGATGATAATTAAGTCTGTGATAATTAAACAGCAGAATTATTTTCATGTCTGCATAGCTGCTGTGAGAGGAATCAATAAAGAACTCTCAAAGCGTAAATTTTAAAAAAGAACAGACGCCTAAAGAGTGACAACAGAGTCTGTCATACCAGGATTTCTTCCTTGTTCTTTTCCCCTATTATTTCCTCCATTAAATATTGAAACACATTATAAATATAATCAGCTTACCTCTTGTGGGAAAGCAATTGTTAAGATAATGTATCTGGAAAAACACATAAACACAATTTTCTTACATGACAGGAGGCTTCCTATTTTGCAGAAACTTTCTTTACTTTATGCCTCCAGCAGCACAAGTCAATCAATCAAAAGAAATTTTTTTCAACCAATCAGAGTCCAGCCCATCTTGTATATAAGTCTCTGACAGGCGTTCCATTTCCTCTTTCTTTGCTGCTCCAGCCAAGACACAGGTCAGAGTAATTTTTTCTACCTTATTATCTACTACAATTTATTTGCCATTATATTTTCAGTACATGCTTAAACTTTTATTAGTGTGTTTTTTCCTAGACTATTTTTCATATACTGCTCTGCTCTCCCTGTCTGCTCACCCCTCCTTTGCTCATGTAGTTTTCTTTTCTGTCAGCCCCTTCTTGCCTCCATGATCGCGATCAGACTCAGGGGTATAGTTTTTCGTTCTGGGGGGTCTGAGCGGGCGGTGGAAGCTAGGGACACTCAGTTTCGCGTTGGAGGCCCGCGATCGCGGCTTAAAACGATCGCGGACCGCACTTCAGTTTAGGCGCGAACGGCGGCCATCTTGGATCTCGCGGACCGCGAGATCCAAGTCGGCCATTTTGCATACTAACGGACCGTGATTCAAACGGTCCTTTTTTTTCATGTATCTTTGCTTCCTCCCATCACATTACCCTCAGCCAAAGCAAAAAATACAGAGGACACTAAATAAACATTGGAATTACAGCCTACTCTTACACAGGATCTACCAATACTGGCAACATAGGGTGAAATACCCCCATTCAATATAAGCAATAAGATTTACACTCTTTATCAATTTGGCAGTGCCATCACTCCAGAGTGTATTATTTCAGAGGTGACCCCTCTAATGGGGTGACCCCCCATAAGCACACTGATTACTATTATGTAGTACGCTGGGTGGCCCCCAGATGTGTGCTATACTCGCACCAGTGCCATAAACAATTTGGAATGACCCCCCTAGAATATATTACACGTATAATTACAGGCACCCTCCACACTACGACTGGGGTGACCCGTAAATTCCTCCAACTCAAAGGAGGCGGAACCTACTGCAATAGGTTTATAGGCTAATAGGCTAATAATTTGGGGTGAACCCCATATCACTATAAGGCGATACAGCCTGATCGAACTCAGTCCATATTTATGACCGCTCATCCCGGTCTCACGGAGGGTGACCCCCTCTTTAGCCCATTGATAAATGCATTGGTGCTATACTAAAAAAGACTTATCAATCAGCCGATTGGGTCTATTAAATACACTGGGTGACCCCCAGTCGTAAGTGGAAAGCCACAGTATTGCTATTACTGCTATTGCCCCTCACGTACTTTGGTACCTGAACCTATTCTGTCTTCCACAGACAGAGAGACCTACAAACATAAAAAATTAGCGAATCTTCACAGCCAACCCCACCCGACTTCCAGTCGATGATTAGCTCAGCAGTGGCAGCCTCAATGGAGAAGGCTATAGCCAAATTATTGGTCCAAAACCCAAATGGGGACCCTGATATTAAAGACCCAGATAGGTCTACAGGGGAGATTGCCACTTCTAAGCGGCACTGGAAAGGCAGTGGCCCAGCCCCCAGGAAAGCGAAGGGCAAGGCTCCACGGAAGAAAAGCCGCCAGATGGAACGCCAAGACCCTTCAACCCCTCCAATGATTTCCTCCGACGATGACTAGCTCTCCGAGGAAGATGATTGGCAGAACATGCCCCGGGACTTGGTCGAGGAACGAGACACCCATCACGGACAAAGGAAGTCTCACATGCAGGCAGATAACCCGGAGGATGGTTCTTTCTTAGACCCCCAGGGCAAGCCTATGTTCGACCCCCGTACAATCCGCCACCCAAGGTCGTCAGAGTGGGGGCTGCCAGACCACCTGGCCCAATTCATCCATTTTTGACTGAGACAGCCAATGGAGAGAGAGGTGCGTGCAAGACTACGGGCCCGAATGCCCCAGACCCATAGTGCCGGACAAGATAGCACACACCCCAGAATGCGATACCACTGTGGTTTTATTCATGTCCCGAACAGGCCGTGACCCACGCAAAGGCATTGAAAAGGGCCTCAAATCCTCCCAGGACAAGCTACTGGACATGCTGGGTCCATTGGCCAGAATCTTATATCTCGCGGATGGAGCCCTCACTAGAGGCAATGTACTAGACGCCCACGACATCCGGGAATGGGCACAACGCACTATTTGCATGTTGGGCAACACAAATGCCGCTATGTGTGCAGAGAGACGCAAGGCTGCGTTACTGAAGATGGATCCCAAACTCCTAGAACTCGCCAAAAAAAGAATTGGGACCACTGGCGAATGGCCAACTTTTTAGGGGTTCGTTCATTGGTGAATTAAAGAAACACGTGAATCTGTTCACTACGTTGAGTAAAGCACAAACTTCGATTAAGCAAGTTTTACGCAACCCCGCACCACATAGAGGGGTTTTCGGCAGGGCTGGTCGCCAACGGGGCCGAGCCACCAGCCGTTTCTGGCCTACAGGCCCCAGGAACCAAACAATTCAAGCTTTCTTCCCATCATCAAGACCACCGTTTTCTAGAGGGTCCTTCCGCCCCAGAGGAGCTTGTACCCGCGGCCGCGGCCGCTTCAATACAGGTGAGCACCCCACAGCTAATGTATTCCCAGTCACATGTAACTGCAGGCAGACTGTCTCTTTTTTCACAGAATTGGGAAAAGATATCCTCAGACGCCTGGATCCTACAAACGATTATGGGTTACGAGATCGATTTTACGGATACACCCATCCAAACACGTCGCCCAACACCGATACGGACGTCGGCGAAACATGCGAAACTCATAGACGACGAAATCCAAAACCTATTCCTCAAGGGAGCAGTCGAACTCGCCCCAGACGATACAGGTTTTATCAGCAACATATTCGTAGTCCAAAAGAAGACGGGAGATTATCGTCCCGTCATCAACTTGCGACAACTAAACACATTAGTAACCTACAGACATTTCAAAATGGAGGGCATACACCTTCTCAGAGACTTGCTCCTGGAACACGACTGGTTCACTCGAATGGACTTAAAAGATGCTTACCTATCGGTCCCGATAGCCCTTACCAGCCGACCTTTTCTTCGATTTCACTGGAGGGAACGCAGATGCCAATTCACATGCCTTCCGTTCGGCCTCAGTTCAGCCCCGTGGTTCTTCACGAAACTACTGAAGCCGGCCATGGCACACCTAAGGACAATGGGTATCCGCTGCCTAATATACCTGGACGACTTACTGATTTTCTGCGAAAACGCGTCCAGACTTCAATCTCAGACGAAATTTATAATACACTTTCTGGAATCATTAGGCTTCAATGTAAACAGAGAGAAGTCATCACTCTCTCCATCAAGAACCATCCATTTCCTCGGATTCGAGATAGACTCGGTGACATGCACACTACGCCTTCCCAAATCGAAGATTGCGAATATTCGAAAGGAAATACGACGATTTCTATGGAAAGACACGGTCCCTCTATGACTCCGGGCCAGGATAGTCGGACTGCTGTCATCCTCGATACAAGCAATTTTCACAGGACCCCTTCACTACCGGGCCATGCAAAGGCTAAAAGCACACCACCTAAGACGAGGTCACTCCTACGATCATGGAATCAAGATATCTGCAGAAGTTCGGTCAGAACTCCGTTGGTGGCTCCTCCAGGCCTGGAACGGCAGAGCCATATTCGGTTCAAACCCGGACTTCATTCTAGAATTGGATGCCAGCCTGTGGGGCTGGGGAGCCCACTGCGCACAGGCATCCACGGGAGGTCCTTGGTCAGAAGAAGAGAAGCTATTGCATATTAATTGCCTAGAGCTGATAGCAGGCTCCTTCGCTATCCGCAGTTTGGCCACAAATATGTCCAATTGCTGCATACTTTTACGCATGGACAATATATCTGCAGTCCAATACGTAAATCGCCTGGGGGGAGCCAGGTCACGAGCTTTAACAGAAGCGACGAAGGACATATACCGTTTTTGTCTTCCCCGCAACATAACTATCAAAGCGGAATACCTACCGGGTCTCGACAACCTCACAGCGGATTGGTTCTCCCGTCATTGGCGGGACAACAGCGATTGGCACCTGGACACAACAACCTTCAACATGGTGAGAACATTCAGAGGACCACTACACATAGACCTCTTTGCCTCACGCACGAATGCACAACTACCAAGATACTACAGCTGGCTACCAGACCTACAGAGCGAAGCAGTAGATGCATTTCTACAACAATGGCCCCCGGTCGGAGCATATGCATTTCCACCGTTTTCGATGCTGGCAAGGGTACTTCACAAACTACGCATGTTCAAGACATTGTTGATACTAGTAACACCATTATGGAGAAGTCAAGCATGGTTCCCAGAAGTGCTGGCATTGTCACAGGACCACCCACTTGTCATACCAACGTTTCCCATGCTCCTCACGAACCCGAGAGGGGAACCTCATCCACTAATTCTACAAGAACATCTAGAATTAGTAGTTTGGAATCTTTCAGGGGATCTTGGGCAATCCCAGGCCTATCGCAAACGACCAAAGACCTACTATGGGACTCATGGGCACCAGGTACAAGACGTAGCTACATGGCAGCATGGAATATATGGGACCGCTGGTGTATGGAAAGGGGCTTCGATCCCTTTACTGCACCTATTCCGACCATACAAAATTTCTTGTCCAACCTGTTCTCCACCGGGAAATCATACAGATCTATTAATGTTACACGCTCCGCTATCTCTGCGGCTCATGTTCCCATTAACGGTACCCCAGTGGGCAAGGAAGCCTTAGTGTGTCGACTATTACGAGGCATGAAATTAGCCAGACCACCGGCTCCAAAATATAACCCATTATGGAATGTGGATGTAGTTATCCGTTTCATCCGGGACTGGACGGACAACGCGGCCCTTTCACTACGACAATTAGCAGCCAAACTTACATTGCTATTATGTCTAGTCTCCTTCCGTCGTGTTTCGGACGTTCGGGCATTCAACGTGGATGGGTTTTCTATAACCCCCGACGGTGTTACGTTTTCGGTATCCCGCAGGACTAAGACGGATTCCAAGTCCGTGTCCTATCCGTTTTTCCCAGCGGTTCCTCGCCTCTGTGTCGTCAACACTGTACTCCGCTATGTGGAGGTTACAACACCTCTTCGGTCCCCCGGAACGGGACAACTGTTAATTTCATATGCCAAACCATACAAACCAGTTACCACTACTACATTAGCCAGATGGATACGATGGTTATTATCTCTAGCTGGAATAGACACTAGTTTTGGGGCCCATTCGGTTCGAGGGGCGGCGGCATCTAGGGCCTTTTCGGCGGGAGCCTCCTTGACAAACATTTTGCGCACGGTGGATTGGACTAGAGAGAATACCTTCAGAGTTTTCTACTTTCGCCAATCTTCGCACGCGGCCTTCTCGTTTTTACCTCAGCGTTAAAAATGCAAAATAGGAAGCCTCCTGTCATGTAATAAAATTGTAGATTATGCTAACTTAGTGTACAGATAATCTTAATTTTAATAATGACAGGAGGCGAGTATTTTCCCTCCCTTCTCTTCTGTCCCTCCCTATACTCTTTGGGACACTTTTTATTCTCTATTTTGTATTAGTTACTTCAGTTACACATAGTGCAGTATACAGGTAAAAACTAGACTATAGGACGCTTAGATTACACGACATCAGACAGCTATCAGGTCACTTACAAACCATATCTTATCACGATGTACACATGGTCATACTTCATCACGAAATAATGAACATAGTACGTTGATTAAATTTCAAGACTAAGAATGTAATAATATGTGGACATCAGTCGATTTCCCACACCTTTCACTTGTCTCTATCGTTTTCAGCATAACATCACATCATTACACAAATTCGGATTATCAGGACTCCTTTCCAGTTCTACAACCCAAGTTGTCAGGGTTTCTACAGTTCAAGTTTTTCGTTATGTTCATGGAAGTTTCTCCAGACACAGTTACACCAAAGAAAGAGGAAATGGAACGTCTGCCAGAGACTTATATACAAGATGGGCTGGACTCTGATTGGTTGAAAAATGTTTCTTTTGATTGATTGACTTGTGCTGCTGGAGGCATAAAGTAAAGAAAGTTTATGCAAAATAGGAAGCCTCCTGTCATTATTAAAATTAAGGTTATCTGTACACTACGTTAGCATAATCTACAATTATACTTATAAATACTACATGTTACACAAGGAAAGCAAAACAGAGGGGAAGCGACAGTAAGAAACAAGACAATAAAATTCAAACAAGAAAGGTTGTACCTAAACTAATGAGAACATTTCTTGTCTCCAATTTTATTGTAGATTTCAAAATCAATGTCAAATTGCCATCTACCCCTAGCTCTCTGAAATTAGTAGTGGTGGTAGGTACATAATATGCAATAAACAATCAAAGTGCGGTTTGTGAATAAAACTGTGGGGTTACCTTAGCTCAGAAGTAGCAGCACTGTGTTATTAGGGGTAACACTCCCTTGTTGAAACTGAATGTGACAGCAGGCAATGGGCTTGCTCTCAGGAAATACTTTATTATACAAAATATAAAACAAATAATTCAGCATACAAGCTAGAGTTAAAAACCACGGAATGCCCCGAAACGCGTTTCACTGCTTCTCCGCTTCTCCGCAGCTTTTTCAATCAGTGACGACAAGTTTCTTCACTTGTTGTTTTTGTTGTTTAGTCATTCAGTCGTGTCCGACTCTCTGTGACCATATGAGCCATAGCACGCCAGGTACATCTGTCCAGCAATACCCCTCTGAGCTCCAACAACTTCATGTTCGTGGCTTCAGTGACCTCATCTATCCATCTCCGTCTCTGTCGTGCCCTTCTTCATGTGCCTTCCATCTTTCCCAGCATCAGAGTCTTCTCCAGAGAGTACTGCCTTCTCATTATATGGCCTATAGTTGAGCTTCAGTCTCATGATAATAGCTTCCAGTGAACAGTTTGTCTTGATTTCCTGTAGTATGGATTTATTGGATCTTCTTGCAATCCAAAGGGATTTTAAGCAGTTTTCACCAACACCACAGTTCAAAGGCATCAATTCTACAACGCTCAACCTTCGTTATAGTCCAGCTCTCACATCTGTATGTTACTACTTGGAATACCATAGTTCTGACTATGCGGACCTTTGTTGATAGTGTAATATCTTTAGTTTTTACCAGCTTGTCCAAGCTTGCCATAGCTTTGCTCCCCAGAAGCAAACATATTTTAATTTTATGACTACAGTCACCATCTGAAGAGATCTTGGATCCCAGGAAAATAAAATCTGTCACTGCCTCCACTTCTTCCCCATCTATTTGCCAAGAGCAAAGATTGCTGTTTTCCATAATCTTTGTCTTTTTAACGTTAGCTAGCCAGCTTTTTCACTCTCTTCTTTTACCCTCATCAACAGGTCCTTTAGTTCTTTCTCACTTTCAGCCATCAGAGTAGTACCATCCAGCAATATTGATTCTAGCTTTGAATTCATCCAGTCCAGCCTTACGCAGTATGCATTCCGCATATAAGTTTAATAAAAAAGGTGACAATAAACAACCTTGTCGCACTTCTTTCCCAATCTCAAACCCTTCTGTTGTCCCATGTTCGGTTCTGACTGTGGCTTCTTGGTTCCTCAGGAGGCGGATGAGATGATCTGGTACTCCCATCTCTTTAAGAACTTGACACATGTTTTTGTGATCCACACAGTCAAAGGCTTTAGAATAGTCTATGAAGCAAAGGAAGGTGTCTTTCTGGAACTCTCTGGCATTCTCTATTACCCATCTACGTACATTGGCAATTTGATCTCTTGTGCCTCGTCCTCTGCGGAACCCAGCTTGTACATCTGGTAATTCCCGGTCCATATATTGTTTGAGTTGAGCTTCTAGGATCTTAAAAATTACCTCTCTGGCATGTGAAATTAGTGCAATTGTTTGATAATTGAAGCACTCTTTGGCATTGCCTTTTTTGGGATTGGGATGTAGATTGACCTTTTCCAGTCTTTTGGCCACTGTTGAATTTTCCAAATTTGTTGGCATAAGGCAAGCAGACTTTTCACAGCATCATCTTGCAGAATTTTGAATAGTTCAATTGGGATTTCATCAACTCCTGCAGCCTTGTTATCTGCAAGGCATCCTAGGTAGTGATGTCCCGAACTGTTCGCTGGCGAATAGTTCCTGGCGAACATCGCTTGTTCGCGTTCGCCACGGATGGCGAACATATGCGCTGTTCGGTCCGCCCCCTATTCGTCATCATTGAGTAAACTTTGACCCTGTACCTCACAGTCAGCAGACACATTCCAGTCAATCAGCAGCAGACCCTCCCTCCCAGACCCTCCCACCTCCTGGACAGCATCCATTTTACATTCATTGTGAAGCTGCATTCTTAGTGAGAGGAGGGACAGTGTAGCTGCTGCTGATTTGATAGGGAAATTGATAGCTAGGCTAGTGTATTTAGTGTCCACTACAGTCCTAAAGGACTCATCTGATCTCTGCTGTAAGGACAGTGCCCCAAAAAGCCCTTTTTAGGGCTAGAACATCCGTCTGCTTTTTTTTTTCTGTGTAATGTAATTGCAATTGCCTGCCTGCCAGCCTGTGTGTCAGGCTCACAGCATATACTGTGCCCACTTGCCCAGTGCCACCACTCACTCACTGGTGTCACAATAGCTTGCATTTAAAAAAAACTAACTTTTTTTGACTGTAATATAATAGCATTCAGTTTCCTTCACTAGTGTGCGTTTCAGGGCCTGCCCAGTGACACCACTCACTCACTGGTGTCACAATAGCTTGCATTTAAAAAAAACAAAACTTTTTTGACTGTAATATAATAGCAGTCAGTTTCCTTCACGTGTGAGCGTTTCAGGGCCTGCCAGGACACAGTGTCACACCAGTGCAACTCATATCTGGTGTAACAGTAGTGTACATTTAAAAAAAAAAAATACAATTTTGACTGTAATAGATTGAATAGCAGTTAGTTGTCTGCCAGCGTGTGTGTCAGGCTCACAGCGTATACTGTGCCCACTTGCCCAGTGCCACCACTCATATCTGGTGTCACAATAGCTTGCATTTAAAAAAAACTAAACTTTTTGGACTGTCATATAATAGCAGTCAGTTTCCTTCACGAGTGTGCATTTCAGGGCCTGCCCAGTGCCACCACTCACTCATATCTGGTGTCCCAATAGCTTGCATTTAAAAAAAACAAAACGTTTTTGACTGTAATATAATAGCAGTCAGTTTCCTTCACTAGTGTGCGTTTCAGGGCCTGCCCAGTGCCACCACTCACTCATATCTGGTGTCCCAATAGCTTGCATTTAAAAAAACCAAAACTTTTTTGACTGTAATATAATAGCAGTCAGTTTCCTTCACGAGTGTGCGTTTCAGGGCCTGCCAGGGCACAGTGTCACACCAGTGCAACTCATATCTGGTGTAACAGTAGTGTACATTTAAAAAAATAAATAACATTTTGACTGTAATAGATTGAATAGCAGCTAGTTGTCTGCCAGCGTGTGTGTCAGGCTCACAGCGCATGCTGTGCCCACTTGCCCAGTGCCACCACTCACTCACTGGTGTCACAATAGCTTGCATTTAAAAAAAAACTTTTTTGTCTGTAATATAATAGCAGTCAGTTTCCTTCAATAGTGGGTGTTTCAGGGCCTGCCCAGTGCCACCACTCACTCACTGGTGTCACAATAGCTTGCATTTAAAAAAACAAAACTTTTTTGACTGTAATATACTAGCAGTCAGTTTCCTTCACGCATGTGCGTTTCAGGGCCTGCCCAGTGCCACCACTCACTCACTGGTGTCACAATAGCTTGCATTTAAAAAAACTAAACTTTTTTGACTGTAATATAATAGCAGTCAGTTTCTTTCACGTGTGAGCATTTCAGGGCCTGCCAGGACACAGTGTCACACCAGTGCAACTCATATCTGGTGTAACAGTAGTGTACATTTAAAAAAAAAAAATACAATTTTGACTGTAATAGATTGAATAGCAGTTAGTTGTCTGCCAGCGTGTGTGTCAGGCTCACAGCGTATACTGTGCCCACTTGCCTAGTGCCACCACTCATATCTGGTGTCACAATAGCTTGCATTTAAAAAAAACTAAACTTTTTGGACTGTCATATAATAGCAGTCAGTTTCCTTCATGAGTGTGCATTTCAGGGCCTGCCCAGTGCCACCACTCACTCATACCTGGTGTCCCAATAGCTTGCATTTAAAAAAAACAAAACGTTTTTGACTGTGGCCTGAGCTATCCCAATTTGCGATAGAACTTCTGGCCTGCCCCGCTTCAAGTGTCCTGTCAGAAAGGACCTTCAGTGCAGCAGGTGGTATTGTCACTGAGAAGAGACATCGCCTAGGTCAAAAAAGTCTAGATTACCTCACCTTTATTAAGATGAATGAGGGATGGATCCCGAAGGGACTGACAGTGGGCGATACATTCGACTAAAAAAGGCCTGATGAGGGGGATGTAACAGGGTGTCGCGGCTGCCGGCCCGCCGCGTGATATTTAAATCCCTAGCTCACCCCAGTACCTTGCCCTGTCGTGGTTTCCTGTTCCTGGATTCCTGAGAGTGCTTTATCATTGTGAATCTGATTTCCTGGTATCCTGATCTTGGCTTTTCCCTGGTTATTCTGAATTCTGGTTTCCCTGACTTGGCTTGTGTAAACGTTATTGTGTATTTTCTGGCTTCCTTGACCTCGGCTTTCCCTTTGACCATTCTCTGTCTCTAGCGTATTAGTCCAGCCATTCTAAGGTCCGGTTTACGCTCTGTCCTTTTATTTTCCTTTTCTTGCCTATGTATATGTTTCTGCGTGCTGGACCACACTAGTAGTCGTGACATTGGGATTAAACTGATAAGAATAGTACTACTTAACACACCACTCCTATCTGGTGGCACATTAGATTGCACGCGCAGTGCCCCAAATTTGAAGTAGGAGGACCGACCAAGCATCTTTTTCCATCTCCCGGTTCCTAAAATCGATGCCTTATATACACGTCCCCTGATAGGGGACGTAACAGGGATTAAACTGATAAGAAAAGTACTACTTAACACACCACTCCTATCTGGTGGCACATTAGATTGCACGCGCAGTGCCCCAAATTTGAAGTAGGAGGACCGACCAAGCATCTTTTTCCATCTTCCGGTTCCTAAAATCGATGCCTTATATACACGTCCCCTGATAGGGGACGTAACAGGGATAAAACTGATAAGAATAGTACTACTTAACACACCACTCCTATCTGGTGGCACATTAGATTGCACGCGCAGTGCCCCAAATTTGAAGTAGGAGGACCGACCAAGCATCTTTTTCCATCTCCCAGTTCCTAAAATCGATGCCTTATATACACGTCCCCGGATAGGGGACATAACAGGGATTAAACTGATAAGAATAGTACTACTTAACACACCACTCCTATCTGGTGGCACATTAGATTGCACGCGGAGTGCCCCAAATTTGAAGTTGGAGGACCGACCAAGCATCTTTTTCCATCTCCCAGTTCCTAAAATCGATGCCTTATATACACGTCCCCGGATAGGGGACGTAACAGGGATTAAACTGATAAGAATAGTACTACTTAACACACCACTCCTATCTGGTGGCACATTAGATTGCACGCGCAGTGCCCCAAATTTGAAGTAGGAGGACCGACCAAGCATCTTTTTCCATCTCCCGGTTCTTAAAATCGATGCCATATACACGTCCCCTGATAGGGGACGTAACAGGGATTAAACTGATAGGAATAGTACTACTTAACACACCTTATAATAACGCAGAGAGAGGCAATGCAGAGAGAGAAGTCTGAAGAAGAGGAGTCAGAGGAGGAAGGTGGCTTTGAGGAGGTGGAAGACCAAACACAGCAGGCGTCCCAGGGGGCTTGTTGTCACCTTTCGGGGACCCTTAGTGTTGTACGTGGCTGGGTGGAGGAAGAGAGACCTTCAATGACATCAGTGAGGACAAGGAATGGGACATGGCTAGCTTGGTATCCAACCTTGTGCAAATGGGGAGTTTGCGGTCCTGGATTAAAACCAGACTCTGCATCAACTATGTAATTTTCCATGGGAGTTTTGCCATGGATCCCCCTACGGCATGCCACAGTCCAGGTGTTAGTCCCCTTGAAACCACTTTTCCATCACTATTGTGGGCAGAAAGAGTCCCTGTGGGTTTTAAAATTCGCCTGCCTATTGAAGTCTATGGCGGTTCGCCCGGTTCGCCCGTTCGCAAACATTTGCGGAAGTTCGTGTTCGCCATTTGCGAACCGAAAATTTTATGTTCGCGACATCACTAATCCTAGAGCCCATCTTGTCATGGTACCTGTTGTAGCTAATAGTGAGGAGGTTGGGCATCTGGAAGTCCTGTCTCAAGTGGGCACACAGGTATCCTTCTCCTCTAGCAATTTCGGCACTTTAGACGACGGCCGCGATAGCCCTGACCCCTTTTATGACGCGGCACAATTCCGCCGACGTCAATGACGTCAAGGCCCGCCGAAAAAGTCAAACCAGGACGTTTTGGGGCGTGGACATCAATTAAAGAGGCAGGCTATAAAAGGTACTCACTTACAGTGAGTCATTGCCCTGTCGTGGTTTCAGCTTGTCTGTTCCCTCAGTGCGTTTCCTGTGATTGTTTTTTTGGTTATTGACTTGGCTTGTATTCTGACTTTGCATCTCTCTCTTACCCTTGTACCTCGGCTTGGCTTTCGCTTACCTGTCTTCTCGTTCCCTCAACTTCGGCTCGTCCCTGACCATTCTTTGTTTGTGTGATGTTAGTCCGGTCACTCTAAGGTCCGGTGTACATCTTTATAGTTGTCAGTACTCTGCGTGTTGGATCCCTGTCTCGATCCTGACATTACGACAGGGCCAATGGATCCTGCAGGTACTAGTTCTCAGGTCGGCTCCCAGGACTCTAGATTTGAAGCCATGGACCATAGAATGGACCAGATGGCTATGGCCTTGCAGTCACTGTTATCTCGGTCGAATCTGCAGCCTGAGGAGACTCAACTTCCTTTATCGCTCCTGTAAGCACAGGATTAGAAGTAGCCACAGTAGGGGCCTCCTCCCATGTTACCTCACCACTACGCTATGGCGGTTCACCAGATACTTGTCGAGGTTTTGTGAACCAGATTAGTATTCATTTTGAATTACAACCCCGGGCCTATCCTACTAATAGAGCTAAGGTCAGATTTTTCATAACCTTGCTGATAGATAAGGCACTTAGATGGGCTAATTCGTTATGGGAAAATGATAACCCACTAGTTTATAATTATAATGCTTTTGTGGAAGCATTTAGGAGAACGTTCGATCCTCCAGGAAGAAAAGCCAATGCCGCTAAGGCTTTGCTACGTCTCAGGCAAAAAAATAGTACACTTGTGGATTATGCGTTAGAATTCAGATCTCTTGCTTCCGAGGTGAAATGGAACAGCAAGCCTTCATAGATGTTTTTCTAAATGGTTTATCTGATGAAATTTTAGACGAGGTAGTCACTAGAGAACTCCCTGATAATTTGGAAGATCTGATTTCGTTTATCTCGCGCATAGATGAACGCATGGCACAAAGACAAAATACTAGAGATAGAATCCATAGACCTTCTATTAGATTAGCTCCCTCATTCCAGAATCCCGATTCTATGGCTCTAGCACTACCTGAGCCAATGCAATTAGGAACTACTCGACTAACTGAGCAGGAGAGACAATACAGGAGAAGGGAGGGTCTTTGCTTGTATTGTGGACAAAGGGGTCACCTACGCCTTAACTGTCCCACTCGCACCTAAGTTCCTCCAGAGGACAGGCCTTGGGTGATGCGATCTCGTCCTCTATAAATAAACAGGAGAACCATAGGATTCTAATTCCTATCTCTTTGACCTGGGAGAAGATTTCCGTAAATGCTTTTGCTCTAATAGATTCTGGAGCAGCAGAAAGCTTCATGGATCAAGCTTTTGCCAAGAAACAACTCCTTACTTTTCAACTAAGAGAGAACCCCCTTGGCCATTGAGGCCATAGATGGTAGACCACTATCAGAGCCTGTTATTTCTCATGAGACCATACCAATCAAAGCAACTATTGGCGTGCTACACGAGGAAGCCATATCCTTACTATTAATTTCTTCTCCTTCATTTCCAGTAGTTCTGGGGTATCCCTAGTTAAGGAAACACAACCCCGTCATTGACTGGGAATTAGGAGAGATAGTATCATGGGGTTTGGGTTGTACTGGCAGGTGTTTACAACGGATCACATAGTGAACATGCCTACCAACTCTCCCCAGGTTACTGACTTACAGATACCCTCTCAATACCAGGATCTTAAGACAGTCTTTGATAAAGGGAAAGCTGACACCTTACCTCCCCATAGGTCATTTGACTGTACTATTAAGCTTCTACCTGGCACGATGCCTCCCAGAGGTACTATATACCCGTTATCCACTAAGGAGAACCTGGTACTAGAAGCATACATAAAGTAAAATTTGGACAAGGGCTTTATTAGAAGGTCTACATCACCAGCGGGGGCTGGATTTTTCTTTGTAGCTAAGAAAGACGGCACTCGGAGGCCTTGCATAGATTACCGGGGTTTAAATAAAATAACCATTAGGAACGTTTATCCTATTCCTCTGATCACCGAGTTATTTGATAGCCTTAAAGGCTCCAGAATTTTTACCAAATTGGACTTAAGAGGAGCTTATAACTTGGTAAGAATCCAGCAAGGTGACGAGTGGAAAACCGCATTCAATACACATTACGGTCATTATGAATAAACAGTAATGCCATTCGGGCTATGTAATGCTCCAGCTGTCTTTCAAGATTTAATCCATGAGGTTTTGAGGGAGTTTCAACAGGAATGCATAATAGTATACCTGGACGATATACTAATACATTCCAGAGACAAAGAAATTCATCACAGACAAGTCAGAGGGGAGTTGCGTAAACTTTTACTACACCGGTTGTACTGCAAATTGGAGATATGTAGTTTTGACCAATCCCTGAAATTTTATCTAGGTTATGTCATCTCCGGTGAGCGATTTAAGATGGACCCGATTAAACTTCAATCTATCTTACACTGGCCTTTACCCAGTGGACTCAAAGCCATACAGAGGTTTATCGGATTTTCCAATTATTATAGGCGCTTCATTAAAGGATTCTTATCTATAATAGCACCCATTACTAATATGACGAAGAAGGGTGCTAATACCAAAGTGTGGACTACGGAGGCTTTAGCTGCCTTCAAGACTCTCAAGGAGACTTTTGCCTCTGCCCCAATATTGGTTCATCCAGACACTTCTTTGCCTTTTTAACTGGAGGTAGATGCTTCTGAGACAGGTATAGGGGCAGTATTATCGCAAAGACAAGGGTTGGATAAACCATTACATCCATTACATCATTACATGTGGATTCTTCTCTAAGAAATTATCTGATAGGGAGAGAGGGTATGACATTGGAGACAGGGAACTGTTAGCAATAATAATGGCGTTGAAGGAATGGAGGCATCTATTAGAGGGGACTTTACAACTGGTTAGCATTTTGACAGACCATAAGAATTTATCTTACATAGGAGAGGTCAAAAGATTGTCCGCCAGACAGGCGCGTTGGCCTTTGTTCCTTACCCATTTTAATTACGTACTTACCTACAGACCGGGCTCCAAGAATACTAAAGCAGATGCTCTCTCACATCAACATGAACCTGCTACATTTACTGAAATTCCTATGTCCTCCATAATTCCCAAGCAGAATATTATAGCCAATACTAGTGTGAAAGTACACTCACCTTTACTCTTTAATATTGAAAAAGAACAATGCATAGCGCCTGAACATACTCCTGAGGGAAAGTATTATGTTCCTCCCAACCTGCAGGCTGAATTACTTTCATGCTTCCATAACAGTAAAGACACCCAAGCATTCATAAAACTTACTCTCTGGTTTCCCAAAGCTTTTGGTGGCCTACCTTACGTAGGGATATAAGAGATTATGTCATGGCATGTGACATTTGTGCCAAAAACAAACAACCTCACGCCCTTCCATGTGGTTTACTTCAACCTTTAGATACATGGTTCAGTTTAGCTATGGACTTTATTGTTGAATTGCCGGTATCTAATAAACAAACAGTTATTCTCACGGTTATTGACAGATTTACTAAAATGGCTCATTTTATCCCCTTGCCCAAACTACCTTCTGCACCCGAATTGGCTGAAATGTTTGCGAGAGAAATCTTTCGCTTGCATGGAATTCCTACGGATATTGTCTCGGATAGAGGTCCCCAGTTTATATCTCGTTTTTGGAAATCCTTCTGTTCCCAGTTGGGTATCAAATTGAATTTCTCGTCGGCCTACCATCCCCAATATAATGGGGCAGCCAAACGTACTAACCAAAAGATTGAACAATATTTGCGCTGTTTTGTGTCTGAACACCAAGATAATTGGGTTGGTTTGATTCCTTGAGCGGAGTTTGCACACAACAATCTTGTTTGCGATTCTACTCGTAATAGCCCCTTCTTCATGAATTATGGCTTTCACCCTACCATTCTTCTGTCGGTGTCCTCCTCACAGGGTATACCGATGGTTGATGACCACGTCGCCAATCTGAGGAAGTTGTGGGATCAGATTCATCATGTTCTTGTTCACACTTCAGCTTTATTTAAACGGCATGCGGATAAAGCAGAAGGCCTGCTCCTGTTTTTCACCCAGGGGAAAAAGTATGGTTGAGTTCCAGACACATACGTTTAAGGGTTCCTTTCATGAAATTCGCATGAAATTCGCATGAAATTCGCACATAGGGCCTTACAAGGTTTTACGGAAGATCAACCCGATTGCCTATCAACTTGCTCTTCCTCCTGGTCTACGCATTCCTAATTCTTTTCATGTTTTGCTATTAAAACCTCTCGTTTGTAATAGATACACCTCAGCTTTGACTCCTCCCTCTTCTGTTCAGATTGAGGATCAGGAGGAATATGAGGTTAAATTCATTCTCGACTCCTGTATCTCTCGTGGGAAGTTACAGTATCTTGTTGACTGGAAAGGCTATGGTCCTGAGGAAAGATCCTGGGTATCTCATGTGGGTATCCACGCTCCTCGCCTTCTCCGGGCATTCCATACCTGCTTTCCGTCTCGTCCTGGCTCCTTTCGCCCGGTGGGCGTTCCTAAGAGGGGGGTACTGTCATGGTACCTGTTGTAGCTAATAGTGAGGAGGTTTGGCATCTGGAAGTCCTGTCTCAAGTGGGCACACAGGTATCCTTCTCCTCCAGCAATTTCGGCACTTTAGACGCTGGCCGCGATAGGCCCACCCCCTTTTATGACGAAGCGCAATTCATGACGTCAATGACGTCACAGCCCCCCCGAAAAAGTCAAACCAGGCCGTTTTGGGGCGTGGACATCAATTAAAGAGGCAGGGTATAACAGGTACTCACTTACAGTGAGTCATTGCCCTGTCGTGGTTTCAGCTTGTCTGTTCCCTCAGTGCGTTTCCTGTGATTGGTTTTTTGGTTATTGACTTGGCTTGTATTGGACCATTCTTTTGGAAAAGAATTAGGAATGCGTAGACCAGGAGGAAGAGCAAGTTGATAGGCAACCGGGTTGATCTTCCGTAAAACCTTGTAAGGCCCTATGTGCGAATTTCATGCGAATTTCATGCGAATTTCATGCAAATTTCATGAAAGGAACCCTTAAACGTATGTGTCTGGAACTCAACCATACTTTTTCCCCTGGGTGAAAAACAGGAGCAGGCCTTCTGCTTTATCCGCATGCCGTTTAAATAAAGCTGAAGTGTGAACAAGAACATGATGAATCTGATCCCACAACTTCCTCAGATTGGCGACGTGGTCATCAACCATCGGTATACCCTGTGAGGAGGACACCGACAGAAGAATGGTAGGGTGAAAGCCATAATTCATGAAGAAGGGGCTATTACGAGTAGAATCGCAAACAAGATTGTTGTGTGCAAACTCCGCTCAAGGAATCAAACCAACCCAATTATCTTGGTGTTCAAGATATCTTGGTCTGCAAGAAAAAATACTTTTTCTTGCAGTTTCCTGGATAATATTGCAAACTTCGGTCCAAAGTTCTTCAGGCATTCTATCATCCATGTCTAGTCCCTCAAATCTATTCATTACTTCCACTGCATATTCACAAGGGATATTATTTATGTCATATCTGATTGGTCTGATGGTTTTATCTCTTTTCTTCAGTTTAATTCTGAACTTTGCAATGAGAAGCTCATGGTCCGAGCCACAGTCAGCTCTAGGTCTTGTTTTTGCTGACTCCATAGAGTTCCGCCATCTTTGTCTGCAAAGTATATAGTCAATCTGATGTCTATTTATCCATCTGGTGATGTCCATGTGTAGAGTCGTCTCGGAGGCTGTTGGAAGAGGGTGTTTGCTATGACCAGGGAATTATCTTGACAGAATTCTACTATTTCTGATCTGCTTTATTTTAAACTCCAAGGTCAAACCTGCCAGTTATTCCATGTGTCCTTTGGTTCCCTACTTTAGCATTCCAGTCTCCTATGAGCATAGTAACATCTGTTTTTGGTGTTATATCTATCATGTGTTGCATATCTTCATAAACTGGACAATTTCAGCCTCTTCAGCATCCATGGTTGGAGCATAAACTTTGATCACTGTGATGTTAAATGGCTTGCCTTGAATTCTAATTGAAATCATTCTGTCATTTATTGGGTTGTAGCCGAGCACTGCTTTTGACCACCAGATGATTAACTATGATGGCTAGTCCATTTCTTCTGCAGGATTATTGACCACAGTAGAAGATGTGATGGTTGTCTGATGTGAAATGTCCCATTCCAGTCCATTTGAGTTCACTAATTCCCAGGACATCGATGTTTATCCTTGTCATCTCATGTTTGATCACATCCAATTTGCCTTGGTCTAACATTACAGGTTCTATGTTAAATTGTTATTTACAATAAATTATAGAATAGAACCTAACCAAGATGTCCTGATTTTAGAATATTATTATCCTCTGTTCAAAATGTAAGCTTTCTGGGATCAAAGAAAAACTGATGTATGAGGTTGAAATGATATTGTATACTAAGCAAAGCCACACTTGCTTCTCGATACACTGATTTGGTAATCTTTCAGAAAGTTCCCAACTTATTAGGGATTATTCTAGCCTTGGTGAGGGAATAATCTAAATTTTATTAAAGACAGGAGGCGAATATTTGCTTTACCTTCTTTACTGAAACCTCCAGCAGCAAAGAAACAGTTAACAGAACTTTTCAAAACAACCAATCAGAACAAAGCAACAGTAGTATAAAACCCCTAAGCAGGCTCTTCCACTTCCTCTTTCTTTGATGAGGTCGAGCAAGGAAACCAACGAATCCACCTTGTAGCGGACACATCCAGAGAAATAATCGTCAAGCCCAGAGAGAAAATAGATTACACTGCAAGAAAAAGGAAAACATTGTGAAAGTAAACTGTCAAGGCAAGATGTCATATCCATACAATATCACTTGCACATTATAATACCTGATGAATAAACAAAGTCTACAGATCTTATGAAGACCTAGTATCTAGTATGTACCTAAACTAAAAGGCATTGACAACACAAACATGATGAATAAAATGCCCACAGACAATCATCACCAAATAATAGAAATAACCTTTATTATGTAAAACAATGCATTCACAAAACATAACAATATCCCCAATTAATTATAAGACCCAAATCCAGGGAGGGAACGTAAGAAAAGGGGGGGGGAATATTTATTGTCTTTAATAAAATGTAGATTATTCCCTCACCGAGGCTAGAATAATCCCTAATTTTATGGCAGGACAGGAGGCTTCATATTTGCAATTTTAACGCCCAAATAGTAGAACCAGAAGCAATATGACATAGAGGACTGAAATGAAAGGAGAATGGAAAATCCATTCCCTAAACCAAGCAGCGGTGTATAGAAAATGCAGAAACAGTTCAAAACGTCCGTACGCAGAAATCAACAGCTGTCCATGAGTAGACGGAGGAAAGAACCAGATCCTGGATCTACATGGTCGTGTACAACCTGTCAACAGAGCCGTGGCCTATCCGGAGAATAGGGGTACAACACAGAGGACGAATAGAAATGAAATATGTGTGGAGCAGAAACCGACGTACTGAACGTCAAGAAGGAAGAAGACACTACGTCGATACCATGACGTCAGAACGCCATGAAATACAAGATGTACTGGGGAAAACCGTAAGCGGAAAAACAGTCGCAAGGCAAGTCCTTGTCATCAGGTCATTCCTCAAGGAAATGCAGAACACACGATACCACTAGACTTGAGGAATAGCAAGAGATAGGGCTCCTGTAAGGTATACTCCTCTTGGTAGACTGCAGACCACGAGATCCTTACCAATGCCAGAATCTTGCGAAAACGCACATGAGTCGTCCTCTAGCTGACATAGGACGTGAATGGCCCCATACGATCCTACCCTGAGAGGGCAACTCAGCCAGACAATGGGGACAGCCATAGGGACCCAAACATCTCTCCAGACACCAGGCATGGCAGGCTACCCCTGTGGATCCCACACAGGACCTGGAGACAGGGAGTCGTAGATTGCCTTCCCATGGCAAACTCCAGCAAAAGGGGAAAGCCTGGAGGACTCCTCCGAAGTGGTGTGGCCAGGCGAAACGACACTCCCAGGAATTCGGTCTGAAGCAAAGCCCGAAGTATCCTGGAAGTAAACAGGATGCGTACGCCCCGAAGGAGACCAAGCTTGGAAAACGCGTCCCTCGCCTTGCTGAGGGTTCGGCAGCCAGCAGGAGAACCGCTCCGTATGGCAGTTCGCACCGAATTTAATCATGCCAGTAGTCGAGACCCCGGAGGGTGAGGCAACCAATCATTGGGGTCTCTCCATGGTCGGATGAAGCCGTCCGCCACATGAGTGTCTCGTCCCGCAGACATTGTCACAAATGACGAATACTTGTCCAGACGCTATAGATAGCGATCCTACGTGAGATCCGACTGCAGTCCAAAGTGGGCAACCAGTGATAAGTCCAGGCCGGAAGGTAGCGAGCAGTACCACTTCCCCTGGGAAAGCTGTAAACGTTGAACAAACCTGCAGGTAGTTCCATGCAGTTGGCGTGAAGAGGTTCCTCCTTTGAACTCCAGAGTCCAGGCCGAAGTTGGTTGGGGTCCGAAACTCCTAGGTAGGCCAGGTCCCCCTATGTCGGAGTCATCAATTAAGTTTTAGATGATCTTCATCCGAAGGTCACATGATTCGGCCATACCAGGTCGAGGACCCGAGAAAGCGTCATGTTGGAGCTGCTGATAGTACCGGATCCTGGAGGTATGGCCTCGATGGCGAATAACAACTGGTCAATCGACCGGGTTGGGCCCCTAAGTGTGACCCGCAGGTTGCGGAGCATATGCCTGGCCTTTTCCTTGAAGACAGACATCTTGGTCCTTGGGTGGCGGAGCATGCCTGGACCGAATATCCTATGAAAGACCAGAAACTGGGTTGACTGGGAGTGAGTCAGATTCAATATGTCTATGTTGATGGCAAAATCCATGTGGGTTTCTCTCATGTCCAGTTGAGGGAGAGAACCAATCATCCACGCCGAGCAGCTCTGAGGGAATGAGTGCCCTCCGTCTCAAAGTGTCCACAGGCGACATATGCATTGGGAGCATGTAGGATGGGGATGGGGCGGGAGTCCACTCCGCCGCACACTTCGCCCAGCATGGCAACTTCGGAATGGACGCCTCTTTTGGTCATGCGTATTGCTCATGGAACGGTCCAAGGTTCTGTAACCTCGATCCCCGTTTTGCGGCTCTCAGGGGTAGAAACCAACTAGACGATACCTATAAGTCATATAGGTACATTCCAAAAGGGGCCGCGGGGAGCAGGTGGGGAATAAGGGAGGAAGGGTATGGGCGACAGAGCCCAGCAGGGGGACCCAGGGATGGGAAACAGAGTACAGGCAGAGTAAAAGCATTAAAGCAGGGACATCCAGTCCCCATACAGCAGAGTGAGAAAAACTGCATGCTACATATCATGGAGTGGTATAGGATATAACACAGAATAAACTGCCTAGCTAAACCCAGCAATAGACTGCCTAGATAAACACAGCAAAGACTGCCTAGATAAACACAGCAATAGACTGCCTAGATAAACACAGCAATAGACTGCCTAGATAAACACAGCAATAGACTGCCTAGATAAACACAGCAATAGACTGCCTAGATAAACACAGCAATAGACTGCCTAGATAAACACAGCAATAGACTGCCTAGATAAACACAGCAATAGGCTGCCTAGATAAACACAGCAGACAAACTGTTAAAATAAATTCAGCAAGAACCTGCCTAAATAAATCCAGCAATTAAGCTGCTTAAACAAACCTATGAAATAGACTAATTAAACAGACTGTTCAAATAAGCAAGCAGCATGTAGGATAAAAAAAACAACCCAGAGCAGAGACAACTCTGAGTTGGTGAGTGCTCACCTGGAGGCAGCAGCAAAGAAAGAGGAAGTGGAAGAGCCTGCTGAGGGGTTTTATACTACTGTTGCTTTGTTCTGATTGGTTGTTTTGAAAAGTTCTGTTAACTGTTTCTTTGCTGCTGGAGGTTTCAGTAAAGAAGGTAAAGCAAATATGAAGCCTCCTGTCCTGCCATAAAATTTGGAATAATTCCACTTACATGCTAAACTAAAATAAAATATTGTAAATATTGTTGGGGTTTTTTAGATTTTGGTAATTATTATTTTAGTAATTATTATTTTAGGAAAATAATTGGGGACACCAAAAGCACACTGACTTGGTGGCTTTTTTCTCAGACCTTTTAGAGTAGCGGTGCCTAAAAGGTAGATCCCCAGATGTTGTAGAACTACAATTCCCTTGATGCTTTGCATTCCTTTCAAATGCTTTAGAATGACAAAGCATAATGGAAGCTGTAGTTTTAAACATCTGGGGAACTACCTTTTGGGCATCCCTGTTTTATAGGTTTAGTTATTTAAAGTGAACTTTTGCATGCTTTTGTTCCATACAATGCAAGGTTTTGTGTTGCAGCATGTTAAAAGTGTTTTATTTTATTTTTTTATTTCCTCTTATTGGTTTACAAAGTAACCATTTCATTACCAAAGGGGTGGACTCATTCCTACTTCCTGCTATTGGTTTGAGCACTCTTCCATATTTAATCCCAGGCAGCACAATGCCTTTGATATATTTTATATTTTATTCATGCCTTTGATATTTCTTACCTTGCACTAATATCTAGTTACTGTCATGAGCTATGTGTAGGCATGGTGTATTGTGATGGAAATTAATAATAATCAATACATGCAAGTGACTGACAGCAGATCTGAACGTATTCCTGTGTTAGTTGAATGGGGGCTAGGATGATGAGAATGGGGGCTAGGATGATGAGACTTCTAGTAAAATGGCTCTCTAATATAAGTATGGTAATCGGAGAAAGGGCATGAAACTGCCTAACGGCTGAATCCCCTTATTGTCAGTCTCATCATAACCTTATCCAGCTTTGTTCAACTTCAGCCAAGCTGAATTAAAAATGAGATGAACATGTCTCAGAAAAAGAGACTGTGCTCTCCCGAGATAAGATAATTTATATTCTGGCATGCCTGAGGTCAATGAGACTGGGTTATGAATGGAATGGCAATAAGGTAATTGATTTTTAACACAGCTTTCTGAGAACAAACATTAGGATTTTTTTTTTTTTACCAATCTCCAGGTATAACCCATAGGTGTTGCCAGATTGCTAAATTATCTGGGGAATGATTCCAAAATAAAACCTGATAACCCTCAAAAACGTAACTATGGCTGATTCCCTGTACCACTACTAATCTCTGCAGATTCTGTATCTTGCTCCCTGCAGGTACTGCGTCCATTGGCCCCTGATTTATGTCAGCATCTAACACACACCCCTAACACTCCGCTTTCCTTATCATCCCATACACTGATCATGTTTTCTCTCTTACCCTAGTGACACCATCTTGTTTTCTCCCCACGGGCCACGCCACATTATCATCATTCTACTGTGCCATAGAAACATAGAATGTGACGGCAGATAAGAACCATTTGGCCCATACTTTTAATTAGTCCCTGGCCTTATCTTAAGTCTAGGATAGACTTATGCCTATCCTATGCATGCTTAAACTCTTTCACTGTGTTAACCTCTACCACTTCAGCTGGAAGGCTATACCATGCATCCACTACCCTCTCAGTAAAGTAATACATCCTGATATTATTTTTAAACCTTTGCCCCTATAATTTAAGATTATGTCCTCTTATTTTGTATTTTATCTTCTTTTAAATATAGTCTCCACCTTTACTGTGTTGATTCCCTTTATGTATTTAAATGTTTCTATCATATATCCCCTGTCTTGTCTTTCCTCCAAGCTATACATGTTAAGTTCCTTTAACCTTTCCTTTTAAGTTTTATCCTGCAATCCATGAACAAGCTTAGTAGCCCTTCTCTGAACTCTCTCTAGAGTATCAATATCCTTCTGAAGATACGGTCTCCAGGATGCGTACAATACTCCAAGTGAGGTCTCACCAGTGTTCTGTACAATGGCATGAGCACTTCCCTCTTTCTACTGCTAATACCTGTCCCTATACAACCAGGCATTCTGTTAGCATTTCCTGCTGCTCTATTACATTGTCTGCCTACCTTTAAGTCATCAGAAATAATCACCCCTAAATCCCTTTCCACGGATGTTGATGTTAGGACTCTATCAAATATTCTGTACTCTGCCCTTGGGTTTTTATGTCCAATGTGCATTATCTTGCAATTGCCCACATTAAATGTCAGTTGCCACAGCTCTGACCATTTTTCTAGTTTACCTAAATCATTTGCCATTTGGCTTATCCCTCCTGGAACATCAACCCCTTTAAATGTCTTAGTATCATCAGCAAAAAGTCATACCTTACTATCAATACCTTCTGCAATATCACTAATAAAAATATTAAAGAGAATGGGTCCAAGTACAGATCCCTGAGGTACCCCACTGGTGACTAGACCTTGCTTCGAATATACTGCGTTGAAAACAACCCTCTGTTGCCTGTCACTCAGCCACTGCCTTATCCATGCTCACAGAGATACTAACCACTTGCTTTCAAGGTTAGTGCCAACTGCAATAGCCTTATGTTGAGATTAAATCCCAAGAAAGTACTGGTCAAATACATCATGCAAAGTGCTCACACAGTGCAAAAAAAAACACAGGACATTTAGCCCACGTGAGGCCTCTTGAACAATGCTCTCTGCATGGGCTGCCCTGAGTGTAGCTTTGCCTTGGTGGCTGCAAAAATACCAGGCCCACTTTTTTGGTATCTCCTGCCTCCTATAATGTCACCAGTAATGTGTGTATGTAGAACATATTATGGTCCAGGCACTCAGGGAAGTAACACAATTAGCAGGTTCATTGGGGCAAGAGCAGCAATGTTTACACCCAACCGGGTCTTTATCAAGCTGATAAACAGGCTTGATAAAGACCCATTTGGGTTGAAACGTTGCTGCTCTTGGCCCCAATAAACCTGCTAATTTTGTTACTTCCCTCAGTGCCCGGACCATAATATGTTCTGCATATCTAGAAGTGTGGCCTGGCCAGCTCTGGATCCGGAGCACCTTAGTTGTTTGGTGAGTGTGGTATCCATAATCTCTTTACCAGAAATGTGGATGATACCAGTGCTTGGCAAACTAAACCGCAGTCCTACGTTTTTACTCTGTTCTGGGAGTTAAGGCAACGGTGAGTGAAAATTTGTCTCTCTGATGCTGTCAGTGGTTTAGTAGTGTTTGTGGTTGATATATTGATTTTGATTGGTTGGTACTCTTGGTGAATATAAAGTTACCCAATTACGGTAAGTAGAAATCTATGCTAACCATGAATACATGGACTTGTGTTCATGTTTTTGTTGAATGTAATGAGGTGTGTGAGGCAGTTTGTGAGTCATTTCTGTAATGTTTGTTGCAGGTTTAAGGTATAATGCAGTATTTTTGTTTCTTTTTTTTATGATTTATCTGATTTAGGGCATGCATGTTTGTTTCCAATGGGCTTACTCACATTCAACCAATTTGTCTGAGAGTAGCTCAGATTAACTAAATAAACAATAGTGTTATAGCATAATTTGATGTAAGGCATTGCCAAAGCCAACTAATAATCTCCCATATTATGAAGGGGAAAAAAAAATACAAAACTTTGTGGTTGTCTGCTTAGTCATTTAATGCCTGCGTTAGAGCAACTGTCAACAGTTATATTTATCTGCAAAAAAAAAAAAGACTGCATAAGTCAGTGCACAGTATTGTCACAAGAGGGCAGTATTGCACTAAATAACTTGTCTTTTTCACTGTGCATTTAATACTGACTTGTAATAAAAAAAAAAATTCTTGCCCTCATGCGAAATAGACGGGTGTTTCCTTAAGTTTACTGGCTCATCATTTTGTATAATTAGTAAAAAAAATAAAAAATGAATGCAGGAGTAAGCTGAGATGTGTACAAGCACAGTTCTAATCCATTATCCAGTTCACGGTTAGGCAACCTTTGGCACTCTAGAGGTTGCGGACTATATCTCCCATAATGCTCTTACATACATAATTTATTTATTTATAAAATAGTTTACCAGGAAAGATATATTGACATTTCTCTTGTTTTCAAGTATGTCCTGGGTCCACAAAACATTGCAATGCTGACAAAGCATCTAGGAAGTTGTAGTCCACAACATCTGGAGTGCCAAAGGTTGCCTATCCCTGTTCCAGTTAAATTAGCGATAGACACCAATACATTGGTAAGGCACTGGGCATAGCTAATCAGCAATCCTCTATGGACGGTTTCAATTAATTTGAATCTGTGTGTTTTACACATATGCGTATTTCATGGCTGAATGTGGAATGAAACAAACAAATAACAAAACTGGTGCTAGTTTTTGAAAGATTTTCTTTATTTTTCTAGTGCATTGCAAATGACTCAGAGAAAATAAGACATTGCAAAGATTAACATTAAAGACTCTCAAAAAGAGGTTGCAATACATGTCTGAAGTACTTATTTAATGGATTAACATGATAGAAATTGGGTAGAGTAAAACAAAATTAAATAAAACACATGCTAGAGATAAAGACATCATAGGCTGCAAGTAGGTGAGTGATAACATTGACAGTGTTGCATGCATGGAAAAGACAGTACACCACTAGTGATGTCCCGAACAGTTCCCCGGGAATCGTTCTTGGGCGAACACGCGCAATGTTCGGTCCGCCCCCTATTCGTCATCATTGAGTAAACTTTGACCCTGTACCTCACAGTCAGCAGACACATTCCAGCCAATCAGCAGCAGACCCTCCCTCCCAGACCCTCCCACCTCCATGACGAATAGGGGGCAGACCGAACATGGCGCGTGTTCCCGGCGAACTGTTCGGGACATCACTATACACCACAAAAAACTAACAAGTTGGCGATCCATACCCTATTAGCCTATGCCCTACCGGTATACATTACAATCCAGCATCATAGTGACTTGCATGGGCGTCCGCAGGTGGGGTAAGGGGGGTGCCGCCCCCTGCATTTTTCAGCTTGTTCTGCTATTTTTCATGTGAGATTGAAAATACAGTGCAATACCATACTGTGTATGGAGAGAGACAGAGAAAGGAGCCTTCAGATCAGGGAAGTGAGGCACGGGGGAGAGAGAGCCTACAGATCAGGTAAGTGAGGGATGGGGGGCAGCCTATAGATCAGGGAAGTGAGGCACGGGGGGGGGGAGAGAGCCTACAGATCAGGTAAGTGAGGGATGGGGGGCAGCCTATAGATCAGGGAAGTGAGGCATTGGGGGCAGCCTATAGAACAGTGAAGTGAGGCATGGGAGGGCAGCCTATAGATCAGGGAAGTGAGGCATGGGGGAGGGGGAGACAGCCTATATATCAGGTAAGTGAGGTAGGGGGGAGGGGAGAGAGCCTAAAGATCAGGTAAGTGAGGAAGGGGGAGGGGAGAGACAGCTTATAGATCAGGTAAGTGAGGGATGGGGGGAGACAGCCTATAGATCAGGTAAGTTTAGAATGGGGGTCAGACAACAGATCAGGGAAGTGAGGGAGGCAGCAGAGGAGAGACAGCCTATATATCAGGTAAGTGAGGTAGGGGGAGGGGAGAGACAGCCTAAAGATCAGGTAAGTGAGGAAGGGGGGAGAGACAGCTTATAGATCAGGTAAGTGAGGGATGGGGGAGACAGCCTATAGATCAGGCAAGTGAGGGATGGGGGGGAGACATCCTATAGATCAGGTAAACGAGGGATGGGGGTGGAGAGAAAGCCTGTAGATCATGTAAGTGAGGGATGCGGGGGAAAGACAGCCTATAGATAAGGTAAGTGAGGGATGGGGGAGTGCAGCCTATAGATCAGGTAAGTGAGGGATGGGGTGGAGAGAGAGCCTATAGATCAGGTAAGTGAGGGATGGGGCAGCCTACAGATCAGGGAAGTGAGGGAGGTGGCAGGGGAGAGACAGCCTATAGATCAGGTAAGTGAGGGATGGGGGGAGAGACAGCCTATAGATCAGGTAAGTGAGGGATGGAGGTGGAGAGAAAGCCTGTTGATCAGGTAAGTGAGGGATGGCGGGCAGAGACAGCCTATAAATCAGGTAAGTCAGAGATGGGAGGGGGTGCAGCATACAGATCAGGTAAGTGAGAGATGGGGGGATCCACCTACAGATCAGTTAAGATAGAGATGGGGGGATTCCCCTACAGATCAGGCAAGTGAGGGATGGGGCGATCCACCTACAGATCAGGTAAGTGAGGGATGGGGGAGGCAGCCTATAGATCAGGTAAGTGAGGGATGGAAGACACAGCCTACAGGAAGGGTCAGCAAGGAGCAGGAAGGTAAAGTAAGAGAAGGAGCAGAAAGGAGAAGGAGCAGAAAGGGGCAGCAATGAGCTGGAAGGGACAGCAATGAGCACAAAAGGTAAAGTAGGAGAAGGAGCACAGAGGAACATAAATGAGCAGGAAGGGGCATCAAGGAGCAGTAAGGTTCAGCAAGGAACAGTAAGGGTCAGCAAGGAGAACGAAAGGTCAACAAGGAGCGGGAAGGGTCAGCAAGAAGAATGAAGGGTCAGCAAGAAGCAGGAAGGGGCAGAAAGGAGCTGGAAGGTAAAGCAGCACAAAGGTAAAGTAGAAGGAGCAGAAAGGGTCAGCAAGGAGCTGGAAAGGGCAGCAAGGAGCAGGAAGGGACAGAAGGAGCGCAAAGGTAAAGTAGGAGAAGGAAGAGAAATGATCAGGAAGGGACATCAAGGAGCAGCAATGAGCTGGAAGGGGCAGACGGAGCACAAACGTAAAGCAGGAGAAGGAGCAGAAATTAGCAGGAAGGATCTGCAAGGAGCACAGAGGAACATAAATGAGCAGGAAGGGGCATCAAGGAGCAGTAAGGTTCAGCAAGGAACAGTAAGGGTCAGCAAGGAGAACGAAAGGTCAACAAGGAGCGGGAAGGGTCAGCAAGAAGAATGAAGGGTCAGCAAGAAGCAGGAAGGGGCAGAAAGGAGCTGGAAGGTAAAGCAGCACAAAGGTAAAGTAGAAGGAGCAGAAAGGGTCAGCAAGGAGCTGGAAAGGACAGCAAGGAGCAGGAATGGACAGAAGGAGCGCAAAGGTAAAGTAGGAGAAGGAAGAGAAATGAGCAGGAAGGGACATCAAGGAGCAGCAATGAGCTGGAAGGGGCAGAAGGAGCACAAACGTAAAGCAGGAGAAGGAGCAGAAATTAGCAGGAAGGATCTGCAAGGAGCAGGAAGGATCTGCAAGGAGAAGGAAGGGTCTGCAAAGAGGAGAAAGTGACAGAAGGAGCACAAAGGAAAAGGAGCAGAAAGAATCAGAAGGAGCACATATGTAAAGTAGGAGAAGGAGCAGAAAGGGTCTGCAAGGAGCAGAAAGGGATCAGTAAG